>NC_134852.1:128431261-128772928 GCF_049852395.1 Peromyscus maniculatus bairdii | reverse complement strand
ACAGGGTAGGGGTGAGGTTTTCCACCCTGTAAAGCTTTCTCTTACAGAAGAACTGTCTCCTGTATTATTCATTTCTTATCTTTTTGAGATGGGATAAAAGCAGTAGACTGAGTCTCCCAGGTAAGAACAAAGGCCACACCTAAGCTCTCTCTTCTCTTTCATGGTCCTCGGCTGGTTCCTGATGGTTTTGATTCTGTCTCTGGATGTCATGGGAACCAGGGACGCAATTAGTTTTTGTCCTGCAGAAGAAAATGAACAGAGTTCTGTTTCTTATTTCTTTAACACAGTCTTAACATTTTAAAAGCTAAAACTGGAGCGAGACTTGGCAGTGCATGTCTACAATCCCAGAACTGGGAAGCAGAGGCAAGATAGAAAGCCCAGAGCTATCCTGAGCTCCATAGTGAGTTTATGGCCAAGCTAGCTTGGGCTCCATAGTGAGTTCATGGCCAAGCTAGCCTGGGCTCCACAGTGAGTTCACAGTCAAGCTAGCCTGGGCTCCACAGTGAGTTCATGGCCAAGCTAGCCTGGGCTCCACAGTGAGTTCACAGCCAAGCTAGCCTGGGCTCCATAGTGAATTCAAGGCCAATCTAGGTTTGAGTGAGATCTTCCCCATAGTTTCAGGCATTTGAATGTTTGTTCTCCAGTTGGTGGCACTGTTTGGGGAGGCTGAGGAGGTGTGGCCCTGTTGAAGGAAGTGCACCACGGAGTGGGTGGAGGCTTTGAGAGCTTAAAGACTTGAACCATTCTCAGTTAGCACTACTTCCTGCTCTCAGTTCCAGATGTGAGCACTCAGCTTCCTGTTCCAGTCGCCATGCCTGCTCTTTATTGTCATGCTTCCCTGCTACGGCTGACTCTTAACCCCATGAACTGTAATCCCAAATAACGGCCTTCTTTTCTAAGTTACCCAGTGAGAGTCTGTCCTGCACACTCCCATAAATAAATTAATCAATCAGTCAGTTATGGTATTGAAACTAGAGCATTATTTATTTGAAGACAGACTCTTGTTCTCTCTATAGCCCACGATGGCCTGGAGCTGGTGGTTCTGTTCCCTCAGTCTCCCAGTGCCAAACAATGGACACACAGCACCAAATAGACTGATAAAGGTGATAACATAGACTCAGGGATTCCGAAAATCACGACTGGGGCCTTTCAAAGGGATGCAAACTTTTAATCCCTAAACTCAGGAGGCAGAGGCAGGTAGATCCCTGTAAGTTCAAGGCCAGCCTGCTCTAGATAGTGACTTCCAGGTCAGCTAGAGCTACATAGTGGGACCCTATCTCAAAAAACAAAGCCATAAATGGGCATGACCAGAAGGTGTGTGTGTGTGTGTGTGTGTGTGTGTGTGTGTGTGTGTGCATACATATGTGCTCAAAATCAAAACAAACATTTAGATTATTCTAATCCAATACTTCTGTTTTTCCCAAGATCAAAAAAAGAAAGTGTGATGTACTGTTGGCTGAAAAGTTTCTGGGAAAGAATTTCTTTTTTCTACAAAAAAAAGGGGCAGGCAAAAGACCACCTTTCTTCCTCTGGATAGTGTGTGTCAGGTGTAGGTCCGAGCTGCTGTGACCATCTGCTAACAGTGAGTGTGACTGGTTGGATGGATGCCCTGCTAAAGTGCAGGTGTGGGATGCTCCTCAGGCTCAGATACAACATGGAGCCAGAAAGCCTCAGAGGAAGCCCTGGGCTCATAGAGGTGGAAGGGGGCTCCTCAATGGGCAACGACTTACTCTGGTGAAAAGGAGGAGCTTTTGCCTTCCCTGTGCAGGATAGGCAAGACAGAGGGGAGGGGAGGGGAAGGGAGGGGAGGGGAGGGGAGGGACAACGCAGAGTAACAGGGAGGGGCAGGCAGTGTGAGCAAGGATGCCCTGACCATTTGTAAAAGGTTGGGTGTGGCTACATCTCCCCTTCTCCTAGCAATTACTGGCACAGGCTTGACTTTATACCTAGAACAAAAACATTGAAAGAATGTCTTGTCTAAGATCTCATGAAACACAAGCTGGTCTCCAACTTCCTACATAGCTAAAGATGACACTGAATTCTGATCCTCCTTCCTTTACCTCATGAGTGCCAGGACCACAGATACATACCACCATGTCCCGTGCATATGGTGCCGGCGTAGAGCCCACGGATTTTGAAACGCTAGGCAAACACTCCACCAACTGAGCCCAGCCCCAGGCCTATGTCTGAAGTAGTACGGGGTGAGAGAGAAACGGCATTTATGTTGGCCTTGGGAGCTCAGAGACCAGCAGGTCTCAGCTAAGATCCGGGCTCAGGATGAACCTAGCCATGAGGCATCTTGTCTTGTCTCATGAAACCATGGTGACAATGATGCTTCCTGAGCCTCAGTCTCCTCATTAAGCCCTGCCTCAAAGGTGCAGAGTGCGAGAAAAATGTAACTAAATTCGGCGCCTCACAAAGGTCAACTTGATGGTTGAACTTCAGGCACAAGAGGTAAGGTTGCCTGGAAAAGCAGCGCTCAGTAGGCAGGTCTCAGAGAGACACTCTTCATCTCCAACACCCTTTAGATTACTGACGGTGCCCCTTGAAAATTACTTGATATTTTAAAAACTTTTTAAAGGCTACAGAGATGGGTTAGTGGGTCAGGTGCTTGCCACAGGAGTGTGAGTATCTGACTTTGGACCCCCAGAGGCCGTGTGAAAAGCTGGGCCCAGCACCACACACTCATCACCCCAGAGACGGGGAGGCCGACACAGAAGGAGTCCCGGGGTTGACTAGCCAGCCAGTCTGGCTGACTCCGGGGGACAGGAAAAGACCCTGTCTCAAAAAATAGAGTGCAGAGGCCAGCAAGACCCAGCAGGTAAAAGCCCTTGCTGTGAAAGCCTGATGCCCTGAGTTCAATCCCCAGAAGCTGGACCCCAGGGAAAGGTAAGAGAGAACTGACTTCACAAAGCTGTCCTCTGACCTCCACACATGCATATGTACATGTACATGTACACGTACACGTACACACACACACACACACACACACACACACTTAAACAACAATAACCTGTAGACAACCTTAAAGCTACCTCTGTAACTTTTCCCGAGTGTTCCATACCTTGAACAGTTTCATGGAAACTACAGGTTTCATCCATGCCCAGGGACTCTGGGCCATGATGGCTCTGAGAAATTGATTCATTCAGAGATGAAAATCTCAACAACCGGGGCTTTCTGTCATTCCCATTGCTGAAGATCTGACTGTCTATGGTGTCCACCACTGATGATGAAACCATGTCAAAGGTGGAGTTGGCTGATGACTTTCTTGGAAAAATCTGATTTGAGGCTACATGTCTTTG
The DNA here is from genome assembly GCF_049852395.1 of Peromyscus maniculatus bairdii. Lineage (NCBI taxonomy): Eukaryota > Metazoa > Chordata > Mammalia > Rodentia > Cricetidae > Peromyscus > Peromyscus maniculatus. Next base: position 128,769,626 of record NC_134852.1, on the reverse strand, counting down.
GACTCCCGATGGAACATTCTCCACTTCTATGATGATTTCATTTACTTGGTCATCTGACAGCATTTCTGGCCTCTGATGAGTCGTGTGCTTCACAGGATTGGCCATCAAAGGCCTCATAAACACTCACACTGGCATGGTTGGGCCCGCCAGGGACATTGGAAAAAGGATACTCCATTCACGAGGAGCGCCACACAAATTACAATATGACTTCCTGCCTCTATCCCCTGAGGGCTTCCTCAGGAGGAGACGTGTTTCCCTACAGAGAATTCTGCCTCAGTAGCTAAGTGAGAAATTATAAACAGAACCCTTCATTAAAGACAATGGGGTTCTAGAAACAGAATGTGGGGAGTCTTCTAAATGACTTGTAATCACAGGACAAGGCTTTCTTCTCAGTTTTACAGTCATCATCTGATATGCACATTTTGGGGCAGCAAGTCGGCTCAGGAGTCAAGGTGCTTGCTGCCAAGACGAATGACCTGCGTTTAATCCCCACACGGTGGAAGGACAGAACCGATCTCTGCAAGTTTCTCCTTGATTTCCACACAGGAGACTGCACACACCAATAACTAAATGTATTTCTATATGAACCCAGGTGGGTTCATAATTATTATTATCTCTTGACCATCTCAGGTCTGCCTTCAATAGCCATCCTCCTTGTGCTGGCAGAAGCCTCAGCTCCTGTTCAGACAAGGTGCTCAGTTAAGATTCTCCCAGCTTCCTTTGCAGAAAAGGGTAGCCATGTGACCCGGTTCTAGCCAATGAGAAAGCAGCTTTTAGGAATGGGCTTTAAAAAAAAGTTGGTTTGCTTGGCTTTTGTTCTTCACCACCCTTCTGCCTGCCTTTGTGCCTTTGGTTTTGAAAACGATTAAGTCGACATTCATTTGCTAAGGATGATGGGCAGAGTGAGGGAGACTCAGTCCTTGAGGGCATCATGGGATAGCTTCTCTATTGACCTGCTCCCTCCACTCCCCCTGTCCCTCGAGAAAAATAAGTTCTTTGTCACCAAGCCCTTGTTCGGCCTCAGTGCCAGAGATGTGAACAGAATTGACTGAAAAGTAACCTGGACCAATTTGCTCATTTTCCGGTGGACCAAACTGAGGGCAGAGAGATGGATTGGAAACACTTGCTCCACTGACTCCTATTTAATGTCAGGACTAGACAAGAACTTCCTATCTCCTCCCACAGTGGTCAGTGGTGTCACCCAGACCTGCCCTAACCAAGGGCAGATACTTCAGAGTACGATATTCAGTTTTCACAACTACCCCATTTCATAGCTAAGAAAACTGAGGCTCGATGTAGAGGATTTTGCCTAAGGCTAAGATGTCAGAAAGCAGTGGAGCTAAAGGTCCAGCTGAGGTAGTCTGAACCCAGAAAAGCAGAGCTTGAGTGTTTCTCCTTTGCCCCCTCCTGGAACAGGTGCTAATGTGTATTCATTCATCACTCATTCACAAATTAGCGAGTACTTACGAGCGCTTGCTCTGTGCCAGGGAGTTCTTGGGGCATTACCAGAATCCATAAGTTCATTATTAATGAACTGATACGTGATTTGAAAATCAGAAAACAGGGAGATTAAAAGCTGTGTCTTCTATTTCTTCACCCCCCTCTGTCTCTGGGGGTCTATTCTTCCACCCTCATGCTGGCTGGACAGAGCAGTCCAATGGTCATGGCATTCTTTCCCCAATAGTTAAAGCCAATCTCTGCTTCACTGACAGCATCCTGCCAGGCTGCAGTATCTATCTCTTGTAAAAGTTACACTCTAGCTTAAGAAAGTTCTGGAAGGGTGAGTCTGGAGACTGCTGGTAGGATATGGCACTGGCAGAGAGAAATAGCTTTAAGTCACGGGGTGTGTGTGTGTGTGTGTGTGTGTCCCTCAGTTTGCACTGCAATAACCCTGTGCGTTCTGTCCTCTTTATCCACAGGCTTGCCGTTGTGATGGCATTCTTTGATGTCTCTCTGATGGCTTCCACGGGGAGTATTGGTCTCTGTCTGTAAGTAAAACCCTTATTGCCACACAAGAGGACAATTAGACTTTCCTAATTCTTCAAAACCTTCCATCTTTCAGGAGAGATGTTTCGATGTGTGTGAGCAGCTAAGCCTGAAGACTTGAGTTCAAATCCCAATAACCATGTAAATGTAAGTATGTTTGCCTCTTGTAAGTCTAGTGCTTGGGAGGCAGAGATGGGACCTAGGAATCCCCCAAAACTCTCTTCAATGAGGCCAGGGAACATACCTCAGCAATTAAAGTGGCTTTCTGCCCAGCTTGATGACCTGAGTTCAGTCCTGGGCACCAACAATGTAGAAGGAGAGAACCAACTCCCCCAGGTTTGTCCTCTGACCCCCATACATGTACACACACACACACACACACACACACACACACACACACACCACACAAATAAATACATAAAAATATTATTATTTACTTTTGTGATGAGGTTTCAATATATTGCCCTGGCTAGCCTGGAACTTGCAATGTAGACTAGGCTGGCTTTGAACCCACAGAGACATACCTGCCACTGCCTCCAAAGTACTGGGATTAAAGTTATGTGCGGCAACATCTGGCCAAAATGTAGTTTTAAGGAGTGGGGGTCTTTGCCTCAATATGTAAGTTGAAGCAATAGAGGAAGATGTCAATCCCTGACTTCTATAAGTGTGTGCATGCGCGCGCGCGCACACGCACGCACGCACACACGTACACACACCACATCCAAACACTCATATACATATTTAGATCATATACACAAACATATACAAATAAGAAAAAGAAAACAAAGCTTTCTGTCTTCCACTGATCTACATACTTCCACATCTCAACATTATGCAAGTTGCTTTATTATTTCCCAGGTTTTTTTTTATCAGTGGACTTTGGCCCCAGAAACACATTGTCCATGAGACAGATGGCCCTATCTTATGATAAAAAATATTGATTTCAGTGTAGGCATGTAATCCTCATAGCACTGGACAGCTAACAGGAAAGAAAAGCCTTCCCTCTAAAGGATAACTATGCTGGGGGGCATCTGTGGGTCTGATGGCCATCTGTGAAGGTCAAGTTTAAAGAGAGGCTGAGCCAAGCAAAGGTGAGAGATGGATGAGTAATAAGTCCAACAGACCCCGCCTTGGCTTCGGATTCTAAGGCCGTGGTTTCTATATTTAGCAAAATTTTCCTACACCCTTCCTCCATAAGCCAATAAATTCCCTGCTAATGCCCATCTGACCTGGGTTTCCATTATAACCAGAAGATTTTTTTAGATGTGTGTGTATGTGAATAAGTATGCACCCGTGTGTGCATGGGTGCACTCACCCGTGTGAGTGGGCATGTGTGGAGGCCAGAGACTGATGCCAGGATGTCTTTCCTCTGTCGCTCTCCATCTTATTTTTTGAGACACGGTGTCTCAACAGAACCGGAAGTTTGTCATTTTGGCTAGACTGGTTACCCAGTGAGCTCCCAGGATCCACCTGTCTCTGCCCCACAGCACAGCACTGAGTTCCAGACACTTGACATCATAGCCAGCTTCTTCTTCTTCTTCTTCTTCTTCTTCTTCTTCTTCTTCTTCTTCTTCTTCTTCTTCTTCTTCTTCTTCTTCTTCTTCTTCTTCGTTGTGTGTGTGTGTGTGTGTGTGTGTGTGTGTGTGTGTGTGTGTGTATGTGAGTTCTTGGAATTCAAACTCAAGTCTTCACTGCTGCACAGCAGGCCTTGACCCACTGGGCCATCTCCCCAGCCCACAACCAGAAGGTTCCTAATGAAGGTACCCTTGATGCTTAGCTGGGAAGCATGCATCGTCTAACAGGAAACTAAGCACTGAGGCTCTGGTTCAAGGATGAAGTGTGTGCTTCCCATTCATAAGACCCCAGGTTCATCCCCACAGCAAAAGAGGGAAAGAAGGTGGGGAGGGAGAGGTGGAGGGAGGGAGGCAGGGAGAAAACCCTAGGGATAAATGAAGCATCAAGTTCTTAACCTTGCATTAAGATGTTCTTAGCATCCATTAGAAGGCCAAGGGTCTTGAAGACATGGCCATCTCCAGTACCTGGGTTGCCCTGAGCCCAGTCCTTTTCCAAGGGTGACTTTTTTGGGATGATTCATAAGACTTACCTTGGGGTGATGTGTACCAATCACGCTCACATAGCAGCAGGTTTCCATCTGCACAGGCAGGGCTACTTCCTCTTTCATAAGCAGAATTCACTGGAATGGGGAGGGGAACATGGCCAATCAGTCCTTCTCCACTGGACACTGAGGAACACATAATGGCTGAATGTGCTCACAGTGGCCAGGAAGGGTGGTGACTCATACTAAAACTTTGCTTTTGAGGTCCTAAAGATCGGAGGTTAAGGACCTGGGTAGAAACTAGGATTAAAATAAAAAAAACAAACAAACAAACATACAATTAAAACTAGTTAGGGGCTGGAGAGTTGGTTCAGTGGTTAAGAGCACTGGCTGCTCTTCCAGAGGACCTGAGTCTTGTTCCCAGAATCCCAGAATACACATGGCAGCTCACAACCAACTGTAACTCCAGTTCTAGGGGATTTGGTGCCCACCTTTTGCCTCTGAGGGCACTGCACAAATATGGTGTACAGACATACATGCAGACAAAACACCCATATATATATATGTATGTATGTATATATATACATATGTATGTATATATGTATATATATACATATGTATATGTATATATATAATCTCAAAAAATATTTTGTAAAATTAATACTTGTATTCCAGCACAAAGACATGCTTATGTAACTGAATACATTTCACAAAACTGCATTTCACATAGACTTAAGTTTATATACTTACAGTTTAAGCCTATTTCACTTTATAACTGATTATACTCGTTAATAAGTTATAAGTCACATTGAAACTGCTTGTAAAAGCGAGCACAAAGGTTCCTTGAGGCTGTAATGTTTTGTGACCGCACATGGAGTAAGTGTGGCCTGATTTTCCTCGGGACAGAGTCCACTCTCTGCATGTGTGGGACAGTGTCACATTCCCATATGTTTATGCAATGCGCATTAAAGATGAAAGGCAGACTCAACATAGAAGAGGGCACTTTGGAAGGGGACACTGCCAGAGGCTCTAGAACCCCTTGCTTGGGAGTAATTCTCAGCCCTGTTATCTGCCAGCTGTTTGCCCCAGGCATTTAACACCTCTGAGCCTCAGTGTCACAATCTGTAAAATGGGGATAACAATCTGACTTTCACACAGGATTGCTGGTAGAACCATCTGCTAAGACATGTGACACTGAAATAAGCCATTAAAACTGAGCAGGGGGAGACCCACACACCTCCCCCTGGTGGCCTGCCACAGCGAGAAAACACGGGCCTGCCCGGCACAACAAGGTTGGGCACTATTATGATGAGTAATTTATATAAGGTGGAGAGAGAGAGAGAGAGAGAGAGAGAGAGAGAGAGAGAGAGAGAATGGTTCATGCCCTGTGGAGAGAGGCAGATCTGAAAAGGTGAAGGTGGCGAGGAGCAGGCTGAGGTGGGTGGTCTGCTTACCACCTGGGGCCATGGTGATGTGTGGGCCCGAGCTGCGGCCAAGGCCCATATCTGGGTTTGTGGCCCTGCTGCAGCCACGGTCTGTGTTGATGTCCATGGCTTCTGTTACTGAAGGCCGAGAGACAGGGCTGCACAGAGTTGGTTCCTCCCCTCACTGGCTGCAGCTACAGGGAGACCAGGTCCTATACCTCACCTGGGCAACACAGCAGAGCTGATCCTGTTCTCAGCAGCGTGGGTGAGCTGGCCCTGCTCCCCTCATCTGCCATGTGCTGGTGTGGGTGAGGGAAAGATGCCCCCTCCACCCCTCTGCAGAACTTGGGAGAGCTGATCCTGCCCCTCACCAGCTGCAGCACTCAAGAGAGCCAGGCCCTGAACCTCACCTGGGCAGCAGGTAGATGGCTAGAAAGAGGTCAAATTATGTTAAAAGAGTGAGTGGGATAAGCCTAAGCTAAGGCCGAGCATTCATAATTAATAATAAGTCTCTGTGTCTTTATTTGGGAGCTGGTTGGTAGCTCCCAAATAAATGCCAACTACATACAGATCTCTGTGAATTCCAGGCCAGCCTGGACTACAAAGTGAGTTCTAGGACAGCCAGAGCTACATAATGAGACCTTGTCTCAAAACAAACAAACAAAAAACACCAAAATACCAAGTGAAAAAACAACCCTCTAGGTTTGGGGGTTTGTTTGTTATGGAGCATTCCTGTCACAAAAGATAGCAGATACAACTCAGTACAGTTGTTACTAGTTCAATTCGCATTTCTTCCACATCTACTGTTTGCCAGGGACCATGACACTAGGAAAATCACCGAGAGCCTTGGAGGACTCACAGATGGTTCTGAGTTCTTCAGACGTGAATAGCTTACCACAACGGAGGGACACTGGGAACCCAGGGGTTGGCTGGCTCTGGGACCTTTGTCCTATAGAGAAGGAAGCCACTGTTGACTTTTTTCATTGTGTGTGTGTGTGTGTGTGTGTGTAGCTCAGAGATTGACATCAGATGTCTTCCTCAGTCACCTCTCCACCCTATTCTTCGAGACAGGGTCTCTCTGAGCTTGGAGCTCATCTATTCAGTTAGCCCGGCTGGCTGTGGAGCTCTAGGGATCTGCCCGTGCCCCGCCCCCATTGCTGGGGTTGCACCACCCCAGCACTGGTTTGTACATGGCGGCTGGGGATCTGAACTCAGGTCCTCGTGGTTGCACAGCCAACAATTTACCCATCAAACCTTTCCCCAAGCCCTTAACTTGTCTTTGAAGAGTTTTAATTTCCAGTGTCCTCTAGAGCTGGATGGTCAGACATCCACCCATGTCTGCCCTGACTACCCAGCAGCAGTTCATGGGAAACAGGGAGTCACGGTCTGGGTCAGCCTGGATTCCTCTTGGCTGTCAAATCAGTGGTCGAGGGACACTGGCATTTTCCTTCTGAGCCTCAGTTTGTCCCTTAAGCAAAATTGGAGATCTTTCCCCCTCACTGTCCTTCCTGTGAGATTTTATTGTCACAGCTGTGTTTGATAGCTGCCTCTGTGCTCTGTGTGTGCCTGTGCTTAGGACATCCGAACAGTAAGATCCCCCACACCTATCAAAACTCCCTCGCCCTCCTCCTTGGGACTGTCATTGTCTCTGTTGAGAACGCAAAGCGCACATGTTTGCACATGTTTATGATAGTCTTGGGCGGAGCAATCAGTGTCCCCGCCCTCTGCAGACGTAGTTCCTGGCAGCCTGTGTTCTCAGCAGCACAGATGCCCCCGGATTACTACAACTCCACCTGGGGTTGTTCAGCTTTGTGGGGGAGGGAAGTGATACAGACTCCGTGGAAATCAGCTTTCAGAACTGCAGTTGTCTGTTGTTGTGCCCTGAGACAGGGCCTCTCTGGGTAGCCTTGGCTGCTGTGGAATTCAATATGGAGACCAGGCTAGCCTCAGACTCACAGAGATCCACCTGCCTCTGCCCTCCCGAGTGATGAAATCAAAGGTGGGAGCCACCACACCCAGATTTCAAATCTGTTACTTTAAAGGCTAGGAATGTGCTCAGCAATATAGGAAACTAGATATTTTCCTAGTATGTGTGAGGCCCTGGGTTCAATACTCAACATCATAAAAAATAATTGAATTGCAACATTCTCTTTTCCTTCCTTTTTTATATTTATTTTTTAATTTTTGAGACAGAGTCTCTTGTAGCCCAGGCTGGCCTCAAACTATGTAATTGAGAATGACTTTGAACTTCTGATCCTCCTGCCCTCCGCCCACCCCCCACAGAGTGCTGGGATTACAAGTGTCCCACCTCACCCTGATAAATTTGAAAATTTCCTCTCTAGAGATTTGCCTGGCCCATGATGCTGAGTAGCGGCAGTGACCTGCAGCTCCCTGACAGACCACACATCACCAAGGGAAACAGCTCATAGCATTCTTCAGCGCAGCATGGTGCTGAATGAGGAGGTTCCATAGTGGATTCGATGCATTTTGACTTGTGGTATTTTCACACAGAGCATGAGTCCAGGAGCATCCACTCACAGAGAGATGCACCCCATCCCTTCCCCTCTGCTGCCTTCAAAACCATTCCCAGCACCCACCCCAGCCTATTAACCTTCCTCCTGAGCGTCACAGCACCCGCATCCTGTGCTGTCTTGGATGGTCCTTCTCTGCTGCCTTCCATTTCCCCCCTCTCTTCCTCTTCTTCCTCCCCCCCTTCCTTTCTGTCTTCGCCCCCTCCCTCCCCTCCCCTCCCCTCTTCCTCTTTGATTCTCAGTGATGTACCTGGCTTCCTGCATGCCAGGGCATGCGAGGGGAGGAGGAGCCAATGTCGCAGCTGTGGCATGCCTTAATTCATTGCCATTGCTTTCTTCCTGGGACACTGATGCCACCTTAACACATACTTACCATAGCCATTTCTAGGAGAGTGGGCCTGTGGACCTGCCATCGCCATGGATGCCATTTCAATGCCTTCAGGGTAGTCTTCATTCTCTCTCCTTAGCATGCCCAAGGGGCCATTCCTCCTGCAGGAAATAGGGATCCCATTGAATATGTTCTGCTGAACACCATGAACTACCCAGAGGATGGCTATCTGTGCTGGTCCGTCTTATTATCACCTTGATTGGATTGAGAAGGCCTAGGAAATGCGTAGGCACACCTCCGTGTCTATGAAGGTCATTTCCAGAGAGGATTATCTAAGGGAGGAGACCCTCCCTGAATGAGGGCAGCACTGCCCATAAGGGGACCCCAAATGAAATCAAAGAGGAACCGAGAAAAACAAACCTGAATGTGTATTCTCTCCCTCCCTCCCCCGTCCTTCCCTCCCTCCCCCTGCCCCTCCCCTCTCTTTTCCTCTCCTCATCTCTCTGCTTCTTAGCCACCAAGACGTGAAGCATTCTACTTCACCACACTCTCTGCTCCACGATGGGCTGAAACTTTTGAAACCATGAGCCAAATACATCTTCTCTCCTTTAATTTATGTCAGTTTTGTTGTTGTTTACAGTGCTCTTAATGGCTGAGCCCTCGCTATAACCCTCCTTATATTATTTTTGAAGGACTCCAGTTAGCAGAGTAATTCTAGTGAACAGTTAAAGTCAAGTCACTTGGAGCACAGCTCTGAGGTAGAGAGGGAACAGTAGCAGGACCAGCTGCTCTGGGGCTGGTGTGGGGCGTTTACCCACCAACCCCACAGCTCCCCAGAGTTTTCTTGAGTGTGAGCAGCAGGAAATATTAGATAGAAGGATTTATTGCGGAGATAAACAGATAGAAAATAAAGGATAGCCTCGAGAGGGCCTGGAACCTTTTCCAACGCCCAGACTGTCTGCCCCAAGGTTTTTATAGAGACGCCAAGGGGTGGAGCAAAAGACCTCCTCCCCCAGCACAGCCAAGTGCAGACCATCTCAGACACCTGCACTCAGGCCCGTGGTCCTAATCATTCTCTATGTGGACCTGCTGGGTAAAGCCACGAGGAACCCGAAAACGGGCTCCCACAGGCTGGCACCTTGCTCTTGTGTTGGCACTGTGTAGCTTTCTGTTCCTCAGTCCATAAGTGAAGGGGCACAGCCTGGCTCCCAGGTTAGGAGGATCCGTGAAAGATGAAAAGAGGACTGCTGGGATCAGGGTGGCTCTTGGAACGGTGACTCAGGGGGTCAGAGGTAACATCTGTGGCCTGGTCCTGAAGATCCACTACCTAGGTCCTAAAGACATTTATCTGATAGCTGCATACCAAGTCCTGTGTCCTTGTTCCTTGAGATAAATGCAAGCTACTGGAGTCTTGTTATTTCTTTCTTCTTCTCGCTCCTCCGCTCCCCTCCTCTCCCTCTCTTCCTTTATTTCTTCCCTCCCTCCTTCTTCCTCCCTCCCTTCCCTCCCTCCTTCCTTCCTTTCTTCCTTCCCTCCCTCTTCCCTCCCTCCCTCCTTCTTCCCTCCCTCCCTCCTTCCTTCCTTCCCTCCCTCTTCCCTCCCTCCCTCCTTCCTTCTTTTCTTCCTCCCTCCCTCATTCCCTCCACCCCCCCTTTTTTCTTTTCTTCCTTCCTTGTTTTGAGAAAGGGTCTCACTATATAACCCAGTCTGGCCTTAAGTCACAATCCTCCTGCCTCAGCCTCCCAAGTGCTTACATTATGGAAATGTAAAACCATTTCTAAGAGAGCCATTTTTTAAAGAACTCAAATTTATAAATATTATAATTGAATTGGTACATGTAAAGTAAGACATGTATCAGTTAAAATTTCATGTGGCAAAATGTATAGGTTAACAACAATAAACTAATCAAAAAAAGAAGTATGTTCTTGACATGACCTCTGGAAAAGTGAGCCCAGGAAAATTAGATTTGGCCCAGCTATGGCACCCAGATAATGCTGTCAAGCTCTAAAGTTATACCAGATAACAGTGACCAAAAATTCCCAAAGCTGAAATCCTTTATCCCACACTGACTGGTGAGCTGAATGCTTGATCCTCAGCTAGTGGCACTGTTTGGGGGTTTCTGGAAACTTTGGGAGATGAGATCTGACTGGAGGAAGTGGCTCACTGGGGGTGGGTCCTTGGGGGAGGAATTTTGTCCCTGCACCTCCAACTATCCACCCAGTTTCACTCCCCCCACACACACACCAGGATGGGAACAGCTCTCCTCTGCCACATATTCCTGTGGACATAACGTTCTGCCCAAGAGCATAGTACCAAGACACCATGGGCTTGAATTGTTGGCATTGTTTGTTTGCATTGGGTATTTTAGACACAAAGGTAATCAATGTATGTCCCTAACTGAAACCAGTGGACCAACTCCCACTGCCTTGATGAGTACCCCAATGTGGGGCATAGACTTGAACTTACCTCCTGATGACTCCCAGTTTGGAAGAGCCATAACCATGATCTTCCTCAGAGCCTGGATAATCAGGTTCTCCCCAAAAGTCTGGAGCATTCTTTGAGTTCTCAGCACCAGGATAGTCTGGTTCTCCATAAAAGCGGGGAGAGTTTGGCTGATTCTCAGCACCTGGGTAATCGGGTTCCTCCAAGGTGTCGCAGTAAGAATTGATTCTGGAACCAGCATAACCTACATCTCTTCTGGAGCCTGGCAGGTTGGAATTGACTCTGGGGCCAGGATGGTCAGAGTTGCCCTGAGCTCCAGGGTAGTCTGGTTCTTCCCAGGATCCCGAATAACCTAGATTGGTTCTGGAACCTGCGTAGTTCATGCTGCTTCTGACTCCTGAAAAACCAGGATGGTGCTGAGAGCCGGGGTAGTGAGGCTCTGGGGATGAGCCTGTGCGGTAGGGATTGCTCTGGAAGTCATTATAGTCTGGCTTAGGAAAAGACTCCTGATAGTCTGGCCTTGTTCTGGAATGTGCAGAGAATGAAGGATTCCTGGTGCTGTGATGGTCTGTGTTACTTAGAGATCCGGGATAATCTGCTTCCACTAGAGAGCTGGGGTAGTCTGGATTTGTTCTAGAGCCGGAAGAATATGGGTTGTTCCTGGGACGGTGGAAGCCTGGATTGTCCAGAGAACCTGGAAATTCTAGATGATCCTGTGTATGGTTTTGAAACCCTGAATAGCCAGAGTAGTCAGCATGTCCCTCAAAGCTGCTGTTCCTGTGAAAGGAAGACATGATGCTGTAGAGTCTTCAACCAGTTGTGTTAAAGCATCACCGCCTCTGGAGCAACTCGGGGACCTTTTTATTAACCTAAAAAGCCAAAAAGGAAGGGAAAGGTCAGTTATTTTTCTTCCTCCCTTGCATAAATTGCTAGGTTTCTTCCAATATCTGATAATTAGGTGCTTAGGTGCTGAGAACAGTGACTGCATTTTGCAGCCTCCCCACACCTAGGAGGAGGCTCTGAAAGTGATCAATGGCAGGCCAGCAGAAGCATTATCTATAACTTCCAGGTCATACTGTTAGAGGACTGAAGTCATTCCCCTGTTTCTCAGCTTTCTACTTTCTGTGTGCCAGCATGGAGCTGTTGAACAGTGGTCTTGGGTCATGAGGACGACAGTGCTCTCTATAGGAACAATAGCATAATATATGGGGAGTTGAGCTGTGGGCAACTCCCCTGAGCAAAGCACAGAGCTCAGACTACTATGGAGGGGAGAATAAACCTGTGTCTTTTCTCAAGATATTGATACCTACAAACACAGTTATATCTTTAATAATTAATCTGTATGATTGGGGGGGGTCTTAACCAAAGACTAGAAAAAACAAAATAATTTTTAAGCCAGAGTCTCATGTAGCCCAGGCTGGCCTTGAGCACACTATGTAGCAGAGGATGACCTTGAGCTCAAGTTCAAGGATTACAGACTTGTGCTAAGATGCCTGGCTTAAGCCATGGGGGGCTTCGTGCAAGTTAGACAAGTACTCTACCAATCGAGCTTCGTCCCAGCCCTCAGAACCAGAACATCTTTGAGCTGTTTACTTGTTTGTTTGTTTGTTTGTAACAAGTCTCCCTGTGTAGCCCAGGCTGGTCTGGAATTCACAATCCTCTAGCCTCAGCCTCCCAATGCTGGGGTTACAGGTGTGAGCCACTGCATCTAACCTTGAAATTTTGATTGATCTTGTGTTTCTAGAGTTAAAGGCACAAATCAGCACGTGTGTGCAAAGGAAGACTAGTCTATGGAACCGAGACAGAAGGCTAGGGTGAGAACACCAGTTGGGATCCGTTATTGTTTGAAAATGTGACTTTATCAGTTCTATGAGCTCTTCAGATGGGGAGCACTCTCTAATCAAGTGACAAAGTTTTCTCTAGATGTCCCTTCTCTAGCAACAATGCCTCAATTTCTTCTAGAAATCTTCCCCACTCCCACTTAGCGCAGGTGATAGAGAAACTCTGCATTGTACAACAATGCACAATGATCATGTAACCCCAGCCTAACCAATTAACATCCACCATTTCTTTGGATACAGGATTTTGGCTCAGTAATGGGTGGGCTCACATATTCCATTAGTTCTGAAGGATCTAGGCTGGACTTGCTGAGGAGAAGATGCTCTTCTTCCAAGGAGGTAAGAGCTCAGCTTGGAGCTACTGGTGTGGTGTCAGTGGGGGTAAAGAAGAAAATAATACACAGAGGAGAAAGTTCACAAGAAGAGCCAACAGGGTTTGTTGCTAAGCCTGTAGGGGGAAGTAAGGGAAGCAAAACACAAACACACCTCCGCTGTTTGACGCCTGAATGATTAGGTAAATGCGGATGCCTTCGAAGAAGGAAGTATAAGATTTTTAAAGCTTGGCAAACTTACACAAGTTTATCTCTGTGTAAATGACATGGGTCCGGCTTTGAGTAACCAAAGCTTAAGAAAATATTAACTCTCTCCCCTCAGCTGTGCCCCCGGAACGTTTACGGGCTGACTCGATTCTGCTCAGCACCAGGGGAATCAGCTTTCCTCCCCTTTCTTCCTTCCTGGTGTCCGTTGCTCTCTGCTGTGGAAACGCGTCTCCTTGGGTAGCACCCCTCCCTACACCAAGCCCCTGTGGGCTGGATGTGGAGATTGTCTTCTTCCAGATCACGTGACCGAGGAGAGGGCAAATCACCCAGGCAGAACTAGAGAGTCAATCCTAGGAGCTTTGTGTTGCTGGAATCATAGCCAGGCAATTTAAGCCTGAAGCTTCCACTAGTCACCAATGGGAAGGCTTGCTAAAAGTGATGCCCACAGAGAGAGAGCAGGGCCAAGAGAAACATAGAAAGGAGAGTGCTGGTGATGTGTGTGCAGCCGCTGGATCCAGTCACACCTCAAGGCAGGTGAACACCACATGTCTGGGTCATTGCATTCCCTTTTTGACATAATTTAGGGTCAAGTTGCTGATTGTTGGCCATTGAAACAGAAGAATCTCGACTACAACATGACCTTTGCAAGCAGGGACATTTAGACACACTGGAGTGCTTGCCATGAAGACCTACTGCTGTGCTTTGCTGCAAATTATCTCTCCTAACATGGTTTGGAACTCATTTGTTGCCTTGTACCAATTACCATGTCTATGCTAGGAACTCACAAGGGCTACATAAGGCCAAGGTTTCAACTTACATCCAAGTAAGGACTAGTATATTCGGGAAATAAAAAGATATATGTAGACCAGCCCAAGAGAAATAAATATATCCACCCAAAGATGACAAGTCATGTGACCTTCATAGAAACTTTTTATCAAGGCACCCCAAAAATTGAAAACTCAGATGTCATTCCAGAGCAGAAAGAGAAAATGAATTATGGCATGCTCACAGGATAAAACACTATGCAGTAATAAAGAAGACTGAACTTTTGGTTCATGAGGTAGCATGGATGACTTCCACAGATAAAAGGGTCAAACACAACAGAGCATATGCTGTATAAATCCATCCAAGTTCAAGATCAGAATAGTAACATGTGCTGATTTTAGTGGGAATACTGGACACAGAGAAGGAAAGAGCCAGGCAATGAGTAGGATCTTCCATGAGGGTAACCCTAAGGAGCTGGGTTATGATCTTGTATTCTTGGGTGGTAGATACCTAGAGGTATAGACGTGTGTGTGTGTGTGTGTGTGTGTGTGTGTGTGTGTGTTTGTGTGTGTGTGTATAGATGTCTGTCCAGTTGTACACTTAAGACCTGTGTACATATTTGTCAATATATTACTCCTAAACTGAAAATGAAATGAAGGCTGGAGGTGTGGGAACTGTGATGCTTGATTTGGTAGCAGAGGAGGAAAATCACAAGCTTCAGGCTAGCCTAGGCTACATTGTGAGCTTGAGGTAAGACTTGGCTAACCAGCAAGACTCTATCTCAAAAGAAAAAAAGAGAAGAGAATAAAGAAAGAAAAGAAAAGAAAGGAAGGAAGGAAGAAAGGAAGGAAGAAAAGAAGAAAGGAAGAAAAAGAAAGGAAGAAAGAAAGAAAGGAAGAAAAAGAAAGAGAGAAAGAAAGAAAGAAAAAGAAAGAAAGAAAGAAAGAGAGAGAGAAAGAAAGAGAGAGAGAGAGAAAGAAAGAAAGAAAGAAAAAGGAAGAAAGAAAAAGAAAGAAAGCAACGTTGGTGCTTCTGTATAATGGAGCCCTGGGTAACTTCTAGAAGAATTAGGAGCTGTGGACTAGACCAGGACATGATTAAAGAAACAGGTAGTCCCTGTAACAGACAGGAGACGAGTGACCCCACACAATTCCTAAGTAGTCATAATGACAACAACAGAGAATTGTTTGGGTGTAAAATGGGGTCGTATGTAATCCAGATTAGCTTCTAGACAGAATGCAGTAAAGCCTAGCCTTGAACTCCTGACCCTTCTGCCTCCATCTCCTGAGTGCTGGGATTATAGGCATGCACCACCTTGCCCAGCCTAGAACTAAATTTTGCTTTAAGCTTCTTATTAGCCCAGATTAAAAGAAATCAGGGTAGGTTACAGGAGCAGGGGAGGTAGGTGAGCAGAAAGCAGGTCAGCTTGGCAAGACAGCCATGCTGCTGAGGATCAGTGTCTAACCAGGAGTTATGAGAACTCTTCCAGAGGGATCAGGTAACAGAGCGACACCATCAGCCAAGGTCACATAAAAAGCACTCAGGGACTGACAACCTCAGGAGCCTAAAATTGAAGGGATGCCAAGGTCCCCTCTAGTCACTGATGTGTGAATCTCTACAATGGTTTTATACAGCCTTGATGATGAAGGAAATTCTTCTAACCACAGAGAAATGCATGCAACCAGAGGTCATCATATTAAGCAAAAGAAGTCAGATTCAAAGAATTAGCACTGGGTTAAAGAGATGGCTCAGTGGTTAAGAGCACTTGCTGCTCTTCCAGAGGACCCAGGTCCAGTTCCCAGGACCTACATGGTGACTTACAATCACTTATAACCCCAGTTACAGGGATCTGATATCCTTTTCTGGCCTCTGTGGGCACCAGGCATGCATCTGGTGCACATACATACATGTAGTCAAAACCACTTATGTACATTAAGACATTTTTTTTTAAAGAAAGGAATATCCGGGTATGGTAGTACGTCTTTAATCCTACCTAGCACTCAGGAGGCAGAGGCAGGTGGATCTCTGTGAGTTCCAGGCCAGCCTCATCTACATAGTGAGTTCCAGGACAGCCAGGGCTATGTAAAGAGACTCTGTCTCAAACAAACAAAAAGTAAATATTTAAAAAGAAAATAAAGGCATAGTGGTACATGCCTTTAATCCCAGCACTTAGGAGACAGAGGCAGGAGGATCTCTGTAAGGTTAAGGCCAGCCTGGTCTACATAGCAAGTTCCAAGCCAGTCAGGAATACATAGTAAGACCTTTTCTCAATAGATAGATAGGCAGGTTAGGTAGGTAGATAGATCACATTTTTCTCTCATTTGTAGATTTTGAGTTTTATGTAGACACACAAAATTACACACACACACACACACACACACACACACACACTGCATGGAAGTAGAAGCAAGATGATCTGGGGAAGGAAGAGGTTTAGAAGAAGGAGAAGGGGAGGAAAAGGAGAGAATGGTGGTGAATATGGTTAAAGTACATGATATATTTGGTAAAATGTCTTACCAAACCCATCGCTGAGAACAGTGAATATGTGCCAATAAAAAATCTTCCCTGAAGAGAAAACTAGAGAGGTGGCTCAGCAGTTAAGCGCGCCAGCTGCTCTTGCAGAGGACTGGATTCAATAGCCAGCACCCATATGGCAGCTCAAGCATCTGTAACTCCAGTTCCAATGGATCCAATGCACTGCATACACACGGTGCCCAGACATACATGCAGGCAAAACACCCACACACATAAAGTGAAAGTACAAAATAAAAATATTTTATATGTCTTTCCTAAAGAGAAAGGAGAATCCACTAACCGATCATATTCAGCTCCATGGAAACTTGACTGTCAGCCCTTACTTATCTCACTGTGTCTACAATTATAGGAATTGAGCCCAATACAACATGGTCTACAGATCTAGTCGGGAGCTGCTGACGTCATGGCTTCCAGGAAGCAGGAGCCTGTAAATTAATTAACTTTGTTGACTGACATGTCGTATTTTATAGTCATGGGGTACATGATGTCTGGGGTTGTGTATGAATTGGATAATGATCAACTCAGAGCAACAGCATATCATCATCTTAAATGTCAGTTGTTTCTTTATGGTGAAAACATGTAGAATCTTTCTCTTGAAATGTGTGATGCGTTCTTCTTAGTTACCTTCATCTGCAAAGCTAGGATGGCTTCTAGGAACCGGGTGACAAGTAGATATAAGTGGCTCTGATCTGATGCTGGCCTCACCTGAATATTCCAAGCTTACTGACTGTAGGCAGAGATGAAAGGCCCCAAAATGAGGGGGAGAGCCTGTGACACAAAGCATGTGTGTATGTTCGAGGCAAGCTCAAATACCTTCTGGGTTTATTTTCTCTTAAGAACTTAAAAAAAAAAAACCTAAACAACAACAATAACAAAACAAAAACAAAAACAGGAGACTACACTGAATTCTGGACACTAGAAAGAAAAAGCATTAAGCACTACAGCCAGACCTCTGCACCTGGGGGTAGAAGTGGGGGCTGTATCCACTCACTGAAGGAAAGGATTTGAAGGGAGAAATCACACTTGACTAAGCCTGCAGAGACTCGTCACTATTCTCCAGGTTTAGTGTAAGAACATTTATATAGCATTTACATTGTATTATGTGCTATGAGTAATTCAGAGAGGGTTTAAATTATACAGGATATACCTAGCTTCTATGCGAATGCTGATATTTTATATAAGGGATGTGAATATCTGCACATTTGGTGTCAGCAGGGTCCTGGAGCCAGTCCCCCACAGGTACTGGGGGATGACTGCATGATATACATTATTTGTGAACAGTATTTAAACATTTCATTCTCTATATAATAGAAATTATATGTGCTACACATAAGTAAAACACAATGACCTATGTTTTAGCTTAATGTAAGCCAGGTTGGAAATCCACCCTCACTAAGGCTAGGAAGCCACACTGTAAGAACTTATTGGTCTCAATGGCTTCATATATTTCATTTTGTTATCATGTTCTGTTGTACTTATCCCTGCTCCTTCTCCTGGGTCACAGGGCTGTACCCCAATTTTCACAACTCTACACAGTGACCTCTGTACGCCCCAGATGAGTCTCCTTGGGCTGTGCAAATGTCCGTAAGGAAGGGAGAAAACTCTGGCTTCCAGGGCTGCTTGGATGGAGCATATTCCATCTCACTGGGGATGACTCAGCTGTTCCCCAAGTTGCCATACTGATTTCCCACCACTGTGGGTTAGTAGTCTATTCGTTTTTACATTGTCTTGCCAGGACAATCAGGATTTCCCACAACTGACCTCTCTTCCTTTCCTGTAGAGGACAGTCAGTTAGTTCCTTTCCTCACATATGCAACTCACATAAAGGAAACAGACAGACAAGACTCAGAACTGGAGAGATGGCTCATGGTTAAGAGCTCATACTAGGGCCTGGAGAGATGGCTCAGAGGTTAAGAGCACTGATTGTTCTTCCAGAGGTCCTGAGTTCAATTCCCAGCACCCACATGGTGGCTCACAACCATCTGTAATGATATCTGGTTCCCTCTTCTGGCCTGCAGGCAGAACATTGTATAAATAATAATAATAATAATAATAATAATAATAATAATAATAATAATAATAATGCAGCTCATACTACTCTTGCAGGAAACCTGAGCTGGTTCCCAGTCAGGAGGTTCACAACTGCCTGTAAATGCAGCTCTAGGGCATCCAGTGCCCTCTTCTGGTGTCTTCAGGTACCTGCACTCACATGCACAGACACACAGACACAAGAATTGTGGCATGAGGTGCAGTTAAATCCTGTTTTCTCTATATCAGTACAAGTGATGTGGGTCATGCAAGTCTTTGTTGTGGCGAGGAAGCCTGTGTGCAGCAGATGTTCAGCAGTATCTGCAGCCTCTCCCACCAGACACCAAAAGGACCTAATCCCCATTGTAACAGGCAAAAAAAAAAAAAAAAAAAAAAGAAGAAGAAGAAGAAAAAAACTCTCAAGCACTGCCAGCTAGCCTCCGGGGACAAAATCATCACTCTTCCTAACCCACCAAGAGTTTGAGAGTGGCCAAGGTAAACAGATTAGCTAAAACAACCAGCTGGGCCTGGCAAACCTGTCATCCCACCCACTCCTGAGGCTGAAGCAGGAGGATCCCCTGTCTCTCTGGTGCACACAGTGAGTTCCAGGCCAGCCAGGACTACATAGTAAAACCTTGTTTCTAAAACAAAACAAGACACCAAAACCAAAAGCAAAACAAAAACAAAAACAAAAACCACCAAAACAAACAAACAAACCAAAACCAGAAGCTAAGATGACCTCATTTTTCTAACTTCAAGTGACATAAAGAAAAAAAAAAATAGTGAGGAAAATACTGAGACAAAGCACCTGTGGGAGGCCTTTTCATTATAGATAAAGCGGGTATTTTAGATGGACATGAGACCTAAATTAGCAAGATGAGAAGTTTCTGAGAGGCATGAACCTTCCCTCCTAAGCTGAGCTCACCCCCTCCACCTCCCCATCTCCCCTCACTCCCCCACCTTCACCCCCCCTACACGTTCCTGTTCTCACCTCGTCCTCCCAGTGGGGTGCTTTACAGGCTCGCACATAAGGACATGAGTGTGAGCAGAGTCTCACATCTCTGGTCAGTATCCACCTTGTTCTATAGCTCAGTATTACCCTGAACTCCAGCTCCTCCCGCCTCCTGGTGCTGAGATTATACGTGTGCACCTTGCACCCAGTTCATGTGGTCCTGGGGACCAAACCAGGGGCTTCACATGTGCTGGGCCAGCACCTCACCAATTGAGCCGCAGCCCAGAATTACTTCTTGAATTCTATCGTTTTGAAATCAGTTAGGATTTCAAATCAGGTAGAAGCAAGCTTAAAGACTTTTATCCGAAATTAAATATGTGACCTTACTTCCCTCTCTAGTTGCAGAGATTAATGCGATTTCAGGCTCGTATCAGAGAAGCTTCTTCTTGCAGTGTATGGCAGTTAACAGGGACTCACAACAGGTCAAAATGCAATAGAATAAGAGACCGTGGAGTGGTTAGCCCTGAATGGGACATCTGTATCAACCCCTCCCCCTCAAGGCTCGGGAACATGACAGGGTGGAGTGGAGCTGGAAGACCGTAAGAGCCGGAGGCTGGGCAGCACAGGGGTGAGACAGTATCTAGTGGGCATGACATGCTGGCTATGGTGATATTTTATTTGTGCTGAAATGTGGTGACATTTTATTTGTATGTTAATAAATAAAGATTGCCTGGAGATCAGAGGAAATAGCAAGCCATTTTAAGTACAAAAGTCAGGCAGTGGTAGCACACACTCCCTTAATTCAATCATTTGGCAGGCAGGGTCTCTGTGTGTTCAAGGCCACACTAGGGAACAGCCAAGCATGTTCAGTACCAACCATAGAAACCTGGAGGTCTGTACAGACAGGCAGTGACAAGGAAGTGAGGTAGCTGGCTAAGAGCCAATGAGAGGGAAGAACAGCAAGGCAAGAAAGGCCCCGGTAGATAGGAAGTAGCTCACTTTGGAAACTGCGGTGTGGTGAGGTAAGGTTAGCTGATGGTTATTGCTATTTCCCTCATCTCTAAGGCTTTCACCCCTATATTTGGCTCCGTGTTTTTAGTTAATAAGACTGCTTAGAAATTCATCTACATTTGGCGCCCAACGTTTTGCTCAGGAACGCACAGTAGCTGTGTTTGACAACACAGGATAAAGCCAGTCAACATCTCAGCACTGCCTTAGTTAGCGTTTCTGGGTTTCTATGGCTGCGATGAACACCACAACCACAAAGTGAGTTTGGGGAGGAAAGGGTGTATTCACCTTACACGTCCACATTGCTGTTCACCACTGAAGGAAGTCAGCACAGGAACTCAAAGCAGGGCAGGATCCTGAAGGCAGGAGCTGATGCAGAGGCCATGGAGGGGTGCTGCTTACTGGCTTGCTCCCTATGGCTTGCTCAGCAGCTTTATTATAGAAAATCAGGGATGACACCACTCACCAAGGGCTGGGCCCTCCCGCATTGGTCACTAATGGAGAAAAAACGCCTTACAGCTGGATCTCCTGGAGGCATTTGCTCATCCTTCCTCTCTGATGACTCTGTGTCAAGTTGACCATGGCTGGGGAGAAGGTCGGGAGGTCCACCCTTAGCTGAGGTGCTGTTGCCATTGACGGCTACTGGAGGAGGGAGTATCATTTTCTTCAAGGGTGTCATTGCCCATGCTCCAGGAGATGGTCCTATACACAGACACCAGCAGAGTGGACACTACAACTGACCTCCATAATGAACACTATACCTGATCACCATAGTGACCATTATGGTTGAACTTCACAGTGGACATTACAGCTGACCATCACAGTGGACACTACAGCTGACCACCACGGGGACGCTACATCTGACCACCACAGTGGACACTACATCTGACCATCACAGTGGACACTACAGCTGACCACCACGGTGGACACTACAGCTGACCACCACGGGGACACTACAGCTGACCACCACGGGGACACTACAGCTGACCACCACAGTGGACACTACAGCTGAACACCACAGTGCACACTACAGCTGACCACCACAGTGGACCCTACATCTGACCACCACAGTGGACACTACTGCTGACCACCATGGAGGACACTACATCTGACCACCACGGGGGACACTACATCTGACCACCACAGTGGACACTATGGCTGACCGCCACAGTGGACACTACAGGTGACCACCACTGGGGACACTACAGCTGACCACCACAGTGGACACTACAGCTGACCACCACAGTGGACACTACAGCTGACCACCACAGTGGACACTACAGCTGACCACCACAGTGGACACTTCCATGCTAAATGAATGTCACAGTTACCACCATAGTCATCATTATGACTCTCCATCACAGTGAACACTACAATTGACTCAGTGGGGTGTGTGTGTGTGTGTGTGTGTGTGTGTGTGTGTGTGTGTGTGTATTGTATATAGACATATATGAATATCAGAGGAGTATGTAGGTTCTAGGAGGAGTTTGAGGGGAGAGTGGGAATTGACAAGATGAAAATATATTGTATATATGTGTGAGATTTTCAAATATAAAATTATAGTTTCAGACCAAATCCCAATGTGGAAAGGGAAAATGGGCAGGCACCAAGTCCCATCCCTAGCCAAGGACTTTGGCAACTGATAGTAGCTGAGAGAGGGAAAGATGGTTTTAAGAGCATAGCCTCCAGCGCAGTGGTGGCGCACGCCTTTAATCCCAGCACTGGTGAGACAGAGGCAGGCCATCTCTGTGAGTTCAAGGTCAGCCTGGTCTACAGAGCTAGTCCCAGGATAGCCAAGGCTACACAAAGAAACTGTCTCAGAGAAATAAAAAGAGAAAAAGAAAGTAATTCTGGTGGCTGGAGAGATGGCTCAGAGGTTAAGAGCACTGACTGCTCTTCCTGAGTTCAATTCCCAGCAACCACATGGTGACTCACAACCGTCTGTAATGGGACCTAATGCCCTCTTCTGGCAGGCAGGTGTACATGCAGACAGCACTTACACATAAATAGAGAATTTAAAAAGTGGAGCCTCTTGTACTGGCTGGTTTTGTGTGTCAACTTGACACAAGCTAGAGTCATCAGAGAGGAAGGAGCCTCAGCTGAGGAAATGCCTCCATGAGATCCAGCTGTAAGGCATTTTCTCAATTAGTGATCAATAGGGGAGGGCCCAGCCCATGATGGGTGAAGCCATCCCTGGGCTGGTGATCCTGGGTTCTACAAGAAAGCAGGCTGAGGAAGCCAGTAAGCAGCATCCTTCCATGGCCTCTGCATCAGCTCCTGCCTTCAGGATCCAGCCGTTTGAGTTCCTGTCCTGACTTCCTTCAGTGATGAAAGCAATGCGGAAGTGTGAGCAAACTGAATAAACCCTTTCCTCCCCAGCTTGCTTTATGGTCGTGGTGTTTTATTGCAGTAATAGAAACCCGAACTAAGACAACCCCTGATAAGTCCATCACACATCCAAGAATATATGGGCAGCACAAACTGGATGTGATATGTTTAAAAACACACACACACACACACACACACACACACACACACACACACATAAAACTAAAAAAGAGTCACAAAAGTGGGTAGGTAATTAAAGGGCGGGGGATGAATACAACCAAAACACATCACGTGAAATTCTTACAGAATTTAGAAAATTATATATATTTAAAAAATGAGTAAGTAAAATAAAATCAGTTTTTAAAGAAGGCCTTCTTAACAGAAAACTGATAAGCTGAGTGAAAAAAGGCAAGAGGTTTTTGTTGTTGTTTTTGTTTTTCAAGACAGGGTTTCTCTGTGTAATTTTGGTGCCCATCCTGGATCTTGCTCTGTAGACCAGGCTGGCCTTGAACTCACAGAGATCCACTCTGCCTCCCGAGTGCTGGGATTAAAAGCGTGCGCCACCACTGCCCAGTGCAAGTTTTCTTGAGTCATACTCATTTCAAATGGAAACTGTGCAAACAGTCAACTAGCAAAGCATGGTGTCTGGGGGCAGAGTGGTGAGAAAAATGTGGAATAAGCTGGCATCGGGATTGTTTCTTGCCATCAAACCCGAACAGGTGATGGAGGCTTTCAAATAAATCTAATCAGTGAGCAGGCACACCTACTGGGTTTCAGAAAGGCAGTTTATAGCCTCGAAGCAAATGGGATAAATTGTCATTGAAATCGAATAGCCATTCATCACAGCAATAAAAGGGAGATTTTAAAAGCCCACAGTGCAGACTGGATGATCCGTCCCATGCCCTACTCCTCCTGCAGCTGGTGAAGAGACCTGACAAACAGCTGGAAGGATTGAGGGTGGTGCCTGCCCACTCTACCTAGGCACAGCAGAGAGCATTTGAAAAGGCTCAAAGAGGGCTGAGGGGTGGCTCAGTTGGTAAAGTACTCGCCTTGCAAGCACAAGGACCTGAGTTCCATCCCCAGGACCGACTTTTAAAAGCCATGTGTGGTGGTATAGTTGCTGGAGTGGCAGAGCGGATTAGGATTCCTAGGACTCACTAGTCAGTCATTCTGTCCTGCTTGGCAAGCTCCAGAGACTGTCAGTATATGTGCAAACACTTATGTAAAACAGAGAGACAGAGACAGAGAGAGAGAGAGAGAGAGAGAGAAGGATGCAAAGAGAAAGCCCTTGCTGATTCAGAGGAACATGTCTGAAATCAACCTCTAGCTTTTGCCCTCCATTACACCCACACAACTGTGACCATAAAGGGTTGGAGATCGGAAGAGTGCTTTGACATCAGACATGGAGATACAGTTTGGAGTTCGCCCAGCTGGTTTTCAGTCTTGCTTTGGTCCAGTATTTCCTCACTATGTTCCCTTCCTCCATTTTGGAACAGTAATGTATATCCTGTTCCATTATATGCGGGAAGTATGTGATCTGCTTTTTTATTTTGATTTTAGAGGGGATTACAATTAAGAGATTTCATGAGTCTCAGAAGAGACTTTGAACTTTGGAATTAAACAAGTTTGAGACTTTTACAGACTGGGGACTTTTGAGGTTGGATTAAATACATTTTGCTTTGTTAATGACTATAAGCCTGGGTGCGGGGGTGGGGGGTGTCAGAGAATGAAATGTGGTAGTTTGAATAAAAATGGCTCCCACAGGCCCATAGGGGGTGCACTATTAGAAGACGTGGCTTTGTTGGAGGAAGTGTGTACCAAGGGGGAGGGGCTTTGAGGTCTCAAATGCTCAAGGCAGGTTTAATGTAGCATTCACTTCCTGCTGCCTGCCAATGCAGATGTAGAACTCTCAGCTACCTCTCCAGCACCATATCTGCCTGCACACCACCATGTTTCCTGCCATGATGACAATGGACTAAACCTCCGAACTGTAAGCCAGCTTCATTAAATGTTGCCTTTGTAAGAGTTGCCGTGGTCATGGTGTCTCTTCTCAGCAATAAAACCCTACCTAAGACACCAAGTAAGATAAGCAAATATGCTGGCTTTTGCACACATGTGCCCACACACCTGTGACCATATAAGCAAGCACACATACATACCACACACAGAGACATACACAAAAACATTTCCGCTGAAGCCCAGTGAACAGCTACATAGCACCTCTACCAAGGAGTCTTCAGCAGCCTCTCCATTATGTCCTCTCCAATACAGACCAAATGAAGCAGCAAGCTCAGAGACTCCCTGAAGCCACAGTATGTGTCCAGAATCACACTGCAGACACTCCTGACTTACGCCCCAAGGAACCCAACAGTAAGTTGGAGATGCTGTGAAGCAAATGGATGAACGTCCAAAGCGTCTCACTCCTCAGTACAGCAAACGCTGTTTGTGCTCGCTGCTTCCCTGGTAGCCATGGGGCCGACAGGGAGAATATGGTACCATCTTTAGGCTGGAAAAATGTTAACATTCAATTCTCAAAATCCATACTCTGAAATGATTCTCCCAAATGCATGTAGCTCCTGCACCCTCATCAAGTCAAAACACAGTAATGTGGAACTCCTGGAAAGAAGCAGTGTCTGCTAAGACTGATTGATTAGAACTGTAGTGATTGGAATGTTTCAGGTCCAGAGGCTAACGACCTTATCTTGGGCTAGTTCTAGCCTCCTGGAGCAGCACCGTTCCTCACCCACTTGTGTGTCAGAACTAACATCCTGTGGCTAACATATAAAACCCTTTTGGAATCTATTAATTTATTAGACCAGTAGCTTCTGCCAACTTAGAAGCTAAGACTGTCATCAAATAGCATCTGAGGCCTATGGAAAAGCTTCCCCCATCTTTCTGTAAACACCTCTCTGAGGTATCCACCAATGTATTTTAAACTTGCCTTGACTCATGACTTTCTTTGTTCTTCAAAACTATAAAGATTCATGAAACTGCTTCAGCATCGGAACATGGAATTTCTAAGTTAGGGGAGACCTAAATCTGTGTTCCCAGGCTGCGGTGGTCACTCAAATTTGGCTCCAGAATAGTCGTATTTCCCTTTAAAGTGAGAGTTATGAGTCATTTGTTTGTTTGGGTAGACAGTAAATTGGATCACAAGCACCACCCGCATTTTATTTTTACTTTAACGTACAGTGACTTTTGTTTTTAATGTGTGGGTGCTGTTTGGGGTCCCCCCCCCAAAAGGCCTGTGTGTTCGAGGCTTGCTTCCCAGCTGGTGCTGCTGTGAGTAGTTAGTGGAGCCTCTAAGAGGTAGAGCCCAATAGGAGGTCCTGGGTCACTGGGGGAGGGGTGTCCTTAAAGGAGACACTAGCCTCCAGCTCCTCCTCCTTCTCTTTGGCTTCCTTGCCTGGATGGTGGCCACAAGCTGAAAGCAACAGACTCAGTGATCAGACTGGAGTTTCCAAAACTGTGAGCCAAATAAACTTTTCCTCTTTGTAAGCTGATCAGCTCAGGTATTTGTTACAGTAACAGGAAGTTGACAAGCACAGTAGTTTTATCATTAGCATAGGGTGAAAAGGCTAGACCAATACCATGACAGGCTCCTAATAACTCAGTTAAGAACTAGGTCTCAGCTCCTGCCTCTTGAAACTAAACAAGACAGTTTCTGAGGAAGACAGAACACAGGGCAATCAATCACCAATGCCCCCGCTCCCCGCCCCCCCCCCCAGCAAGGATGAGAGGAACTCCATGTACCTGGCCTGGGCCAACCCCCCAGGGTACCTCAAGGTAATAGCCAAATTAGGACAAGGCCTAGGACTTGTCCAGACTTGCCCAAAAATGGAAAAGCTGTAGCCTTAGCCAACCCCTGCTAGCTCTAACCAACTAGAAATGTGTTAATATGATTGCCATTTGCTTAAGCCAATTGTAGATAGAAGGACCTACCTGCCTTAGAATTCTTTCAACTATTTATAAAAGGAGCCTGTGAGCTTCTTTCAGGGTGGCCGTTTTGCCTTTGAGTTGGATGTGTGGCCCCAACACGCTGGCACCATTACTCTGGAGATAATAAATGCTTTTGTCGGTTGCATATGTAGATGGTGGTCATTTGTGGGATTTCACCAGGGTCCCTACATCAGCACCACCCAAAACTCCTTGTTGCCCTCTACAGCAACTTTCTCCTAGATCCCTTAGTCACAGTGACCCGTTCTCTGCTCACACAGCTTCACCTTTACCAAAATGTTGTATAAATGGAATCCTATAATATGCTGCCCTTTGAGACTGGCTCCGTTCACTCTGCCTAATCTAAATAGAATTTAAAATATAGGGAGCTAGAGAGATGGCTTCCTGGTTAAGAATACTTGTTACTCTCCCAGAGGACTTAAGTTCTGCTCCCACCACCCACATCAGGCTGCTTTACAAGTGCCTACAACTCCAGCTCCAGGGAATCTTGACTCCATCTTCTGGTCTCTTGGGACACCCACAAGAACAGGCACACACCCACACATAGACATGCACATACACAAATAAGTAATGAACCTTTTTTTTTAAATATATGATTTTGTTTTCCTTGAACACACACATGCATAGAAACATGGAAACTATGTAACTAAATCTGGTGCCAAGCTGTGTCCACACACAGCGAACTGTAACCTGCCTGGACAGGGTATTCTTGTAACAAGTAGTCACACCTCTGCCAACCACAGCAGCTGAGTTTTCAGCTGCTTACACGCTACAAACTGGTCAGATCTATCCAAATACAGGAAACCGTGAACTTGAACATCCCTGGCAATCTTTGAGAGTCTCTTTCCTTATTTTATCTGCCCACTGACTGATGTTTCCTAAACCGTTGCTCATTCATATGGCTGCGTGATTCCAGAATCTTTCCTTTCTCAAACTCTGAGAAATTGAATGTGTCTGAAGCTGGAGCTGCGATGTACTTACCTCTCGTGCCCAAGGCCTGCTCCAGCTACCGCACCAAAAACTAAACTAAAATAAAGGTTTTTCTTTTAACGTCATGCATACAATGTGCAGTCTGTTAGATCTCAAACCCCCGGGACAAATGGCTGAGGTACCTATTAACATATCAAAGCGAGTTCTGGAACTTGAAGTGAGGCCAAATATGGAGGGTAGCAGAAGCCAGTAGAAACAAATGATCCGTTACATACCTTAGGAGAGTCAGATCAGCAGCTGCTGAGTCCCTTGGATGGGAGCTCATTTATGCCACTCCTGAGGTTTGGGCACCAGATAAATGAAAAAAAGAAATAAAAAGGAGGACATGACTGTTCCTAGGAATGACGGAGGAGAACATTTATTGTAGATGTGAGCAAGAGCATAGCCAGAGGCATCTGGAAGGGTCCAGAGTGAACATGACCCTGAGGAAGTGGGGAGGGCAGAGCAGGGAGGCCAGGAGCCTAAGGAGACCGTGAGAGAACCTGGAACCAAGGGAGCAGGAGGCCAAGAGACCAAAAGGGCTGAAAAGGGCCCTGTAGCCCAAATGGCTGGATTATATAGGGAAGAGTAGCTGAGGGAAGTGAAAACCCCTCCCATCCCCGGGTTGGAGAAGTTCAGGGTAGGGGGCAGGGTGTGCCAGCCAGGAGGGCCCTGTAACAGGGACTGAGGGATGCTGGGAGAACCTGGTGTCCAGAGTCTGCTTTGATATGTTAATAGGTTAGCCATTTGTTCCGGGTTTGAGACCTAACATTGTCAACCATATTTGTAAACAAATTATACACATCCTCCATTGACAGTAGACAGCAGTTATAGGTTGAGGGCAGACCTCAGTTGTAATACCCAGCATGTGCAAAGCCCTGAGTTCCATCGCCATTCCAGACACACAAGGATTTCTGTTACATCTATTAAGTGATATGAATAAATAAAGAGCATGTATGGCAAAAGACAGGACCAAAAATGATGAAGAGGAGGAATGCAAATGACTGAAGTTGGAAACCATGGTTTATATGCTGTACAATAATTGTACACACACACACACACACACACACACTACATAAATACAGAATGCCAAGTTGGTTAGGATAAGAATTGTTGGAAAGGAAAATGGAAAAGGAATTCAAAGAGAAGAAATCAGCAGAGTTCACTTGTAATCCCAATACTCAGGAGGCTGAGGCAGGGGGATCACCATAAGTGAATTCAAGGCCAGCCTAGGCTACATAGTGAAACCCTATCAGAAAGAGGAGGGGGGCATAGGAGAAAAGGAGGGAGAGAAGGAAGGAAGCAAGGAATGAAGGAAGCAAGAAAAGCAGGAAGGAAGGAAGGAAGGAAGGAAGGAAGGAAGGAAGGAAGGAAGGAAGGAAGGAAGGAAGGAAGGAAGGAAGGAAGAAGAAAAGCTACATAGCATGACCCTGTCTTAAAGGAGTGTCGGGGCTGGATAAGATGGTTCAGTGCATAAAGATGCCTGCCACCAAGCCAGATGACCTGAGTTCAATCCCTGGGACTCACATGATAGGAGGAGAGAACAAACTCCCAAAGTTGTTCTCTGACCTCCACATTTGTGCCACAGCTGTATAAATAGATATATAAATGTGATCTAAAAATGTATATGTGTATATATGTACACACACACATACATACATTTCAAATAAACTCATTGCAATTTTGTTTTTTAACAGAAGCCTGGAATAATCACTGGCTTCTGAATTGGGGTATCCTGTGGGACTGAGTCCTTAACCTGGGGATGCTGGACTAACTTGAGGTAGAAAATACTGGAATTTAATTCAACTATGGGCCAGCTAGGATAGGCTAATTGGCCAGTACTGAAAAGCCTTGTACCGCCAAGCCTATGAGTCTCTCTCTGTTGAGATATAGTAGAGTTTGCACTTCCCAGAGCCCAGCTCTCTTTGGGCCTCCCCTTCCGAGGCTAGCTCCCAGGCATCAACAAAGGTGTCAGGCTGTTACTAAAACATTGGGAGAAGCTAGGCCTGGCACTGAGCCTAAATCCTTAAACCTTACACAAACTCTGACCCTCCCTAGGGAGAACTTTCTTCCCCCTTCCTGTCACAGGGTAAGCTGCAGTCTCCTACAGGTGCCCTGAGTAAATACCTGGACAGGTCCCCTGGCACCCAGTGCTTCCTTCTTTGAAGTCCCAGCTAGGTCCATCATGACTACAAGGAACACTGCTTTCCGGGAACTCCCCTGTGGCTACTTTTGGAGTGGCACCAACCATTGCTTTGGCAGAGGAGGCACAGGAGAAAACTGTTTCCCCAACATTCAAGAAACATAAAACTCTTAAGAGCCACAGTCCATGAAGGTAATGTCTAGAAGCCTAGGAGTGAGACAGGGGAACTTAGAAGTGTTGAGGTGTCCATGTGCTCAATTTATGAGGTGGGGTGTTTGAACTGTAAGTACCAGGCAACTGCATTCAGCTAGGGGAATATCTGTCAAAGCCCGGCAGACTTGAATGCCAGCGAGTGTGCCTGTGTGTGTGTGTGTGTGTGTGTGTGTGTGTGTGTGTGTGTGTGATAGTTGAGTTCAATTGTCAGCCTGATGGGATCTAGCATCACTTGGGAGACAAACCTCTGGGCAGGTCTGAGAAGCAGTTTCTAGATTAGGTTAGCAGAGGTGGGCAAACCCACCCTAACTGTGGGAGATACAATCCCATGGGCTGGATTCCCACTCTGAATAAAGGGAATGGAACTGAACACCAGCCTTCATCATTTCTGCCCTCTGTATGCACGTGAGGTAATCAGCTGTCTCCGGCTTCTGCTGCCAAGATTTCCCCACCACAATGGACCACACCCTCAAACTGAGAGTCAAAATAAACGCCCCCTTCCTTAAATTGCTTTTGTTAGAGTAATGAGAAAAGGAACTGCTGGGTATGGTGGTACACACTTTCAAACCCAGTGCTTGAGAGGCAGAGGCAGGAGGATGCTGTGGAACAATCCTTTTCGACGCTATGAATATGTTTTACTCTCATTGGTTAATAAAAAGCTGACAGGTGGGTAGCTGGGCAGGAAGTTGGGTGGGAAAGCCAAACTGAGAATGATGAGAAGAAGGAGGGCAGAGTCAAGAGATGTGCCAGCCAGCCACTCAGGGAGCAAGATGTGCTAGAGGACAGGTTAAAACCATGAGAGACATGGCAATACAGAGATTAATAGAAGTGGGTTAATTTGAATGTAAAAGTTAGCTAGTAACAAGCCTGAGCTATTGGCAGAGCAGTTACAGTTCATATTCAGCCTCTGAGTCAGTTATTTGGGACCGGGCAGTCGGGAAAGGAAACATTGGTTTACAGGCGGACCTCTGTGAGTTCAAGGCCAGCCTGGCCTACATTAAGAATTCCAGGAGAGCCAAGGTGACATAGAAAGACCCTGTCTCAAAAAACTGGAGAGAGAGAGAGAGAGAGAGAGAGAGAGAGAGAGAGAGAGAGAGAGAGAGAGAACTAATACAGAATGCTGTTGGCATCTGTGGAATTCAACACTCAACATCTCACAGCACACAAACTTTTCCTGATTGAACATCTCAATAGTGTGAAAGTTGAGATGTCATGATCCATAGCTGCATAAGGAAAAAATAATAAACAAAACTGGAAGGGGACCAAATGGGAGGAGGAGGGGACAGGAGACAACGTAGGTGAGCTGGACTCCTGAGCCCTCAGAACAGAGTCCATGAAGGACAGCTGCAGGGACTAAGCACCTGCACCTAAGCACGGAATGTTTCCACAATAACCAATGAGACACAGACCCCATAGGGCTAAAGGTGGCTACCATGGTAACCAGAAACAGATAAGATGAGGTTATCTCCCATGTGACCAAACGATGTGCAAGGTTTGGCGTAGAAGTTACAAGAAGAAAGTGTTTAATTTTTATTATCTCCTTTGTATTATTTGAAATTGTGTGTGTGTGTGTGTGTCTGTCTGTCTGTGTGTGTGTGTGTGTGTCTGTGTCTGGATGTGTGGGTGCCTGTGTCTGGTCTGTGTGTGTGTCTGTGTCTGGTCTGTGTGTGTGCCTGTGTCTGGATGTGTAGGTGCCTGTGTCTGGTCTATGTGTGTGTCTGGTCTGTGTGTGTACCTGTGTCTGGATGTGTGGGTGCCTGTGTCTGGTCTGTGTGTGTGTCTGTGTCTGGTCTGTGTGTGTGTCTGTGTCTGGATGTGTGGGTGCCTGTGTCTGGACGTGTGGGTGCCTGTGTCTGGATGTGTGGGTGTCTGTGTCTGGTCTGTGTGTGTGCCTGTGTCTGGATGTGTGGGTGCCTGTGTCTGGATGTGTGTGTGTCTGTGTCTGGATGTGTGGGTGCCTGTGTCTGGATGTGTGGGTGCCTGTGGAGGCCATTGTCCACCTTGTTATTTGAGACAAGGTCTTTCACTGAGGTGGCACTCACATAGGTGAGGCTGCTGGCAAGACCCACCTGCTCTGCCTCCCCACATTGGTGTCCCCCACACACTAGTATGCTTAGCTTTAAAAACAAAACAAAAAGACTCGTGTGTGTGTGTGTGTGTGTGTGTGTGTGTGTGTGTGTGTGTATGCCTGAGTGTATACACACACACACTCAGAAGTTAGAAGGGCCATCTGGAGTTACAGATGGATGTGGGCTGTCAAGTGGGTGCTGAGAACGAAACCCTGGTCCTCCGCAAGAGCAGTGAGAGTCCTTAACCACTGAATCATCTCTCTAGCCCAATGCCCACCTTTCCCCATGGCTTTGGGGGCTGAACTTCAGTGCGCATGCTTACAAAGCAAGGACTTGACCAACTGAACAATCTTCCTGGCCCTGAAATTGTTTTTGGCAGTAAGTACCTCTTACAGCTTATGAAACTAAAGAATGGGATGTCCAAAATCCAAATGAAACCAATACAGATTCCCTCAGTTAATTTTCTCATCTCTGGGACAAAATACTTGACGGAATCAACCTCATGAAGAAAGGCTGTATCCGGGGCCCATGGTTTCAGGAACTTTCAGTCCATCCTGGTGGGGAGGCATGACTTCTGGAACAGTCTGAGTCGCAGGAGTTTTGCTGTGCAATCTGTTCACACCTTGGTGGTTCAGGAAGCAGAGAAAAGAGGACCAGAAGGCGGGTGGGGCTACCACCCTCCAGGCCCAGCCCAGGGACCCCTCTCTACCAGCAGGCCCCACCACCAAAGTCACCAGCAGCTGGGACTCATGTGTTCAAGCCCACCAACCTCTTGGGGACTTTTCAGATCAAGTCACTCCAGATTCCATGAGCAAAACATTGAAGATTCAACAAAGAAAGCATAGTCTGCCTTCGACTTCAATAGCTCAGCTCCATACAGATGCAGACGAGACCCTGTGGTCTGTGTGTCCCCTCCCCACTGGAAAGACAGTCCTTTAGGCAAATCCACCTCTGGGAGGCAGCCCCCTCCTCCCTTCATTTACCTCTGGGAGACAGCCCCCCTCCCCTCATTTAAAGGCCATCCCTCTGATCACTCTGCTTATAACTCAAGATTCTACCAAAGAAGAAATTCCATCTTCATTATGGAAAAATCACTTTTCTATATTTTTTTTGCATTTAATGTGGATGCTAATAATAGTCATTAGAGGCCTCTAAGTCTTCTTGTAAATTACAAACATAACGCTGTTTTTTCTTTTCTTTTAAATGATGATCAGACTAAAAAAAAAAAAACCACAGGAAGTGGAATTGTTTGGTCTAGCATTCATAACAACATGGAAATCCTGCATTCCTTCATAGCAGTTTCTTTCCAGAAATGGCCCTTCCTAGTGATTAGCAGCTGGCGTGACCTCTGCGGACATTGAACCTAAGGACTACAAATGACCTCAGCAGTAACACGGTCTCATCACCTCATTCTGGGAAACCGGGGCAGAAATATCCAGCAGGTGACTCACTGGCCTCGGATGGCATTATACCATCCACTTGAACCTGCCGGAGGACCTTTCCCGATAGCACATCCCGACTGCATGTGCCCACAGGGAGGGGCGCTGGAGGACACCGGGTCTTTTGAGACAGGGTCTTTCACTGAACCTGGCGCTGGGCTGATGGCCCGTAGTCCTCCTGTCTGCCCCCGATGGCGCTGCAGTTGTAGGAGCCCACAACCACGTCTGGCTTTGCCATGGGTGATGATCTTTACGCTTGCACGGTGCTCTTGTCCACTGAGCCGTCTCCCTAGGCCTCTCTCTTCTTTTCTCTCTCCTTCTCCCTTCCTTCTGTTTCTCTCTCTGATTTTAGAAACAAAGTCTTGCTCCGTAGTCTCAAAATTGAAATCCTCCTGCCTCAGTCTCCCAAGCACTGGGATCACAGGTGTGTACTTCCACGCTAGGCCCCAATCCTGCCCTTGGCATCCATTCCCAGAGAGCAATTCTCCTCCCCCCCCCCCCCCCAGTTCACACAGATCCTACTCAGAGTAACACCAGCATCGACAAAGACGGAACCACGCGCTGAGGGCTTGCCTGTGTGTCCACACTGGACCAAGCTCTGCAGTCTCAGCAACCGAAACGTCAAGCCTCCTGGGGAGGTTTGGCTCTCCCATCTGTGATGCTATTGAGGCCAAATAGGTTGTGAAATTTGCTCAAGGTTGCACAGCCAAACAGAAGCAGGGTGGGATGTAACCCCAGGGCCTCTCTGCCCAAAGACCTGAAACTTTGGTTACCACCATCAAGAGCATCATTAATGTTAGCAGAGGAAGAAGAGCAAAAGAGGAAGGGTGAGGAGGTAGCAGAGGTCATGGAGACACTCCTGGGTGTCTATAATACTCCATATACTCTTATCAGCTCTGATATTTTCCTTATAGAGGTGTGGGCTCATAGCATCTTACCCATTCAGCAGATGGGGAAATCAAGGCCAGTAGGGAACAGTAATTTACCAAAATACAGTTAAGACCAGGAAAGCCTACATTCTAACTAGGTAGGAGGTAGCTGGAGCACATATGGTCCTAACCAGAGTGCTCTCGACTTCTACCTCGACATGCGCATTCTTTTGGCTAACACGTTCACCGTGTGCATTTTCTGCACTCACACCCAGGAATAAGCCACAGGGCAGCCCTGTGTGTTTCTTCTCCCCGACACGTCCCCAGCCATCCTCTTTACTTCTGTAACGTCCTTCCCTGTCCCTGTCTCAGCTTGTCTGTCTGTCCTGCAGAAACGTCCTAATAATTTCCCTCCGCACTCTGATCAGAGCTGGCCTGGGTCTGTTGTGTGGCTCGCTCGGGCATTTCTATCCAGGGACTTGTTTCCAGGAAGAGAGCTCAGCTACAGAGATGCTTGCCCAGCCAGCACTGCCTCTGGGAAGGGGACTGCCTAGGCAGACATAAAGGAAAAGGAAGCAGACACTTCCTTCTTCTAAAATAACCGGTTAGGGCTCATCTCTTTCAGCCCAGGTCCAGGTCCCTATGCACACTGCATGCCTGCCTCGCGGTTGGTCTCCTTCACTCAGTCGGCTGCCACTCAGCTGGTGGCAGAGGCAGGGGGAACTGTTGACCCAGCTTGTGAAAGTTTTACAAAGGCCCTTCATTATCAGCTGTCCCCTCCCTGCCAGTGAAGAACCAAGACTCACCTGCTGTAGCACAGACCTCCTTCCTATCCCAGCGTCTGGGGCTTGTCAAGGCGCTAGCTAGCTCACCAGGACTCTAAATCCTCTGCTTTCTTCCTGAGCCTGGGCTCCTCCCCTGTTGTCCTTTTGGCATCAAGACAATAAAAAGAGCAAAGTCCTTTTACCTCAGTATTTTATTTCTTAGACACCATAAGGAAGTGTTCGGGTTTCCCCCCACCTGGAGTGTCATGGAGGTGTGGGAAGAGGCTGAACCATGGGTCCCTTGGAGCATGCTGGTAGAACCTGGGACACTGTGTTCTGCAGCCAGCTCCCTCCCCCTGAGCAGTGCCTTGCAGTCACTGTGGACATGCCTGACATCTCAAGGCAGGCAGCTCAGAATTCAAGTCCTGATGACTCTTACTCTTCACCTTCTCCCAGCCTCAGCTTTACCCTCCTCATCTGAGAAATGGAAGCAAAATCCCCTCCACCTCCTCAGTGTTGGCATCACCAGAGACAAATGGGACTTTTGTACAACTCAGTTCATTTCTAGCCACACAAGACTCAACCTTCCAGAGAGAAACCCCGGCTATTCGGACACTCAGCCTTCACCCAATGCTGCCTCTAAGAAGGAAACATTCAAAAGGAAGGAAAGAGACAGGTCAGTGGCACAAGTCTGAACTAGCACTGGAGAGGTTGAGGCAGGAGGGTGTCAAGTATGAAGTCAGCCTAGAAAACAGTGAGGCAGACCCTGTCTTATAAAGGGAGGACGGGAGAGAGAGGAGGATGGGGGATGGGGCTTACACTTCCTGTTCCCAGCTTGCAATACTGGCACCCACATTAAAATGCAAAGTAGGGCTAGGACTGTGGCACAGTTGGAGAGGGCTAACTAGCATGCACAAGACCCTGGGTTCCATCCCCAGTGCCAGGTAGACGGGGCGTGTGCACCCCTGTGACCCCAGAACTCAGCATAAGGATCTGAAGTTCAAGGTCCCCTCAGCTACACAGTGAGTTTAAGGCCAGACTGTGATTGATACAGGAGTCCCTGTCTCAGAAACAAACAGTAAAAACACAATTATTAAGGAAATTAAAAATAAATTTGTGGGTCTGGAGAGATGGCTCAGTGGTTAAGAACATTTGTTGCTATTGCAGAGAATGAGATTGGATTCCCACACCCACTTCAGGTAACTGCCCCGTAACTCAGCTCTTGAAGATCCAACACCCTCCAGGGGCCCTGCACTAATGGGTACATACCCCCACACACATACTCATAATTAAAAATAAAAATGAAATATTGGGGGCACACCCTTTAGTCCCAGCACTCAAGAGGCAGAGGCAGAGGCAGAGGCAGGCAGGCCTCTATGAGTTCAAGTCCAGCCTGGTGTACATAGCAAATTCAGCCAGGGCTACAAAGTGATACTCTGTCGCCAAAATAAAATAAAATCTTAAAAATAAGTAAAGTTCACATTTTAAATGCAAAGTGGTGATTTTCTAAAGGTAAGACGGGAATTTTATTTTTTACAAATTGAGAAAAGGCCTTAAAATGAGAGGGAATAGAAGATGGTCCCCAAGAAGATGACTTGGTTTGCTTCAAGAAATGTCCTGGGGCAGGGATAGGTCCCCAGGGGCCAAGGCCCCAGGAACACGGGGACTGGTGGTTTTGTCTGCAGAGGGTGGGTAGGAAGTACATGGAAAATGGTCCTTGAGCGGTTGTGAGGCAGGCTCTCCTGACTTCTGCAGTTTCAGCATTTGGGTGCCTTGGACATCGTGGGGTGCTTAGCAGCATCTCAGCCCTTTCCTCATTCCACCCTAGAGACACCCCAAGTCAACCACACCCACAAGCCCCGCCCGATTTCTCTCTTCTAGAAACCATCCATGGAGCCTGGGACTCTGCCCTAGACATTGTGCGAGGTTTCTTGTGTTGTCTGCAGGTGCACCTGGCAGCAGTGATCGCTCTGGGCGACTAGAGACAGGCGGGGCAAATGGTGGGGGAGGGGCGCGTTTCACTGTTGGCTTAGATACCGGTGGGGTTTTAAACCCTGTGGCTGTATAACTGTCTCAAGAAAGAAAATAGATCTTGAAGATATTCTCTTACATGCTGTAGTTTGGACAGTACTACCCCGCTTCTGTTGCCACAGAAAGCCAGAGCTGCAGTTGGGGTGCAGAGGTTGTCTGGCCCCCTAGCTCCCAGATCCCCGCAACACCGGGCTTTCTCGTACCCCACCTACGTGGCTCCCAGCTCCCGTGTCACAGCTGCTACCCATGGCCACTGTGCGGGCCCCTCACCTCCACGCAGTGCCTCTCTCACTCATGCTGTGTTCCAGTTGGCGATGAGGACCCTGGCGATGAGGACCGTGGACTGTGCACAGGCGGTGTGTCGTCCTGCTATCCAGAGACCCGCCACAGTATCCTTGGCATCCAGCCGGTCCCTGCGGGTGGCGTCTCTGGGCAACTGCTGGTCCCGGTGTGCAAGCACTACCTACTGTCTCCTACAAAAACCTCACCCTCCGCCTGGCAGCTGCCACACACCATGGAGTCCCCTGGGGAAGCAGGAGGCATTGGGCTGGAGCGGCTAGCTCCAAAGGGCTGCGTGATCCTAAAGAAATGCAAAGTGAATCATTAGATCTCAGGACTGCATAGAATCCCAACCAAGCCGGGCCAGGCGCCTCAGTGGAAGATAGTATGGGGAGTCCTCCAATACTGAAATAATAGTGGGGTGTCATCCAGCAACCTGTTTCTGGGATATCCCCCATACTCCAGAGGGACCTCCAAATATATGCACATCTCTGGTCTTCCCAGCACTTTTGTTTGTTTGTTTGGTTGGTTTTCTGGGTTTTTTGGAGAC
The DNA here is from genome assembly GCF_049852395.1 of Peromyscus maniculatus bairdii. Classification (NCBI taxonomy): domain Eukaryota; kingdom Metazoa; phylum Chordata; class Mammalia; order Rodentia; family Cricetidae; genus Peromyscus; species Peromyscus maniculatus. Next base: position 128,731,583 of record NC_134852.1, on the reverse strand, counting down.
AGGGTTTCTTTGCGTAGTTTTGGTGCCTGTCCTGGATCTCACTCTGTAGACCAGGCTGGCCTCGAACTCACAGAGATCCGCCTGGCTCTGCCTCCCAAGTGCCGCCCAGCCCTGGCACTATTTTTAACAGAAGCAAACTCAAATGTCCACCCATGATGAACAAGGAAAAGTGGCCAGGACGGTGACCTAGCCTGTCATTCGAGCAGGACGATCTTCGGGACAGTCCCCACTATTTAGTGAAACCCTGTCTTAGAAGAGGAAGGAAGTGTCAGCCAGACTGGTGGCCCAGGCTTGTAATCTCAGCACTTGGGAGGTCAAGGCAGGAGGATTGCTGAAAATCCAAAACAGCCAGGGGTAGAGTGAGGGTTTCATAAAACAAAACAGAGAGGCACGCATGTGAGTGTGCATGTGTGTGTGTGCATGCGCATATGTGTGTGTGTTAATTACATTTTACTTATTAGGGGGTAACGGCATTATGTGTGGAGGTCTGAGAACACCATGTAGCAGTCGGTTCTCGTTTTCCATCACGTGGGTCTTTGGCTGGAGCTCAGGCTGTCAAGCTTAGCAGCGCTTTGCCTGCCGAGCTGTCTCATTGGCCCCATGTTGTCAGCTTTTTGAGACAGAGTCTCAAGTAGCCAGGATGCCCTGGCACTCACTATGTAGCTGAAGATAGCCTTGAACCCCTGAAGTGCAGAGACAATAGGCATGCCTCATGCCCAGCTTGTCTTTAACAAGGGATTCTTACACTAGGTGAGATGGGTCTGGCACAGCAGCCCAAATACTCTTTGCTGAACTCACACAGGAAACAACCACAGACAGAAGTGGGAAATGAATGGGGGGGTATGGGGGGGGCAGATAAGAACATTCTGGAGACAAGTTGCACCGTACTGTGGCTCTCCTCCATTAACTGAGTTAAGAAGGATGAGGACATGAAGTTGTATGTCATTTGCTTTTCATTGCTGTTTAAGAAATGTACAGTGGGGGACTGGGGGGGGTGCAACTTACGGGTGCAGTGTTCGCCCAACACACACGGTGCTCCAGGTCTGCCTCAGCACCTCACACAGTGTCCTAGATGTCCCTCTGACTATTGCAGGAGGTATGTGGGGCTTTGGGGATGTCAGCGTCCTGGACGTCTGCTTAAGGAAGTGGTATCTGTTTGCCTGGTTATCTCAGGGATACTAACATCTGGTTCTGAGACCAAGAAGGTCATGACGAGCTGGTGTCAGACATAATTCTTTAACATGCAATCATGGGACTGTAAGATGGCTCAGAGGCTAAAGGCATTTGCTGCCAAGCCTGCCGACCTGAGTTCCACCCACATGGTATAAAGGGAGAAATGCATACCTACCATAAGTTGTCCTCTGATCTCCACACACACTTACACTGTAATAAAAAGTTTTAAATCTGAGCATGTTGTGTTCATTGAATCATTTCTTTCTTTCTTTCTTCTTCTTCTTTTTTTTTTTTTTTTATTGTTGTTGTTTTTTTGAGACAGGGTTTCTCTGTGTAGTTTTGGTGCCTGTCCTGGAGCTCACTCTGTAGACCAGGCTGGCCTGGAATTCACAGAGATCTGCCTGCCTCTGTCACTCGAGTGCTGGGATTAAAGGCGTGCGCCACTGTCGCCGGGCTGGCTAAATCATTTCTTAAATAACCCCATGGCACTTTGCCTTTAATCCTAGCACTCAGGAGGTGAGTTTGAGGATAGCCTGGTCTATAAAAAGATTTCCGGGCCAGTTGGGACCTATGTAGTGAGACCATGTCTCAACAAAACAAAACAAATAAATGCCCTCCAGTTTTCGTACAAATATCTTCATAAAGGCCATCAAGTATGACACTATTTGAAAGGTGGTGTGACTCAGGGTCAAAAAAGAGATTGGACTGGTTGTTTTTCAGGAGGATAAGCTGTGACAGTTCCATAACAGCCAGAGAACAGACTCCCCAGAGACCCAATAGAACTCTGGCCACCTTCGGGAGCAGATACGGTTTTAGTCTGCCCTCTCTGGGGAGGATGGTGTTTACACTCTGCAAAATTGCTTGGCATCAATGTAAACTTTGCAAAGTTCCTTAGGTGGCCTGAAGGAGCCAGTGCCTGCTCTCTGGCGCCCTCTAGTGGCCACCTGCTTCTGGTATGAGGCAGAAAAGGGAGTTAGGCTTCCTCAAGGAAATGAGTTAACCTAGACTAAGAAAGGAGCTAGCCCAGTCTAAGAAAGGGGCTCACTGGTCAAAAGAGCTCAGAATAGGAGCCCACCTGGCACTTGACATCATGCACTCCCTCATGTGACAACTGGTGAATACAGAAACTGAACTGTGTGTAGGGGCACACTGGGTACAGTCCCAGTCACAAGTGAGGCTGAGGCAGGAGGATGGATGGCTTGAGCGCTGAACTTCTGGACTGGCTGGGGAAACATAGTCATATCTTGTCTTAAGTTTAAATACATGCAAATCTAGACACAAAGAGGTAGATTCAAACAGGGGCAAATGGAATTTGCCTAACATTGCCTACCCATCAGTAAACTACGGGGCCAGTGCTGCGGTCTGGGTCTGCTTGACCTCAGGGCCACATGACCTCTGTGGCATGCTATGGATCTGAATGTAATATAATTGGCTAACATGACTGGAGCTCAGACTATATCCGAATTCTACTATTCCACCCATAAGAGAATCATGACTCATGAGGATCCCACACCTCCTAGGATAAAACCTTCTCCCAGCAGTTGACGCACAAAGTGGAAGACTCACAAAAGGCCCTGATTCAAAGTGCAGGTTCCATGATGATAAAACTCACAAGCCATTGAATGCACCAGACTGTTGGGGAATATTATTTCAGGTGTGTTACTTTTGTTTACGTTGCATTCACTTAACTCTGTGAAGCTGTGTTACTGTGCCTATCTAAACCACCTGATGGTCTAATAAAGAGCCGAATGGCCAACAGCAAGGCAGAAGAAAGGATAGGTGGAGCTGGCAGGCAGATAGGATATATAGAAGGAGAAATCTAGGAGGAGGAAGATGTACCCAGAGAAGGAGGAGGACCCAAGGGCCAGCTTCTCAACTACACAGCAAGCCACAGAATAAGAGTAAGATTTATAGAAGAGAATGGGGAAAACCCAGAGGCAAAAGACAGACAGGCTAATTTAAAGTTAAGGAAAACTGGCAAGAAATAAGCCAAGCTAAGGCTGGGCATTTATAATTAACAATAAGCCTCCATGTATGATTTATTTGGGAGCTGGGTGACAGCCCCCCAAAAGAGTTAAAACAAACAACAACATTTTGGTGTCCAAATGTGGGGCTAGAGTAAAAGAAAAACAATAACAACATTTTGGCATACCAACTTGGGGCTCCCAAATTTCCACAGGGCCTGAGAAAGCTTGAAAAGAGAGGGGGGGGGAGCCTATGCTCCTTTAAGAAACCCTGCTGTATAGCAGAACACTTAAACAGCTTTTTTTCACATTAAATAGAAACAAAAAAATAAGTAAAAAAAAAAAAAAAAAAAAAAAAACTCCTGCCACAGTGCAAGCATCAGCATTCTAGAGCTCTAGGAAGGCTGAATGCAGTTCCTGGTCAGACAAACCTCTGACCGGCCTTGGGTTTCACACTTGGCTTTTGAGACCAGAGAAGCCAGCAGAGCCAGCTGAGAGCCGCATGCACATGGAGAATCAAGGTGTACCTTAGCAGTTTAAAGTTTGCTCATGCGGTCAAAAAAGACTAGAGATACACAGTAAAAGAGGTCCAGATGGGAAAAAAAAACCTTAAATAGGTTCCAACGTGTTTAACAATATGCATAAGCTTAAGAAAGAAAGATATGAGTACAGTCATAGAAAGAAAGAAATAGTTTTTTAAAAAGTCTATAAAGGGAGTAAAAGCAGTATAAAAAAAAAGCCTCGTAAGATGGAAATACATAGGGAATCTGGATCCTATATGTTATTGTGTTGATTTTGAATGTTGTTGCGCAAACGACAACTCCTGGTGGACATGGAGCTGTGAACAGGACTGCACAAGTATCTAGGACCAAGCTAGATACTTTAGGACTATCTTAACTTTAAAAAAGATGTTAAAAAATATATTTTTCAAATGGAACTCAAAAATGCTTTGGAGTTTTGTTCCCACAGGAGATGAGAGGCTGTGGATTCCTTCAGGGTTAATATCAGGTTTGATTAAGTGAGACCTCCTGAATCTTGGCAGGTGATATCTATCAACAAAGATTATAGCTGCTCTTTTCAGGACTTGGCCATTATCTCAAATTTTCTCTCTGGGACCCTAAAGATGCTTTGTCCACAGACAGCAGGAAGCAGTATGGAGAATACTATGCCCACAATCCCAAGAGATGGGGTAGGTGGTTTTTTGGTTATTTTGTGGGTTATGGATGTTTGTTATCATTTAGGGGAATATAGAATATTGATACAAATTTAAAATTACTTTTGTTACACTGTATATAAGTTTCTACTCTTGTTTAAAGGATTTTTGTATACTGATAAAAATTTAAGGTTATTTTTGTTACAACACGTTGTATGTATGTATGTTTCTATTTTTGTTTGAGGTACTGTACCTATGTAGTTCATTTGGAAATGTAGGGTGAAGTTCTAGTTTTGAAAGCTATTATTATAAACCATATAGGATAATCAGGAAGCATAGGTTAGCGGTCACTGCAGGCTACAGGAATCTGAAGCAGGACTGACTATAACAAAAGCTAATACCTGGAAGAATCAAGGAATTCTTGCAGAGGAAGCCAAATCTCAAGGAGTATTTGGTGTTATTTGGCTTTTAATATAACAGCTGTTTTCTGCTATGAATTTCATGTGTGCTCTCATAGCTTCCCCCAAAACTTCTAAGCAGTGTGGATTGATCACTCTTTGGACATATACAATTAAGGTATTTGGGTAACAGCCACGCAGGCAATGCTTCCTTCTTCCAGACCTTTTGTTTCTCCTTTTTTAGCATTAGAATCAGATATCTCCTTTAGATATCTCCAAGGACAAATAACAGACAGAATAAGCACCCAGGCCACCACCTGTTAGTCTCCTGAATTAAGTTAAACACCCATACGAGGACACTGTCTCACCTAGATGGACATTAGGTGCACAGTTTTCCTTCTTGTGCAAGTTAAGCTCAAACACCACCACCACCACCCCACCACCACCCCCTCCCCCTGCCCTTCTCTCACAGCCCAATGTGGCAGCCTGAAGCAACTTACTTAGAACAAAAGGCTTTTTTCACACCAGGTGCTTCAAGCTATGATGCAAGTCACCTAGCTATCTTGTACTCTTCCCATGCCCTGCCAGAAAATGGTGACATAGGAAAAAAAAAAGGCAGTTTTATTTTAGTGACTCATAGACTCTTTTACCTAACCACTTCTAAGAATATATTTTGAACACATAAATTCCCTTTCGGATTTATGCCAGCCCTTACTTGACCTCATTTCCTTTATTCACTCCCCTTTTGGGTTGCAAATGAAGCTGACTATCACTGCTCTTATGGGGACCTTGGAAGCTTTGCATTGTAGACGAATTCCTAAATGTTCTTATTAAATAAGAATCACAGAACCAAATATAGGGGTGAAAGCCTTAGAGATCAGGGAAACAGTGAGAGCCGCCAGCTAACCTTAACTCACCATGCCGCCGCCGCCGCCGCCGCCGCCGCCGCCGTAGCTTCCCAAGAGGAGATACTTCCTGTCTACCCAGGTTTTTATTGCCTTGCTGTTCTGTGCTCTCATTGGCTCTTAGCCCAGCTACCTCACTTCCTTGTTACTGCCTGTCTGTACAGACCTCCAGGTCTCTATGGTTGGTACTGGGATTAAAGGCATGTGTGACCATGCTTGGCTGTTCCTTAGTGTGTCCTAGAACACACAGAGACCCTGCCTGCCACGTGATCAGATTAAGGGCGTGTGCTATCACTGCCTGACTTTTATATTTACTTAAAATTGGCTAGCCCTTTTCCCCCTTGATCTCCAGGCATGCTTTATTTATTAACATACAAATAAAATATCACCACATTGCATTGTAAAAGTCTGACTTCTTGTAAGGTTTTAGACCAGTTCCCAGGGAGGGACGAGAAGGAACAAAGATGGGAGGAACAAAGATGAAGATGAGGATAAGACGGAAAGAAGTTAGTTAGAACTACGAGAGGACAGGAGGAGAAGAGACAGAGAGGCGTTAAGTATGGGTACAGAATTGAAGCTGTGTAGATAGAATTTTGTCTCAGAGGAATAAAGTGAATGGACTAAAGAGCTCAGTGTACTTAGATTCATTCTGCCATTGGTAGCGTCTCTTCTGGAAACCCTGGAAAGAAGACTATTAGAGGCCAGACCCCAGTAGTCCTCATTAAGTGGTTAGTCATTTATAACAATCAAAATTGTAGATATGTTAGGTATGCTTTCCAGATCATATTTTAGATAGATAGATGGTCTTTAAACCTTTCAAAGACTTACAGAATGTGGCATTTAAAATGTTTTGTTAATTTAAGGTTTCTCATAACAATGAGACACATCTGCTCCTGGCAGTACCAATTCACTTCAGAGACGCTAGGCACTGAAGAAACTCCTTATGGAGTTTGCTTTCATTATGGCAAGGTTATCCCCTGGGCAAAGAAACTGCTCTTGCCTTTGACTGCTGACAATGTGCTGTGCAGACTGGACATACAGGACATACAGGAAAAAGACTGTTGAACTTTGCCAAAACAAGGAAGGACAGTCCTTCAAATTTCCTGCTTCACTGAAAAGTTTGCCAGATATTCAAGGCCCATAGGCTGAAGATAAATGCCCCAATGTAGCGGAGGAACTTTGGGTGACTGTGCAGGCAGCCAAATGTCTTTGTAGTTATATAATCTTTTATCCTTCAGGGCCTTTGATGGAGTTGAAGACTAGATAGTTATAGTTGCAGTTTTCTGTAGTTATGATAGAGAGTAAATTAGGTGTAAAACTTTGGAGTCATTAAGATGGATGGATGGCGGAGTGCTTTCTCTGAATTTGCTAAATGTAAATGGACTGAATATTATAAATTAATTCTTACTTAATAACTGTTTTTATTGTGTATAGTTTTACTGTGTTAAAACCTTTCTTTTTATTTAGACAAAAAGGGGGAAGTGTTGTAGAATATTATTTTAGGGTGTTACTTTTGTTTATGTCGCATTTGTTTAACTCTATGAAGCTGTGTTACTTTGCCTGTCTAAAACACCTGATGGTCTAATAAAGAGCTGAATAGCCAATAACAAGGCAGGAGGAAGTGTTGCACAAATCATAATTGGTCTTAATAAAAACCTGGAGCAAGATATCAGGGTGAAAGCTCAAAGATCAGAGAAGCAGAGCAAGCCACAGCTACCACCTCTTACCTCACCAATTCCTCAGGCTGAAAGAGAGTGAATTCCTGTTTCCTCCTGCCTTATATTTTTTTCTCTGCCCAGCCATATCACTTCCTATTTTGACCTTCCTAGAGCTGGAATTAAAGGCGTGGGATCCCAAGTGCTGGAATTAAAGATGTGTGCCATCTGTCTGGCTCTGTTTCTCTCTGAGACTGGATTAATCTCATGTAGCCCAGTGTGGCCTTGAACTCACAGAAATCCAGATGGATCTCTATCTCTTCCTCCCCAGTGCTAGATTTAAAGTTGTGTGCCACCACTGCCTGGCCTCTATGTTTAATCCAATGGCTTGTTCTGTCCTCTGACCTCCAGGCAAATTTTATTAAGAGTACAGCAATATATTACCACAAGAAAGGATAGGAGGGGCTGGCAGGCAGAGAGGATATATAGAAGGAGACATCTGGGAGGAAGAGGAGAAGAAGAGTAGTAGCCAGAGGAGGAGAATTCTAGGGGCCAGCTACCCAGCTACACAGCAAGCCATAGAATTAGAGTAAGGTTTACAGAAGTAAGAGAACGGGAAAAGCCCAGGGGCAAAAGACAGACGGGTTAATTTAAAGTTAAGGAAAGCTGGCAAGAAACAAGCCAAGCTAAGGCCGGGCATTCATAATCAATAATAAGCCTCCATGTGTGATTTATTTGGGAGCTGGGCCCCCCAAAAGAGTTAAACAACAACACCAGACAGTCTTTATTTAATGCTAGCATAGCATGTCTGTAAATTAAGACAAGTGTCTGCAAATTAAAGGAGCTCAATGGGTAAGAGCACTGGTTGCAATCGTGGGAACTTGAGTTCAAATCCCCAGCACTCAAGTAAAAAGCCAGGCATGGTTGCATGCACCCCTGTAACCGCATTTTGGGGTGAAAATGGGGGTGAACGTGTAGAGAGAGAGGAAATCACTGGGGCTTGCTAGCAGGCAGCTGAGTTCCAGGTTTAGTGAAAGATTGCTGAGAGACATTGAAAGAGAGACCTTTGTTTTCCTCCCGCCTGTGAGGGGTGGAGTCTGGCTCACAGCTGTATTCCCTAGCTGGCCTGAGGGCTTCCCAGCTTCTCCTGTGGCCCCTCTCACTATAGGAGCTGAGGTTACAGAGGTGTGCTCCCGGCTGCTGAGGATCCAAACTCAGATACTCGAGCTTGTGCAGAAAGTGCTTTACCCGCCCAGCCATCCCACAGTCCCCGATGGCAGGCTTTTGAATACTCTCACAGTTCTGGATGGTAGGAATTCTGAAGATGGGGTGCCAGCAGGTAGCAAACGCTTCCCTGCTGCACACTGATAGCAAGCATCAGCAGAGGAGGTCGGCTGTGAATTCCATTAAGTCCCAGCTTGTTCCCCTTTTGTCCCCAGGCCCTCCCCTTCCTCCCCTTCTTCTGTTAATCACGATTCCTCCCATCCCCCCCACCCCACCACCACTCCGGGGTTGGACTGGAACTCAGGACCTCCTGCTCACTATACTATGCAAGAGCTCAACCACCCAGCTTCCCTCCTCATGTCCACCCCAACCCCTGCCCCCACCCCCAGCTGCTGATCATTTTGAAGCACTCAGGCAATTTGCTTCACAGGAATGTTCTAGAATCGGGACTTGTCACCCTCCTCTAAACAGATGTTGCTTCCCGCTGCAAACTGTGAGAGCTATGTGTTTTTTTCTTCAAACTACTCAGTGTGGGGTTTTCTGTTACAGCAACTGGTAGCAGAATGGGGGGCGGGGAGAGGAAGATTAGCATATGTAAGAAGCCAGCTGGCAGAGGCCTGGGAACTCCTCCCCACTAGGAACAAACCAAGCAAGCCCTAGGAGCTCTCCTGAGAGGAGAGGGCAGATGCCCTATAAATGCCAGCTCGCCAGCTCACCAGCTCGCCAGCTCGCCACACTTGCAGCTGGGGGCCATTAGCACCTCCGTCCTTTCTCAGCTTTCTGGCCCACTTCCATGCTTGGGAGTGTTCTCTTTCTTAAAGCAGCTTCTATTTGTTCCACTATCATGTGTCCCTGGACCAGTTCTTTGTTCTGGGACATACAAACCTGGAAAGCTCCGCATGTGCCCTCTGGACTCAGATCTATATAACATGTAGCTCAGGTGCCCTGCCTTTGCAGTTTAGGCCAATCCCTGACCGGCATGGAGGTGACTAAGAGTCTTTGCTTGGCCTGACTCCTGGCCACCTCCCAGGCCAGCCTGTAGGCTTCCCCACGAAGGCCAGTATTAGCAGAGAGCCTTGCTCAGTCAGAAAAGGAAGGGACCCCAATTCCTGGTGCCCCTCACTGTCTGAACAGGGCTTTCTTCCTAGATGGTGTCTGTCACCTGATCTATCTGCAGTGACAGACCCATCAGATCAGGCTAGCCAGAAACTCCCTTATCTCCCTGTGATGTTTAGATCAGGATGTCACAGCCGCCCTAATTAGAGTGGGAATTACCTACAGAATTAATTAGAGGAGTACATTCCTGTTGTGTGTGTGATAGATTGCCCACGGGTAGATACTGCAGGTTCTGACCTAATATCTTAGTGAGTTCTTAACTCAACGGCACCATTGGGAGGTGGAGGGAGGTGGAGGGAGGTGGAGGGAGGTGGAGAGAGGGGGAGGCAGGGGGAGGCAGGGGGAGGCAGGGGGAGGCAGGGGGAGGCAGGTCTTGTGGAAGAAGTAAGTCCTGGGAAAGCTATGCCGTGCCCTGACCTTTTCCTTTCCACCATCTCTCTGCTTCCTGGCCACCAAGATATAAAATGGATGGAGGCCTTTGAAACCGCGAGCTAAAGTAAGTAGACTCCCTTGAGTTGTTTTGTCCGATATCTGGTCAGGGCAACTTAAGAACTCACCCAACCCTGATGTTTCCTCTTAGTAATTCCCATTACCAAGCCCCGCCCTGCTCCTTAGATACAGATCCCACATACCCATGTCACCTTAGGGGTCAAACCAACCCCTCCCTGTCTGCAAAATCCAGGTCCAGCCAATGATTCCTTTAGCAGAGAATGGATACCATTACTAGACTCCTTCGGTGGAACAGGAGATCCAGGTACGGTCATGCATACCCGTGATCCCTGAACTTGGGTACCTGAAGCAGGAGCATTGTAAATTCAAAGCCTGCCTGCGTTACAAAGCAAGCTCTTATCTAAAAAGAAGAAAGGGGGAAAGGGGGAAAAGATAGGAAACAGAAGCCCAGACTGGCCTAGTAACATGCCTTGGGTCACACAGCTGGTGAGTGAGGAGCCCACTGCTGAGCCAAGGCTGTCTTCGCCCTTGGAAAGGGATGTTAACTTGAGAAAGCTGGAATGAGGACTCGTCAGAACGGAAGAGTCTCTCCCAAAGGGAGCCTTTGGGGTTTGACATACGCATACAGACCACAAATGTACAGGCGTAGTAATCGATCCCTAAGAGGGCAGCTAAGGGTGCGATGGCGTCCTGCTGTCCACAACAATAGCCAAGAGGGAGGTGTCCCTTCCTCCACCCACAGACAAGCTTCCCGGCTGTGTTCTGGAGAGCTGGCTTATAGGCCTGGAGCAGCCTCAGAGAACCCTTGTCAGGGCGTCAGCTCCAGCCTGGGAGATTTCAACCCAGTCCTCCCTGGGGACAGTGTATCAGCACTCCTGAGTGAGAACTGGGGATGGGTTATCAGCACTCATTGAGAACAGGGACTGTGTATCAGCACTCAGTGAGAACAGGGACTGTGCATCAGCACTCAGTGAGAACAGGGACTGTGTAGTCAGCACTCCGTGAGAACAGGGACTGTGTATCAGCACTCAGTGAGAACAGGGACTGTGTATCAGCACTCAGTGAGAACAGGGACTGTGTAGTCAGCACTCAGAACAGGGACAGTGTAGTCAGCACTCAGTGAGAACAGGGGGCAGTGTATCAGGGGCCTCAGGAATGGGCAGAGGCGGAAGTCCTTAGGAGGTAAATGTTTTCCAGATGGACCGGAAGTAAATCTGTGGGAAGTAAGGAGGCCAAAGTGTGTAGGAGACAGAAGGGGGACATTCCTCCTCTGTCCATCATGAGGAATCATGGTGGACACCCCATAGCAAAAGGTCAGTTATCGAGAGAAAAGTTTGGTCTGTATGGAGGCTTCAGAATGAAGACACAAACACCCATCGTGAGTGCTCTGTTAGGTTCAGGTACAGTGGCAGATGCACAGAAATCTCCACAAGTAGCACTCATGGGGTACCCAGCACTCAAGAGCAGCCCAGCATGCCTGAGGCCCTGGGTTCGATCTGCAGCCCTGTGGAGTAGGTGAGTTCCAGCCGACAGACTAACCAGAAGCCAGCAAAGTCTATCTATTCAGATTCAGAGAGCAGTAGGACAGAATGGTGTACACCTGTAACCCCACCACTTGGGAGGCTGAGGCAGAAGGATCGTAAACTTGAGGCAAGGCTGGCCTGCACAGTGAGATCCTTTCTGAGAGAGACAGAGACAGAGAGAGAGACAGAGACAGAGAGAGACAGTCAGAGAGAGCGCTGGGGATATCGCTCAGCTGGTAGTTTACCCAACAGGAGTGAAGCCCTGGGTTTGATCCCCAACACCCATAAAAGTGGGCACAGTGGTACATCCCTGTAATCCCAGCACTCAGGAATTGGAGGCAGGTAGGTTGGAAGTTCAAGGTCATCCTAGTCTACATTGTGAATTTGAGGTCAGCATGAGATACTTGAAACTCTGACCTGCTATGGGATGTCTTTCTGTATGCTGTGAATATGTGTTGCTATGATTGGTTAATAAAGAAGCTGCTCTGGCCTATGGCGAGTCAGGTTATAGCCAGGCAGAAAATCCAAGAGAGAAACAGGAAGAAGAAAGGAGAGGCAGAGGAGATGCCAGCTTGCTGCCCAAGAAGCAAAATGCCAGCAGACTATTAATGCATAGCCATGTGGCAATACATAAATTAATAGAAATTGGTTAATTTAAGATGAAAGAGCAAGCTAGCAAGAATTCTTAGGCATAGGCCATACAGTTTGTAATTAATATTAAGCCTCTGAGTGATTATTTTATAAGTGGCTGCAGGGCTATGGGTGAGAGAGATTTATCCTGACTACACTGACCCTTTTCCCCCCCAAAAAATACAAGCAAAACAAACACAAATGAATAAACCAGTAAAATGAAATGAACAAATAAATAATATAGAGCAGTCTCTGAGAGAAAGAGACTCCCCTCCTCCATCCATTAATTCCCACATGCCGGGTGAACTTCCACCATATGGTAGAAATTACTTTAACTGTGTAAAAATGTGTTACTTTTGTTTATGCTGCATTTGTTTAATTATGTAAAGATGTGTTGCATCTGTTTCATCTTGCCTGCCTAAGGCACCTGATTGCTTTAATAAAAAGCTGAATGGCCAATAGCTAGGCAGGAGAGGGACAGGCAGGGCTGGAGGGCAAAGAAAGTAAGTGGGAGGAGAAATCTGGGGGGTGGGGAGAGGAGGAGGAGGAGGAGGAGGAGGAGGAGGAGGAGGAGGAGGAGGAGGAGGAGGAGGAGGAGGAGGAGAGATCATGGGAGAAAGAGGGGCCATAGCCGCCAGCCAGCCACACACAAGAAACAGTGAAAGTTAAGCGTACAGAAGGAAAGAAAAGTAAAAAGTCCGGAGGCAAAACATAGATAAAGAGAAACAGATTAAAATAAGAGCTAAGATAAGGCTAAGCGTTCATAACTGATAATAAGTCTCCATGTCATGATTTGGGAGCTGGTTGGTGACCCCAAAGAAGAAGCCTGGCATACGATGTGACCACACACCTCCCTGCCACGGAACTGTCATTCTGTTGTAGCCGGGTAGAAACGACGACGACAGTGGCACAGTAACCGGAAAGCAAGCTGTTGTCTGTCTTGTTAGACAATGGCAAATGCCATGAGAAAGGGAGACACAGAGAAGAGGGTCGAGGGTCAAGGAGTGTGGGAAGGGCAGGTGGGCATGCCCAGGAAATGGCCAGGTGGGCTACTTTTCTTACCGCTGTGGCCAAAATGCCTGACAATACCAGGAGGAAAGAATTCTGGGTCCTTGCTTCCAGAGGGATTTCAGCCCATAATGTCTGAAGCATGGTGGACGGGTGGTGGTAGGCTGGAGTAGCTTGTTCACATGGTGATGGACAGGATGGAGGCACCTTGGACCCCAAACCAGTCCTGTGTTAGAACTTCTAAAGGCCTGCCCCTCGTGACCGATCATCCACAGCCAGGACCCCCCTCCTAGAGTCTCATTACCCCCAAGTCCCAGCCCCGCAAGACTGAACTGTATAGATTCCCGCTTCAATGAACCTTCCACCCGTTGTATAGTCTAGCACCTCCGGAGACCACGGACAGCAGGGACAGAAGAGCATCCAGCTGGAGCCTCAGGTGAGGATCTGCTGCCACTCCCCATGCCCTCTTTCTGTTGGGAACTTCCACAGCCCTGATCTCTTCTGGGTCGTCACAGCTGCTCTGATGACGATGGTAATGGCCACTGTGCTTGGAGGACATTCCACAACAGAGGGCTTCCAGGGGAAACACCACCAATGCTGCATCTACAGATGTGGACTGGTACAGACAGTGAAGACCAAGACGCCGGGTGGCTGATCCTCAGAAGCCGCTCGAGACTAAGTCCTGAGTGCTCTTCTCATAACATACGTGGTGTGTTCCTGGAAAACTGTGTTCTTGTCAAAAGGAAGCAGAAACACCAAACAGCTGTGTGTGCAATTTTTAAATTTATCATGCATATTTGCATATGTGGGGGTGTGGGTAGGGATGTGCATGTGAGTGCCGCTGCCTGAGCAGCCAGAGGTGCCCAATCCCTTGGAAATGGAGTTCCTGTGAGCTGCCTCCCGCCCCTACTGATTTATTTATGTGCATTCCATGTGTCTGTGTGTATTTGCCATATACATGTGTGTGTCCTTGGAGATGGGAAGGGGAGGTTGGATCCCATGGAGCTGGAGCTACAGACAACTGTGAGCTGCCTTCCTGGGGTGCTGAGAACCAAACCTGAGTCATCTGGAGGTGTGGTAGGCACTGTGAACAGCAGTGCCGTCTCTCCAGCCACTGGCTCAGGTTTTTGTTACCAAGTTCCTGGGAGGCAGAATGGCTGTTGTGTGGGATAGGATGACCTCCAGCTTGGTGCTGGAGAACAATCATGGCTTCCACCCTTCAGATCAAAAGCATTCCTAGATCACCAGGGCTCTCAAACTACACCCCCCCCCCCCCCCCCCGCAGGAGTCAGCCCAGCCTGGCATCATGGCCCAAACCCATGTGTTATGCAGACATGAAAACCAAGGCTGGGTGGCGGTGGCGCACGCCTTTAATCCCAGCACTTAGGAGGCAGAGGCAGGCGAATCTCTGTGAGTTCAAGGTCAGCCTGATCTACTGAGCGAGATCCAGGACAGGCTCCAAAACTACACAGAGAAACCCTGTCTCGAAAAACAACACAACACAAAACAAAACAAACAAAACAAAACAAAACAAAAAAAAAAAAGAAGAAGAAAGAAAAAAAAAAGAAAAAGAAAACCAGGGACACCCTGAGGGAGGTGATTTGACTGCACAACCACTTAGCAGCTAGGGCAGTCTATTATTGTTCAGTGCATCAGTGATGAAGATTTTAATAAATATATGGATTTGGTGTCTTTCATTTGCCTATTGAGAGTCTAGTCAAGGAAACAGCATTAAAGTACCTGTGTCTAGTAAGAGGTTTCAAAATAGTGGCTTCCAGTTGGGTGTGGGGGCACGTGCCTGTCATCCTAGTATTTGGGGGACTGAGGCAGGGGGATTGTAAATTTGAAGCCAGCCTGGGATACAGAGTGAGACCTTGTTTGTAGTGTGTGCTTGTAACCACAGTCTTGGGAGCAGAGATAGGAGGATCGCTGGGGCTCCTGGCCAGCCAGTCTAACTGAATCCCTTGCCACTGAAGACACAGTCTAGAAAGGAGGTCCATAGATGGTCAGGTGGTACCCTTAAATCACCCAGCACTCACCAAGCTTCTGTGGCTATCCACAGGAGGATCTTGCCTCCCTGTAAAGGGTAGTTTTGAGAGCTCAGAAGCACACTGGAGGAGAAAAAGTCTGAGGAGATGGACACACAGCAGGTCCTGATGGTATGCATTAAGCACCCTAAGTGTCTCTAACCTTTGACATTGCTGAGCCAGTAGGTGTGACCCCAACCTTACCACAGTGTTGTGGCATCAATGAGAATGGATTCCTTAGGCTCCTATGCCTGAATACTTTGTCCCCACTTGGTAGGACTGTTTGGGAAGGATTAGGAGGTGTGGCCTTGTTGGAGGAGGTGTGTTATTGGGGGCAGACTTTGAGATTTCAAAAGACGCATGCCATTTGGAGTAAGCCCTCTCTGCCTCCTGGTTGTAGATCCAGATGTGCACACTCAGCTGCTCCAGCTGCCCACTGCCTGCTACCTCCAACCCCGCTTTCATGGACTCTAACCCTCTGAAGCCATAAACCCAAAGCAAACTCTTACTTTGGTTGTGGTATTTTATCACAGTGATAGAAATGTAACTAATATAAGGTAGAGAGCTCCCGAGGTGTGAGACCTGAAGGTGACCTCTGACCTCCACATACCAGCACATATCTGCACACACACACACACAAACACACTGTACACACACAAATGGTGGTGGTGGTGGTGATGCTGATAATTAACTCTCATTTCCATTCCTGTCTCCTTCCTTTCTTCCTTCCTCCCCTGTTTTCTGACACAGGGTCCCACGATGCAAGCTGGCCTCAAACAACCACACCCAGCTCAGTAATTTCTACTTTATCACAAATGCAGTTTGCTGGAAGGGCTGACAATGAAGTGCTGGGCATGTTGGCACACATTTGTAATCCCAGCACTTGGGAGGTAGAGGCAAGGGGTCAAGGTCATCTTTGACTATATCATGAGTTCCAGGCCAGCCTGGGCTAAAGAAACCTCAGAAACAAAAAAACAACAAACTCTCCAGGGAGTTTGGCTGGAGAGATGGCTGAGCCGTTAAGAACACGGGCTGCTCTTCCAGAGAACCTGGTTTTGGTTCCCAGCATCCACACGGCAGTTCACATCTGTCTGCAATTCCATTTCTAGGGGATCCGATGCCCCCTTCTGGCCTCCACGGGCACCAGGCACACACATGGCACACAGCATGCAAACATCCATATTCATAAATTAAAAATTAAAATGTGAAAGAAAGTTGGGAAAAGAAGAACAGTAGGAGACAGATTTCTGTTTGAAGAGGAATGACTTGGGCTCTGGTGATGAGCTGTAGTTTACACACAGATGAGCTGGTGCACGCCCGAGCACTCTGCTGTTATTGGGTCGTAGTCTTTATATTATAGTTCAGTTTTCTTATTTATTCGCTTTGAGAGAGGGTCTTGCTATGTAGCCCAGGCTGGACTTGAACTCATTAATAGTCCTGTCTCTATCTCTAGAGCGCTGGGGTTTCAAGCCTGAGTCACCATGCCTGGGAATTTTTTTTTAAAGCAATGTTAATATCCTGTATTAATCATCCCCTGGGACAGAGAAACTACAAGGACAGAAACCGTGTGAACATCCAGAGGTCAACAGATACTATCTGACAAGGGAGGAAGGCGGCACGGTGTAAGAAAACAGGGAGGGGTGTGCAGGGCTGCGAAGGCTCAGGGAGGGACGCTGGAAGCCGGGTGACCTTCAACAAGGTCGCCAGTGCCAGCTGGCGTCTGAGCCTTTTAGAAATTCTCAAAATAGAACTTCTTGTTCTGCCTTGTAGCCACCTGCCTGCTCTTCCTACTCCCTCCCCTCCCCACTTTTCTTTATTTTGATGAAGTTCCTGCGTTGCCCCGGCTGGCCTTGAGTTCTTGGGCTCAAGTGACCTTCCTGCCTCAGCCTCCTGAGAAGGTAAAAGAGCAACTGCACCCCATAGGTCCCACTTCTTTCTTCTCTCTTCTCTTCCTCCTCCTCTGAGACTGGGTATCATTAGGTAGCCCAGGCTGGCCTAGAACTTGCTAATTAGACCAGGCTGGCTCAAATTCACAGATAACTGCCTGCCTCTGTATCTGTATCTGTATCTTTTTTAAAGAGCTATTTTTATTTGTGTGTGTGTGTGTGTGTGTGTGTGTGTGTGTGTGTGTGTGTGTACATATGCCACATGCATGCAGGTGCCTGTGTAGGTCAGAAGAGGGTGTCAGATCCTCTGAGCTGGTGGTTGTGGGTGCTGGGCATCGAACCCCAAACTCTCTGTCCAGAAGAGCAGGAAGTGTCCTTAACTGATGAACCTTCTCTCAAGCCCCCACTTTCTCTTTTAAAAGTCAATTGTCCCAATTTCATATATTTGTGTACTTATTTTGTGTCTGTATGCATGCAGGCTGATCGATCCCCTTTCACCATGTGGATTCGGAGGCTAGAACTCAGCCTTGGCGGCAAGCACCTTTACCTGCTGAGTCATCTCCCTGGCCCCATTCATTACTTTTAATTTTATGTTTCAGCTGCACATGAATATCGGTATGGGGTGTCGGTGAAATGAGAACATTTCTAAGACAAGCACATGGAGCAAATCCTCCCCCACCTGACCTCCTTCCCGCCCCCCAGGAACCATGCAAGCGAGTAAACTACACCCTCTAGAGAGTTATCTACACACGCATCGATATTTGGTGCAACTTACATGACTGTCTTAAGTTATGCGTGTCTGCACGCACACACACACACACACACACGCACACGCACACGCACACGCACACGCACACGTGCCCAAACGGCAACGTTCCATACTTTCCGTGCCCTAGCTACCAAATTGACAGGAGCGGGGCTTGTAATCCAAGCAGTTTGGAGGTGGAGGCAGACGATTAGGAGTTCAAGCCTAGGTCTCAGAGTACCAGAAGAGACCGAGGGAGGGAAGAGGAAGAGCGGAGGGGAGGGGAGAGGAGGGGGCGAGGAGGAGGGGAGAAGAAAGGAGACCGAGAAAGAAGAGGGAGAGGCGCCAGAGGTAGCTCTGGTCCCCACCCCGCGCCCGTGGGAACGGCCCCGCCCGCCTCTGTGACGTCATCCGGAACCCGACGAGGCGGGGCGGCGGACCGGGGCGGCCGGAGGGTCCTCGCGGGGCCGAGATGAGCGAGGGCAGCGCGGGCGAGCCGGGCCGCGGGTCCAGCCGGCAGCGGGCCGTACACACAGGTAGGACGCGGCGGGACCGAGCGTGCGGGAAGGCGGGGTGGCCGTCCTGGTCCTCCGCAGGGGATCGCTGCGGGGAAAGCCGGGGCAGCGGACCTGTCCGCCGAGGAGGCTCCCCTCGCCCTGCCTACCGAGCCGGGGAGGCGGTCCTCGCTTTCCACACGATGACCCTCGGACCCAGGCCAGCCTCTAGATCGCCATGGTATCTGTTCTGTAAAGAGATTGTGACAACCTGCCTGCCCTACAGGCTGCCCTCAAGCCCCCTACCCCTGGATAGTTTCTTTAGATCCACTTGGAAGCCATTCTGTCTCTGGTCTTTATTGCTGTGTGCATTTTGTCAAGTGACTTGCCCTCTCTGAGCCTCAGATGGGCTGAGAAACAGTGAAATATTAATAAATGCCCCACGCAGCCCTGGTTATAGATAGACAATAGTCAATGGGAGCAGGGAGATCTTTCTTTTTAGTTGTGTTAAACATGTAGTCAGTTATACAGCTTCCTAAGATTTTACAGATATGTGTAAGGACACCGCCCAGTAGGTAGAGGAGAGCTGCCAAGCCCCTCGGGCAAGCTTCCTTGTAGTTTGTATTTATTTTGTTTCTGCCCTGAGCCAGACTTCACAATGATATCTGTAGGCTGAGTTTCAGTGTGAGATTGTGTCTACCAAGGCAAAGCTTAGCGTGCGGCCAGCATATGGATGCGGGCATTGGGCCCCTTCTCTTAGGATTGTTTTCAACATTAAGTGAAAGACCCCGATCCTGGGACAGTGCTCTGGAATCAGAAAAAATCAGGCGGGGGCCGGGCGGTGGTGGCGCACGCCTTGAATCCCAGCACTCGAGAGGCAGAGCCAGGCGGATCTCTGTGAGTTTGAGGCCAACCTGGGCTACCAAGTGAGTCCCAGGAAAGGCGCAAAGCTACACAGAGAAACCCTGTCTCAAAAAAAAAAAAAAAAAAATCAGGCGGGGGTCTTTGATCGTTTTTCTCGCTCAATCTGGCATTGCTGATGTCAACTTCATTTCAGCCCCCAGGTAGCAGTCAAAGGTTGCAGTGTTCCTGGCCTAGACTCCCCCAGTGAGGGGCGGGGGTGTGTCTCCTGGTAGAGTTTTCTGGCCTTGCATGAAGTTCCAGGATTCCATCCCAGCCCTGTGAAAACCAAGTGTCTTTCTGGTTGGCTCCCATGATCTTCCTCTTATTCCAGCTCACGCCGTTACAATGTTGCCAGTCCAGTCCTCTCGTATCTCCCCGAGAGTTTCAGGGCCACTAAGCTACTCTTGGGCCCCTATTGCTGAACCATCTCCCCACCCGCTTGGATATGGACACATTTTTGCTTGTTTCGCAATATTGGGGATTGATCGCAGGGCCTCACACATTCGAGACAAGAGCTTTCCCTCTGAACTATGTTCCCCAGCCTTCTTTTACATTTTACTTTTTTTTTTCTCCCAGGACAACAATCTTATGTAATCCAGGCTGGCCTTGGACTCCTGCCTCTGCCTCCTGATGCTGGAAGCACAGGTGTGCACCACTGCCTCTGGTTTTGTTTGTTTTTAAAGTTTGAGACATTGTCTTGCTATGCTGCCCAGGCTGGCCTTCAACTTATCCGACCTGCCTTGGCATCCTGGGATACAGGTTCATACTGCCAGCCCCAGGCAGATGCTGTTTTCTGATCTCCTAATCAAGTTGCATGAAGTGGGGCCTCTTTGCAAAAGGACCCCACAGTGGCATGGTGTGGGGTAGATGAGCAGCGGTCCTGTGCTGGGCCACAGTGTGTGCAGGTCTCCTTGCCCAGAGTGCAGGGCGCTGGGTTTGGATGTGAGCACCCAGACGTTGGGAACATGGCTCTTTGGGGCTGTCCTGGGACCAGTGGCGATGCTACAAAACGTTAACTGTTGTTATTTATGGCTGTGCCTCCTTGTGCCACCGGGGTCCTGGAAGGTGGCCTCAGTGGCTCACCAGTGCCCGGCACATTTTGGTGATTGTATTTGCACGGATGCCCTTCTCCACTGGTTCCTGCTTTCACACACATTCCTTCCATGACCACCTGATGGTGCTGTTCTGTTCTAGCCCCTGTCCCTCCACCTTGGGGGCCATGACCTTCCTTATAAGGTACATATATCTCTTCTCTTCCTTCAGGGTCACTTCTTCCCAGAAGTACTCTTTGACTGCCTCTCAGAGGTTGAACTCTGTCTCTACCATATGCTCTTGAGGACCCCCCCTCCCCACTTCCCCCTGATGGGGAGGGATTATCCTATCCCTGGTTAATGCTTTTTTTTGTTTGTTTTGTTTCAAATAGTTTGTTATGCAGCCCGGGCCTACCTGGGACTCGCTAAGTAGACCAGGCTGGCCTAGAACTCACAGAGATCTGCCTCTCTTGCCTTGCAGATGCTAGGATTAAAGGCACAGGCCATCATGCCCAGCTGTTATCAGAATTTAAGTGGCCTCTACTTTCCCTCATTTCCTTTGAATGGATTCCTTTAAAACTAGGCAACCCTGAAAGATTGGTCCAACCCCAGACAATGGGAGGGGGGGAACGTGGGAGAGGGGGAGAACAGTCACCACCTATGTTAGAATACAAACGAAGTGAACTTCCTGTCCCATTTGGGTCTTGGTGCATCCCTTTTACAAACAGGATTGTCTTGGCAGGCTACTCTGTCCACACACTCTCTGTGTGATCATTTATCCTAACACTTCCTCTCTCCCCCTTTCCCTCTCTCTTCCCTCCATCTCTCTTCTCTTAATGGAGGTTTGATCACACATGTTCAGCTGTGGTTCATTAGCATGGAGTGATTCAGAAGCATGCTCCCTGCCCCCCAGTGTGAACCAAAACTCTGCATGCCCCCATCCCCAGTGAGAAGCCACTCTGCGTGTCCCCAACACTAATGAGAACCCACTCTGCTATTCAGGAAGAATAAGGAGAAAGCTCTTTAATGATAGCTCACATCCTGCTCTGGCTGATGCCCAAGGAGGAGCTGGCCCGGAGAAGAAGGTTTTATTAACTTACACACTTTAGGCTTATATATTCCACATACACTCTCATCCTTAACTCGCTTTCACTTCAGCCCCTGGCCACACTTTGAACAATTAAAACAGAGACAGGAGACTGTAAGTCGGGCCACTTGGATGGATGGGAGATTTACATGGCAGAGATTTGCCAGGATTGCTTCTTAACAACCAGTGCTGTTCTGTTCAAATGTTTGTTACCCAGGTCATTTTACCCACCTGGCAGAACTGTGCTTCTCCTGGTAAGAGCTCAGGGCACTTAACTGCAGACCAGGACTTCATGATGGTTGCAAACCTGCTCTGCCCTTAGGGTCATGTTCTTTGCCACAACCCTGAACTTCAATTGCGGTACAAATTTTTTCTTCCTACCGTTTTTCAGCAAGCCTAGTTAGTGTACCACTTATCTCCATCGTATTGGAGGCAGTGCTCCTTCACTTAAGTTCTGTGGTGGGATGTCTTTCTGTATGCTGTGATATATGTGTTGCTCCCATTGGCTAATGAATAAAGCAGCTTTGGCCTATGGCAAGGCATCTTAGAGGCAGGTGGGAAATCCAAGCAGAGATTCAGAGAAGGGTGGAGTCAGAGAGATGCCAGCCCACAGTCCAACATGTAGGTAACACAGGTAAAGCCACAGAACACGTGGCAATACATAGATTAACGGAAATGGGCTAAATGATAAGAGCTAGCTAGCAAGAAGCTTGATCCATAGGCCATACAGTTTGTAAATTAATATTAAGCCTCGGAGTGATTATTTTATAAGCAGCTGTGGAACCATGGGGCCAAGTGGGACCAGAGAAACTTCCAGCTATAAAATTCCACTTTGTATAATTTATATTTCCTAAGCAAGTTAATTAATAAATCCTTTATAGCATCGATTTTACTACTTAAAGTTTCTCTTGCCTCAGGAGAATGCTCTGACTGGTTCTGACTGGTTCCAGCACGTTTCCATCACCCCCATGGAGACTTCACCCCATTCAGCCGTCCCTTCCTCCTCCTCAGCCTCATGCAACCAGCCTGCTCCTACCTCTGTCTGTGGATCTCCTATCTAGACACTGATCTGAGTGTTTAGTAGCTTCCTCTCAGCATATCATCAGAATTTGTCCACGGTCACATGAAATAGTGCTTCATCCCTTTTCATGGGTGGCTAATACTCCATTGTCGGTGGGTCACATTTTGTGTGTGCACACATTCACTGATTGACATCTGGGCTGACTCAGTCCTTGGGTCCAGTGAATAGGGTTACTCAGCCCACATATGCACAGTGTTGTTGTTGGAAACCTTGCCCCCTCTCTCTTTTCTTCCTTTCCCCCTGTGTGTCGGACTGGGTCTTACAGTATAGCCTTGAGCCTACCATCCTCCTGCCTCTGTCACTCAGTGCTGGCCTTTTAGGTGTGTACTATGCCTAGGTACATCAAAGTTTGTTATACTCTTGAAGACCCAAAGATCCAGGGTGACCTCTCCATTGTGAAGCTTAGGTGGGGAAGCCACATGGGATCACCCCTGGAGAGCTGTGAGGCACATCAAAGCCGTGTGTGAGCTATGCTAATAGGTCAGATTGGGAACCCAGCTTCTTGGGGATCACTGGGCAACCCTAACCCTGAGGAGCTTCCCTCTGGAGATTCCTATCAGTACCTGTCATACATAGGTAGAGAAGTCCTTCCAGCCTCCTAGACAGGCGGGGAATTAAAGTCACTGTCTTTGAGACAAAGGATTGCAGTTTTTATGACTGGCCTTGGGCAAGAGAGGTTCTGAACGTGTGTCTTGCCTAGTAGCTGGGACATGAGATTCTGAGGCATGATAATTTGAGATACTGTCCCCGAGCCCTGACAGCACTACAGGTATTTTTGCTTGGTCTGTGTAACACTGACAGCATGAGGTTTGTGACTGGGCTTCTGCAGATACACCATCAGGCATTTGCATGGACTTCTCTTCTTCCTGAGTCAAGTCTACATCACAATAAACATGAAAACAGCCATTGACTGTGGTGTTTATATCTTCCCCTATCTGCTGAGCCCATTCATCCGGTGGGTGACCCACCGCTCTTCTGGGTGTCTGAGGAGGGTGGGACGTTCTGAACCAGGCTGCGGATTCCATGAGCCTTTTCAGTCAGGACTTCGGTCAGGGTTCTCGTGGGGACTGGTTCTCGTGAGCTATTTTTGCCCCTCTGTCTGGAGGAGCCCAGCTCTGCCCAGCAACAGGCGACCCAGATTAGAGGTGGCTGTCTTTGTTTTTTCAGGAAGTGAAAACTTTGGAGGGATAAAAGGGGGAAATGTCTTTGGAGGGGTGTGACTTGGTTGCAAGCTGGCTGCTCTCTCCCAAGGAGAATTGTTTGGATCTGGGACCACCCAGTCAAACTGGGCTGTGCAATTGGGGCTCCCTCCCAGAAGTAGAAGGAGGGAGATGGGCCAGGCTGTAGTCAGGCCCTTGGAACTGACTCCTGGAGAGCCAGCCTGTGAGAGTCTGGCCACAGAGGTCCAGGTCAAGGGAGTAAGCGGTGGACAGAAGGATGGGAAGAAAATCCAAGGGAACCTAAGTGCTGGGAAAGGAATTACACAAAGGTGTGGGGGGGGTGCGGGGCGGGGCGGTACTGGAGTGGGGGCGAGGAGTGTGGGGGCGGGGCGGTACTGGAGGGGGGTGGGGAGTGCGGGGGGCGGGGCGGTACTGGAGTGAGGGGGCAGCGGGGTGCAGGGAGGTACTGGAGTGGGGGTGAGGAGTGTGGGGGCGGGACGGTACTGGAGTGAGGGGGCAGGGGGGTGCAGGGAGGTACTGGAGTGGGGGTGGGGGATGCAGGGGGGAGGTGGCAGTACCAGCTGAAATGTGGAGTGACTCTGATATGACTGAGCTGAGACAGGGGGATATAAAGAGGAGTGTTTGGGGGGCCTTTGTTGGCAACCCAAGTGGGAGGAGCTTTGAAGGAGAGGGACCTGAAGGGCAGAGGGCAGGAGGGCTAGTTAGGAAATAGAGAGGGGTAGGCACAGGACGGGGAGGCAGGAAGGAGGGTCAGGAGTTGAAGGTCATCCTCAGCTATATAGCCGTTTTGATGCTAGCCTGGGCTACATGAAAGCTCCTCTCAAAAGGCAAACCAGGGCTGCTGAGGTGGCTCAGTGAGCAAAGAGGCTTGTCAGCCCAGCCTGGTGACCTGGGTTTATCTCTGGGTCCACATGGTGGAAGGAGGAGAGGACTCCTAAAGTTGTCTGCTGAGCCCCGCGGTGGTCTTCTTACCTCTGCATGCATTCGCTCTGGTCCCCCTGCCTGCACAACAGGTAAATGGCATTTTAGAAACCAAAAGAGCCAAACAAGGCACCGTGGCTAGTCAGCAGGAGGCAGAGGGATGGGGGAGTGCCTAGTCAGCAGGAGGCCCAGGAACGGGGGAGTGCCAAGACCTGGAGGCCATCCTTGGCTGCCTAGTGAGGCTCTGGATTGTCTCAAACAGGGAGGGACAGTGGGAGAGAGGAAGGGAGGACCAAGGAACATGAGAAAGGGCCCTCCCCCACCACACACCCTACTGGTTCTGATTTCTGCCCCTCGCTGGCTGACAACCAGGTCTACAGCACTGCTCTTCCCTTTCTGAGAAGCACCACATACAGTGTTGTTAGAACTCTGGCTCCTTGGGGCCTGGAGAGATGGCTCAGCCATTAACAGCACTGGTTGTCCTGCTCGAGTTTGGGGTTCAGTTCCCAGCACCCACATGGCAGCTCACAACTGTTTGTAACTCCAGTTACAGGGGATCCGACATTCTCACACAGACATACATGCAGGCAAAACACTAATGCACAGGAAGTAAAAATAAACGATAGATATGAACTCTGGCTACTAAATGGGTTCTTGGGTCCAGCATCCTGTGGCCCAAGGAAGAGCAAGGGCCCCTTAGTGGTCTTGTGTTTTATCTGTACCAGCATTCCCTTCCCTGGTGGCAAGCTGCGTCTCTCTGGGGACACAGCTCTGTGGTAAGTCTCCAGGCCAGCGTGGGCTTCCTCTAAATCTAAACTTACCGATGGAATAGCTTGGAAACCTGTGAACTGTATCCACCGTGACTGAGGCAGCTGGGCCAGCCTCTCCTACCTGCGCTGGACTCTCTTCAAGTCTGTCTTTCTTTGTAATCTTGTAACTTGGCCTCACTCTTGACTAGTTTTGAGTCTTCTCTTGGTGGACATCAAGATCCCGCTGCACCTGGGCTGAGGTCACCGAGGCTGTACCGGACCTGCCCCCTGGCTGTCCAGTGAGCAATGTGAGGGTGTCTGTGACACTGGACAGCCCCTGGTGTGTGTGAGGAGACCTCTGGTAGAGCTCAGAGGATCATGGAGGGCTCAGGTCAGGCAAGCCGGAGCCTGTTTGTGTGGACTCTGCAGGCCCGGGTCTGTGTGTGCTTATGGAGTCTGAGCGTACCTTCCCAAGTTCTATTAGGAACTCAGAGAAGTGTTTTTAGTGTCCGCTTGACACAACCTGAATCACGTGGGGAGAAGAGACCTCAGCTGAGGGACTGTGCATATCAGATTGGCCTGTGGCCATGTCTGTGAGAGATTGTCTGAACTGATGATTGATATGAGAAGGCCTGGGAATGCCGTCCTGAGGAAGGTGCGTCTGGGCTAGATAAGACCCACCTGGCTATATGAGAAAGCAAGCTGAGCATGAGCCAGAGAGGAAGCCAGTAAGCAGTGGTCTTCCATGGCCTCTGTTCCTGGTTCCTTCACGGTGATGGGCTTGATACCTGGAGGTGTAAGCCAAACCAGCCCTTTCCTATTCAAGTGGCACATGGTTGTGGCATTTACCACAGCAACAGAAAGCAAACCAGGACAGGATTATTTGCTTTATCTCTGTGGAAACGGAGGCACAGAGAAATTGCTTGACAAGCCACCTGTGGTGCCTTGGATGTGGCTTATCCCTGAGGATCTGTGTGTTGGAGGCTTGGTCCCCAGGGTGCTGGTACTGGAAAGTGATGGAGCTAGATATGGTGGCCTATACCTGTAATCCTAGCAGTTGGGAGATGGAGCCTGGAGGGTTGGAGTTCAAGGCCAACCTCTGCTACACATTGACTTTGAGACCAGCTGGGATTACATGAGATCCTGTCTTGAAAAACCAGGCATGGGGTGGGGGAAGAGGTGGAACTTAATGGGGGGTCTCTTCCAAAGATACTGTGGACCCCCAGGCTCCCCTCTGACTTCCAGTGCTGTACCCTGCCTGCCTCCAGGAGCAGTCCCTGGGTCCTCACCAGAGCTGAGCCTGTCAGGCACCATGAACTGCCAGAACTGAGTGTGAAATCCACCTACTTATGATACACCAGCTGCTTTGTTTTTTTTTTTTTTTTTTTGTGACAAATTAGTGATGAAAACCAGACCAGCACACCACAGCCACCCAGGAGCAGAGAAATTCCAAAGGTCACGTATCCATGTGTCCATCTGAGGGATGTTTGTTGAATACCTGTGAGGTGCCAGGCCACTGCCATGGTGGACGTGTGGCATGAACATGTTCTGCTGAGGTTCCCCCTCACGGTGGAAGCTTTGGCTCAGGCTCACTCACGGGCAGAGTTCTTATCCTAGCTGCAGAAGAGGACAGTGCATGAGAAGACCCTGTGTGATCGGCCATTGTGAGACTCACCGGGGATCCAGTAGAAAAGTTTTTCATAATTGTGTGTGCTTTTGCTCCCCAGAGGCTTCTGTCATTGCTCCTAGGAACACTGAAAATTACTTATATTATTTATTTAATATTTGTGTGTGCACGTATGCACGAGTGTGTTCCTGCAGGTTCACATGCGTGTGGAGGTCAGAAGAAAACTTCAGGTGATGTTTCTCAGGTGCATCCTTTTTTATTTTTATTTTTTTACACAGATCTCTCACTGGCCCGGAACTCCCCGAGTAACAAGCAAGTAGGCTAGGCTGGCTCCGGGGTCCGCCTGCCTCCACCTTCCCAGTGCTGGGATTATAAACACTGCCGCTGTGCTCAGTTTTTTTCATGTGGGTCCTGGGATTGCACTCAGTTCCCTGTGCTTGCAAGGCAAGCACTTGACCTACAGAACCATCTCCCCAGTTCCATTTGTTTACATTTATTCTGAGAAAGGGCCTCACACAGACTGGCTTCAGACTCTCCAGCCTCCTGCCTCAGCCTCTTGCTTTGGACTTTTTTGAAGTGGTCTTAGTAGAGAGGACACTAAGGACTAGTCTGGCCCCTACCAAGAAGACACCTCCCGTGCACATTGAGAATCATCTCACACACTAAGCTTTATCAATGAATAGTAAGTCTCAGCTTCCACGTGTCTCACCACATCAGCTGCCACCCATTTTTGTGAATAAGCTTTTGTTAGAACACAGCTGTGACTTTCACTTGGGGATCTTTTCTGCTGTGTGGGCAGCAGAGACTTGGGGCACGTGGTTTTCTGTCTGGCTTTTGTCTAAACACTTTACATATGAGAGCCAGCTGAGGTACAGGATCTTCGAAACACATGCTAGCCGACAACGGGGAGGGAGGGGCGGGGGGGGGGGGCCGGGGGGGGGAGCTGGGGTGCGGCACCAGGCAGGTGGCCAGGGAGGCAGGGCCCTGGCCTTACAGGCCTTGCCAAATCAGGTCCACTGACTCACTGGAACTGGCCCACAGCCAGCATACCCCACTTTCTTCTGGCTCAACAACTAGGCGATCCAGGCACTTCACCCAGTAGTAGCTCTGATTAACAAGTTAGTCACCTGCTCCTGAGGGCTGTTTGCTCATCTGGTTGTAAAATGTGGGGTCCAGCCCGGCCAGACCCCTGACCTGACTCCGATGTGACTCGGGTTGGTCCTCCTAGCCCGCTGTCCAGGTGTCTGGTGGGCAGACAGCACTTTTCCCATCTTCTTCAAGGTCTGTGTCATAGGAACTCGTCCACAGTATACACTACAGCACCAGCCACAGGCAGCTTTGGCCATGTGACCAAATGAAAGCTTCATTTCCTGTCACACCTCAGTTGCTTAATGATCAACATTAAAGATACAGAACTTTTACCTCTGTCTTAGGTTTCTATTGCTGAGGCCCATGAACAAAAAGCAGCTTGGGGAGGAAAGGCTTTATTTCAGCTTCCACTTCCAGGTAACAGTCCATCCCTGAGGAAAGCCAAGGCAGGAACTGAAGGCAGGAACTGAAGCAGAAGCCATGGAGGAATGTTACTCACTGGCTTGCCCTTGTGGTTTGCTCAGCCTGCTTTCTTACACACCCAGGACCAGGATTACTTGCCTAGGGGTGGCCCCACCCACAATGAGCTGGGCCTTCCTACATCATTAATCAAGAAAGTGTCCCACAGACTTGCCTACAGGCTAATCTGGTAGAAGTATCTTCACAACTAAGATTCCCTCTTATGATCCCTGAGGGTACCAGGCATCTCTATGGTGTTCAGACACTTGCAAATAAAACACTCAGACACATGAATAAATCTACAAAGTAAAAAAGATCCCCTCTTCTTGTGTATGTCTTGGTTTATGTTGAGTTATCAAAAAAAAAAAAAAAAAAAACGACCAGTACATACACTTTCTTTGTTGGACGTGTGCCCAGCTTGGTCCACAGCCATGCTACCTTGTAGAGACAGTGGTAGCCATGGTGATCTCTGCCACAAATCCTTCATGGTTCCCACTTTACCAAACAAAAGCAAATGTCTTCCATGATACTCAAGGCCCCATGTGACCTGGCTTGTCCCCCACCCCCACGACCTCCTGTGGACTCTGTTGACTCTCTCACCATACTGTTTCTCAAGTCAGCTGAGTTCCTCCCGTTGAGTTTCACCTTTGCACTTGCTGTCTCCTTTGATAGCCTCTCCCAGGATGGCTGCACAGCTGTTTCCCCTGTTTTCCCAGCCTTCCTCAAATGTCAGCTTCTCGCGGTGCTGTCCTTGACCGCTCTGTTTAAAATTATACCTCATCCCCTAAGCCCTCCTTCCCTCCCACCCCCAACTTATTTTTCTCCGTATAATCACCATCTGGCATATGTTATTGTTTAATGTCTGTCTTTTCGAAATAGAATGCAAGTTTCAAAGAGGCAGGGGTAGGGTGTGCTGCATGCAGGTGTGTGCAGGTGTGTGTCTCAGTCTTAAAGAACTGTTTGCCTGTGGAAGTTTCTCATCAGATGTGCTAAAGCGGCTGAGGAGATGAGGGCGTGGTGTGTGCACGAGTGGGAGGATGGTGATCTTCGGGGGAGCGGCAGAGCTCAGGAAGCTTTTTGATTGTTGAGTTTTTGTTTGTGTGTGGTAGGAGGCGCTCATGTGTCATGGCACATGTGTGGAAGTCTGAGGACATTCTGCAGTGGTTGCTTCTCTTCCTCCTAGGTCCTAGGGATGAACTGAGGTCATCAGACCTGGTGACAAGTGCCTTCCCTGCCGAGCCATCTCCATGGCCCATATATGTGTGTGTGTGTGTGTGTATGTGTGTATTAGCATTTGATGCGTATCTTGTGGCAGCTTTTTAAGTCTCTGAATTCTAGGAACTTGTAGATAAAAGCCTTTGGAATCTGTAAGTATGTGTTTTTCCAGGCTTCCTACCTCCAGTTTGCTTCCAGGATAATAGTGACATCAAAGCACAGGGAATGGACAAGTGTTCAGGAACCAGTGTCTCCCCAGTTGTGATAATCACAGATTGTTTAAGAACAATGGATTGTGTCCTAACAGACCAAAGTGTATTTCCATAAACAAGTCTATGGAAAGAACCTGAAGCAAGGACAGCAGGTGGAGTCAGTGTTTCCTGCCAGCTCGCCCCCTCACCCTTTAAAAGGTCAATGTAGAGCTGGGAATGATCGCTCACACCTGTAATCTGAGGCCTAGCCAGGCTGAGGCTAAAGGATCTTGAGTTTGAAACCAAACTTGGCTACAGAGTGAGTTCCAGGTTAGCTTGGGATAGATAAATAAACACTCTGAAAAAAACAACAACGAATTTTATTTTCAGTTGTAAGGATTTATTATCCATGTAGAAAAGAATAATAAAGAAAATGCTTATTATTTTTCCCCTTTGATTTTTGTATCCCGCTTTCTGGGTTACTAACACGTACTTTGATCAAAAGTTTGGCAGGTAATTGAACACTATGTCCTCAGCAGCATATTCATCCATTCCCAATTCATTCATATCATCCATTCCCAATTCATTCATTCATTTCATTCATTCATTCATCAAGTATCTATCAGACACTGCCATGTGCCAAGCCCTGTGCAGACCCTGGGGATTCAGTGGTGGAGAGAGATGGGGTCCCTGAGAGGATGGAGACAGCGCACATTAAGCGGCATAGATTAAGGATGGGGATGACTGTCGTTGGGTGGGCCCATAGGAGACGTGGAGGTTGAAGAAGTGGGAAGAATCTCATCACAGAGGGAACATCTTCATTCCTTCCAGAATCCTAACCTGGCTCTCAGCCAACAGAATGAGAGTTGCCCCACCCCCACCCCATTATTTGAGGTTTTGTTGTCTGTGGTTTTAGGAACCTGTGACCAACTACGGTCCAAAATAATAGCTGATACATTTCGAGTAGAGTGGTGGGATCACATTGCTTTTGCTTTGTCTGACACAAAACGCCACAGTGTATCCATGCGGTAGACCACAACCACCCATATCTGTCCCCATGGGAGTGTTTGCACTGAAGTTCCTCCTGCCTCACACACAAGCCATGTATGCCAAAGAGAAGCTGAGTTAATGAAGTCCAAGTTTGACTTCATAAGAAAAAGAAGGCAAGAATACTGTGCCGAGCTTGCCATGATGGTGTCCCCTTTGCTAAGAAATCCATGATGGCTTTGCTGTCACACCTTAAAGCTGCAAAAGCTGGTCTGGCTCAGTGGCTCCGTGATTAAGAGCAAGCACTGCTCTTACAGAGGCCCGGAGTTTAGTTCCCAACACCCACATCAGGCAGCTCACAACTGCCTGTAATTCCAGCCCCAGGGGATCTGGTGCCCTCTTCTGGCCTCCTGAGGTACCTGCATGCACGTGTGTGACCCCTCCACCCATAATTAGAAATAAAAGCAACTGCCAAAGCTCAGGTCACTGTGTATGGTAAGTGCTTAGTTTTGATGGAAAAGACAGAGCTGGCATTGAAGCTCAGTGATAGAGTACTTGCCTAACGTGCCCAAAGCCCTGAGCTCATCCCCAGCAACATAAACACACTTGAATGGTGTGTGTGTGTGTGTGTGTGTGTGTGTGTGTGTGTGTCTGTGTGTCTGTGTGTGTGTATTTATATATGTATGCATGTGTCTAGTATAGAGAGGATGCTATGATATTCTTTGTTTCGGGCATCCATTGGCATCTTGGACCATGTTCCATGTGGGAAGAGAGGACACTATTGTAATTCCCACAGTAACTGGCAGACTCTCTATGACCCACAAGGCCCCTTCTTACGTGGAGTTCCACAACCTGAGAGGAGGAAGCAAAGCCCTCAGTGAGCACCGTGTTTGGCCGAAGCCGCTCTTGGCAGACATGCTGTGGGAACAGCAGGGCCCTTGGTGCCATTTCGATCATGCTTGGCCAGTCTCCTGGGAGAGTTCGTGTTTTTTACTAGGATTGAGCGTACTGTAGAAACAGCTGCCAGGATCTAAGGATGCCATCCACATGCCCTTGCTTCTGTCTTGTCATTTGTCCGTCCGTCCATCCATCCATCCATCCATCCATCCATCCATCCATCCATCCATCCTTCGAGTGGAGAGTTTCCTAGGGGCAACGCACTGCTCTAGACTCAGAGACTCAACCTTGAGTTGAGCCTGGTGGTGCAGGCCTGTCACCCCAGCTACTAAGGAGCCTGAAGCAGGACGATTGAGTTCGAGGCTGCTCTGGAGAACTTAGTGAGACTGTCACAGAACAAAGAGAGTTTGAGATGTGGCCGACAGTAGAGTGTCTGACATGGGTGAGGTCCTGGCTTCAGTACAAGTTCTGTAAAGAAAAAAGATAGGGGTTGGAGAGATGGCTCAGAGGTTAAGAGCACCGACTGCTCTTCCAGAGGTCCTGAGTTCAATTCCCAGCACCCACATGGTGGCTCACAACCATCTGTAATGAGATCTGGTGCCCTCCTATGTATACATAATAAATAAATAAATCTTTAAAAAAAAAAAAAAAGAAAAAAGATAGCCCCCTGCCCTGACCCGTACCACCTGCCATCACCTCCCCCTCCCGTCCCCTCCCCCTCCCCTTCCCCCTCCTCTCACCCTTCTGCCTTGGTAACAGCCTGACTGCTGCCAGCTGGTCCCAGTGGCTGAGAAACTCTAGGTATTTCTAGACCATCACCCCAATGTGGGAAATATGCACATGGTGACTAAGCAGCCCTCACACTGACCACTGACCTAAGTGGCCATGCTGATGGCAAGACCGAGTCAGAGGAATACTTGACAATTATCCTACCCAAGGATGAGCTGCCCTAGGCTCAGAGAGGTGCATTGAGTGGCCTTCGCAAGACACCAGAGCTGAGACTGTCTTGACCTCAAACCTTGGACAAGTCATCGCCTCCCTGAGCCTCAGTTTCCCTGTTAAAAAGCCAAAGCACTGAGCCTTTTGTGTCTACCTGTGCAGGTGAGTGTGAGGAGTCAGTCGGAGGTCGAGTTTTGAGACCAGCACAGTCCTGTATGAGAGCACAAAGAGGTAGAGCCTGGGAATGAGGACGCTACTGATGTGTTTTATTTACAGATGGGAAATTTCCCTGGAGCGACTAGGGAGAAAAGCGTGTATACAGTATAATTGGGAGGGGAGGAACATCCAACCATTACCTACTAAATCTGTGTGGCATTTTAGTGTTTACAGGGCCATCTCAAATCCGAGGCTCATTCATGGGGGAGGTGGGACTTGGGGGATCTGATGGTATGTGAGGTCCCCAGTCCCAGTGCTTAACAGCAAGTAGGCAAGCTCCTTTGCCTCCCTGTGGAGGTAAGTCCTTTCTTTTTTGAGTATGTGCCCGTGTGTGTGTGTGTGTGTGTGTGTGTGTGTGTGCCCGTGTGTGTGTGTGTGTGTGTGTGTGTGTGTGTGTGTGTGTGGTGTGTGTGTGTGTTGCAGCACGTGTGGAAGTCAGACACGATCCTTCAGGAGTTGGTCTCTCCTACTGTGAGTTCTGGGACTGAACTCAAATCCCCAGGCTTACACTGCAAGAAGCCCCATGATGGTGAATTTTCATCCTCAACTCGACTCTCTATTCTTTGATTCTAAATCCAGTCAGGTTGAGTCAGGGTCATGTTGTGTAATCCAGGCTGGCCACACTCTCCTGCCTCAGCCTCCCGACTGCTGGCCTTACATGTATACACTGCTAGGCCTAGCTTCCAGTACGTCTAACAGCCATGCCCAAAGTGAGTGCTCCCTGAAGCTCACAGTGTGACAGGTGTCGGTGGCTTTTGGTGTTAGACGCCCTGTTCCTGAGATGAGCAGAACTGATGTCTTCCAGGGATGGCCTGGCTGGTGGGTGACAGTGCAGCATCTAAAGCCAGCCCAGGCTGCAGTCCCCATCCTGCATTGGTCCCTGACCCCACAGTTGTTGAATATTCAATAGGCTCCATAGTCAAAGACCTTTGTTCTTGGTTAATAACAGTTCTTTGTTGCTGCCGAGAGGGAAGAGTGGCCCCAAGGCTGCACCCGTGCCCTACTGCACGGTTCTACATTAACCTCCTAATTGCTGGAGGCAGCATGGCTCACATCCTCAGGGTGTGTCGGGGTGAATGTGGCATGGCTTGCTCATGAGGTTGGCAGAGCCCAGGCGCATGTCTCTGCGTCATCTACAGTGAGATAACTGTTGTCTCGTGTCTGGGCCTGCCTGTTGGGAGGGCAGAGGTTAGGGAATCTGCACATTCCAGAGGGACCTGGAATGCTGGCCCCTTGTCCTCCCCCAGCCCTCTCACACTTCCGGGTACATTTAGGGTCAGAGACACTGAGAACCTGCACCCTGGTGAGCACTTGTGATGCTGTGACCATACCCACTGAACTCAGGCTGGTCCTTGGGGTTACCCAGGCCTGCCCCTAGGGTCTCACTATGTAGCCCTGGGTGGTTTCAACTTCAGGATTCTCTGTCTTAGTCACCTGAAAGTTAGGATCACAGTATGGGTTCCAGCAGCCTACTCAGGGAGACCTGTTAAAGTGTACCCAGAACACAATCAGCTCCGGTCCAGAGTCCTCAGTGGCTTCTGTGGGTCATATCAGCCTGTAAAACCTCGTTGGCTATAGTCCAGACACTCAGGCCTCTTTCTTTTCTCTTTCCACACCCCACATACGATGCCCTTATGGATGTTCTCTGTGACTGGGGACAAAAGCAGGGGCTTGGTTCTTGCAGGAGTTGATTCTCCTCTTGCATCATGTGGGTTCCAGAATTTGAACTCAGATCCTCGGTGTCAGTGGCAAGGGCGTTTACCCTCTGAGCTAGCTTGCTGGCCCTGGCAGGTTTCTTACATGACCGGCACTTAAATGCCCAAAAGTGGCTTCTGGGCTCTTTTATGACTTGGGGTTGGCAGAGGTTTTTTGTTGTTGTTGTTGTTTGTTTTGTGCCCTTTGGTTAAACCAAGTTACAGGTCAGGCTTGGGAAAGGGTTGTAGAAGGGCTGGGATGACTCCACCATCCACCAATCAAATGGACTTCTGGGCTCCTGTCTGTCCATCCTTCTGCATCAGGAGTCGGCAGACCTTTCTACAAATGTGCCACGTGCGCTGCTGCCCCAGACTCTGCCCTTCCTGGGACCTGTTCTTCCCCACATAGCCTCAAGTCTGTGCCCCCTCTTCACTGAGCTTCAATTAAGGGGAAGATCTGACCAAAACAGAAAGAACTTGACCAAAGACAGCACCCCGTCCCAGGATAACCTCTGTCCCTAACCCTTCACATTACCCCATTTGCTCTTGTGTTTTGTGTTCATTGTGCTTATTACTTCTTGGCATAAATTTATCACCAGCTCATTGGCTGGTCCCCCCCTCACCCACCTCAGATTATAAGCTGCATAAGAGCAGGACGTTTTCTTTGGCTACCATGGTATCCTTGGCTCCCTGAAGGACACATGTAGGCCTATTTGTTGAATGACTATTTGGAATGAGGAAACTGAAGTTCTGAGAAGTAACTCCCCCCAAACACACAGCAGAAAAGGGACCAGGTCAGGATTCAAACTTAAGCCATTTAGTACCCAACAGGAAGGGTAGAAGTTAGGATGTCCATGGAGCCAATTGCTTAGGGGATCATGGCTCTTACACATTATCATTTCCTTCACTTATTGGAGATAGAGCACACTTTGCTAGCTTTATTCAGCAAATGGACCATGCATTTAACTAATGGCTACAGGAACCTTACCACCTAAGTTTCATGCAGACACACCTATAGAGCGAGCCCATGTGAAGATGATGTCACTGTCCTCTGCATTATCCTGGACAACAAAATGCAGCCAGGGCTGGGGAGATGACCTAGTGGATGAAGTACTTGCCCCCTATATGTGAGGACCAGAGTTTGGATGTCCAGAACCCACTTAAATGCCCAGTAGTAATTCCAGTGCTCAAGAGGCAGAGGAATCCCATCTCTTGGAGCAAGCCGGCCAGCTAGACTATCTGGATGGGTGAGCTCTGGGTTCAAGTGAGAGACCCTGCCTCAATATATAGGGTAGAGAGTGATCGTGGGGGACCCCCAGCATTGTCTTCACTGACACAAGCATACGTGCACCTGCACACACATACATACCCACACACGGGAGAGCATTCATACCCATGCAAACAGAACAAAGCAGAATGACACAGGTTTGTAATTTGTGTTGACACAGGTATGTAATCCCCACCGCACAGCAGACCAAGGCGGGAAGATTCCAAATTCAAGGCCAGCCTGGGAAACTTATCAAAGCCTTTTCTAAATAAATGAAGGACTGGCTAGGTAGCTCAGAGGTAGAGAACTTGCCTAGCATGTGTATGTGTGAGGTCCTGGGTTCAATTCCCAGCACAGTAAAAAAAGAAAAGAAAGTCCAGCTATTCTGTCACTGGCAAGGTGAGTGACTGTCTCCAAGGCTTGTTCCTGGTCTCTGAGATTTGAAGGCTCCCAAGCTGTCTGGAGTGAATTTTGCTTTTCTTCTTTCACCCAGAGAACATGTCCCTGGGTTCTAGCTGCTTCTCTCCACCTGTGAACTTCCTTCAAGAGCTGCCAAGCTATCGGTCAGTGGCACGCCGGAGGACAAACATCCTCGCCCGGGACAAGCAGAGTGGCACCCTGCTAAAGCCGACCGACTCCTACAGTTCCCAGCTGGATGGAGGAATCCCAGAGAACCTCAACAGCCAGTCCATCCGCAAGTATGCGCTGAACATCTCTGAGAAGCGGAGGCTGAGGTTTGTTCAGTAGCCGCCTGGAAGTGGCCATGCTGTAGGCTGGGAGAGGGGTGTATGTGGTGCATGTGGTGTGCTTGTTATGTGTGGAACCGAGAGTTCATTCTGTAGTGAGCATTCCTAAGCCGTGGTGACAACGTGACCTTCAAGAAGTTTGTCACCTCCTGTTTGAATACACAGTTCCAGGTTTAGCTTAGCTGTAGCCAGACTCACATTCTCTCTCTCTCTCCCTCTCTCCCTCTCTCTCTGTATCTGTCTTTCTCCCCCACCCTCGTCTCTCTGCATGTACATGTATATATATGTATGTGCAAGCACCCATGTAGGGGCCAGAAGTTGACATTTGTTGGCACCCTCTGTCACTCCACTTCAGTTTTGAGGGGAACAGACTCTCTCACTGAACCTGGAGTTCAGCAGTTGGCTGTTCGGGCTGGCCAGCAAGTCCCTAAGACCCACCCAGTTCTGGGGTAACAGGCAGGTCCTAGGGATCCTAATCAGGTCCTCAGGCTTGCACATCACCCAGCTCTGGGGTGGCAGGCAGGTCCTAGGGATCCTAATCAGGTCCTCAGGCTTGCACACCACACACTTTACCCATTGAGCCGTCACCCCAGGCCTCTTCCCCTCCTTTTTCGTGTTATGATATCTCTGTGTAACCTGGGTTAATCTTGAATTCACCTGTCCCCACCTCCCAAAGTTAGGGTTGCAGGCATGTACATCATATCCATCCATTCATCTCTCATCTATCCATTGTCATCATATCTATCATCTGTTCATCTACTAATCTGTATCCATTTATCTATATCCATCTATCATCTATCCTTCTTTATCTGTATTTGTATACATCCATCAATGTATCTATATCCTTTTATCCATTTGTCTATCCTATCTATCCATCCATTTATCAATATCTGTATCTATATCTATCCATTTGTGTGTCTAAACATACTCTGTGCAATGCAAAAGCAGTTCACCTTTCATGAATACAGCAGTACATAGTAAATGTACTTTTTTGTGAATATTGTTCTATGGTTAGTGGTGGGTATTTATTAAGAATGGATAAAATAACCAGATACGGTGCTTAAGAAAGAGTGGAGAGCAAACCCAGCCAGGCTGGGGCTATCATGGAATCAGCAGTCTGTGCTCCTGGGACAGAGGACCACAGCAACACATATTATATATTCTCATCCTTTAAAGAACTTGTGGCATCAGGCTGAGCATGGTGGCACAGACCTTTAATCCTAGCACTTGGAGGCAGAGGCAGGTGGATGAATCTCTGTGAGTTCAAGGCCAGCCTGGTCAACATGGCAAGTGCCAGGCCAGTCAGAGCTACATCATGAGACCCTGTCTCATAAACAAACAAAACAGCCATTTGTAGCATATTGGGAGAGATAGACATTAATTTGAAAGAATGTGTTATCAAAAGAAGGTGTATCCTGGAGGTGAAATAGGATTTGATCAGCTGACAGGGTAGGGCAAGAGGTCAGGAATGGCACCATAGGATCATTGTACTGAGCACACAGTACACACTGTGATTGACAGCTTATAATTCAGTGGCACTGAGCCTATTGGCAATGCTGTGCATCCATCACCTCCAGCTACTTCCAAAAATGCTTTATCACCGCAGCTGGAAACTCTGTACCCGTTAAAAAAAAGCACTCTCAGTTCCCCCTCCGTCAGCCCAGGCAGCCATGAACCTGCTGTCTCTAGATTTATGTGTGCATGGAAAGTGACCTCCGAGTCTGGCTTTTTTTTTTATTTTGTGTAACACTTTGAAGGTTCATTCACACTGGAGCGTGTGTCGTCATCCCTTTTTATGGCTGACTAGGCTCCCATCCCGGGTGTCATGGAAGCTTAGACTTGATGCTACCTTGTCCTTGTCACGCTCATGGCCCTTTTTTGATGCAGGGACATTCAGGAAACCCAGATGAAGTATTTATCCGAGTGGGACCAGTGGAAACGGTACAGCAGCAAGTCCTGGAAGAGGTTCCTAGAGAAAGCTCGTGAGATGACCACCCACCTGGAGCTGTGGCGTAAGGACATCCGCAGCATTGAAGGTAGAGCCCGTTTGCCGCGGCTCCCCTGCAGGCCAAGCTGCTGAGGCGGTGTGTGTGTGTGTGTGTGTGTGTGTGTGTGTGTGTGTGTGTGTGTGTGTGTGTGTGTCTGTGTCTGCAGTGTTATGCTTACCAGCTTGCAGCTTCCCCTGCAGACAGCTGAGGTTGGGGCTGAGCGTTTTGGGATTTTGCCTTATCTGGTGTGGCCTCCCCTGCAGGCAAGCTGGGTTTGCACCTGGCTCTTGCGATGTTGAGGATTTCCTTCCAAGATGAATGTTGTGTTAGTGACTGTCCTTGTCGCTGTCACACAGAAGCAAACTGAGGGAGGAAGGGTCTGTTCTGGCTCACAGTTTCAGAATACCGTCTGCCATGGCAGGACGAGGCATGCCGTCAGGAGCTTGAGGAGGCTGGTCGCGTGGCATCCGTAGTCAGGACACAGAAGCCATGAGTTCTGGAGCCCAGTTCACTTTCCTCTTTTTATTCAGTCTAGCTCATGGGATGATGCTGCCCACATTCAGGGTGGGTCTTTCCACCTCAGTCGAACCTCTCTGTTCCCTGACAGACATGTCCGTGACAGACATGCCCAGAGGTGCCTCCTCAGTGAGTCTAGATCCAGTCAAGCTGACTGTCTCAAGTATGAACTTGACCCACACTTAACCTTAATAGGGCCTGTTCCTTTGTCTTCTAGAAAGGTCACAGCAGAGCCTGGGGCAGGGAGGGAGATGCCTCTTACCATTCTGTATTTTCTATCATAAAACAAAACGATTTATAAT
Source organism: Peromyscus maniculatus bairdii (assembly GCF_049852395.1). NCBI lineage: Eukaryota > Metazoa > Chordata > Mammalia > Rodentia > Cricetidae > Peromyscus > Peromyscus maniculatus. The sequence goes on along the minus strand of NC_134852.1, from coordinate 128,692,146 downwards.
CAGTGCCTTAATAGCTGCTGACATAGAAGTTCCCAACACAGTCTGTAAAGAGCATGGCAGGATGTTTGGGAGAAGTGACCATCTTCCTTATTACCTACCCTAAAAGTATAGTGCCAGGCGTGGTGACCAGGACCTTAATCCAGACAGGGACAGGTGCATCTCTGAGTTTCAGGTTAGCCAGGGTGACACCTTGGAGCTCTGTCCCCAAATAAACAAGCAAATAACAGATGATAGAGTGTCCTCTGGTCTTCTGGGGAGGGTGGTGCTGGAGCAGAGTTCAGCAGGTAAGAGCAGGAACTTGCAAAGGCCCCAGTTCCGTTTCTAGCACCCACACTGAGAAGCTCACGGCCTGTAACTCCAGCTCCAGGGAATCCAGAACCCTCTTCTAGCCTCCACAGGCATCTGCGTATCCCCCCTCCCCATATATATAATTAAAATATAATAAATATTTAAATATACCACTGACAATGTATTCTTCTTTGTAAATTGTTGTTTTATATGGAGACTGTGAACATAGTTCTAAGAAGTCTTCCAGGCTCATCCAGAACTTCGCCACACACTCACACCCTTTCTCCTGAAATGGAAGCATAGTGTGGTCTTGAGCAAAGTACAAGCAAATCCTTATGAGCATTGGCAATGAACCAAGTGTTGCCTTGGGCGTCTCACTCAGATTATCTCTGTTAGTCCTCACAAGACTCCCACCCCTTTGTTTCTCTCTGTGTAGACTACTAGGCTGGCCTTGAACTCAGATCTGCCTGCCTCTGCCTCCTAATGCTAGTATTAAAAGTGGGTGCCACCATGCCCAGCCTCCCAAAACCCTTTCAGGTGGATACTTCAGCATTTGCCTGCCACAGCGACGTTAGGATGTTTGCCCAAGGGCACTCAGCCAGGATGAAGCACACAGGCCGTCAGGCTTCACAGGCCAAGTGTTTTGAACATGAAATGTCCCCCATAGACTCCTGTGTCTGAACACTCGGTCTCCACCTGTGGGCTAGCCTCAAAGTGGGACCTAACTGGAGGAAATGGAGCACTGGGATGGGCCTTGAGGTTTCTTGTCTGAGTTCCCTTTCCCGTCTCTCTTCTGCCTTCTGACTGTGGACACACGGTGATCAGTCCCGTCAACACGCCCGCTGCCATGCCTTCTATGTCATGATGGACTGTGTCCCCTCAAACTGTGAGCCCCCAAATACCTTCCTCCCTGAGTTGTCAGGTACCAGCCCACAGTAACGAGAAGCTGTGCCCAGCTTCCCTGGTTTGGTGGAATACTCCTGCAGACTTCTGACTGCTGAGGCTTTCTTCTCCCTGGGCAACCGGATCTTTGGCTTTCTCTTCATTTGTTCTACTGGGATTTCTTGGCTGACTGGATGTCCCTGGGGCAGAACGAGAAGGTGTGCAAATCAAAGCGATGGAGACATCGCTGAGTGTTTGACAGAGCATGGTGTGGGTGTCTTCCATCATCAGGGTCAGCCATGTGCTCTTGACTCCTAAGGAACAAAAAGCACCTTGCTCTACAGACTGTCTGCAGGGATTCAGGTCTTCTCTGCTAGGAGACTGCTCTTCTGAATGGAGACACTGAGATCATTCTGAGAGATGCTGTGAGCATTCTGAGAGATGCAGAGAAGACACCATTAGCCCTAGTCCTCATTCTTGGCAAGTGTGAGCTAGAAGAGCTTTTGCCTTTTAAAATCTATAAAAACCCTACAGCAAGTATTCTATTAAATGACATGCTGGAAAGCCTGAGCTTGAGAATGAGGAAATGTGTTTGTTATCACAGAGTCTCTTCAGCATTACCCTGGAAGTCTTAGCTAACTGTGCACTTCAGAGATGAGGCAGAAAGGGAAAAGAATCAGAAAGGGAAGAAATAAAATATCATTTGTCCAGATAATATATACATAGAAAATACAAAAGACAATCTATTAGAATCAAGATGTATATTTAACAAGGTTAGTTGTTGATTTGACAAAGTCTGTATAAAATTGATTGTATTTACCCCATCTTTAGGGGGTTGCTGGGAACCTCCTAACAGGGTTTTGCTGGGGAATGTAGGGCTTTGCACATGCTAAGTAAGTACTGTACCTCTTACAGTCCCAGCCTTAAGTGTATTTCTTCATACTAGCACCATTTAGAAAAGTAAGGGTTTTTAAAATTTTTGATTATATGTGTGTGCATCTGTGTGGGGTGTGTGTGTGTGTTTTGATTATACGTGTGTGCATCTCTGTGGGCTGTGTGTGTGTGTTTTGATTATATGTGTGGGGTGTGTGTGTATATGTGCAGGTGCCCGAGGAGGAAGTTGGAGACCCTTAAGCTATAGTGACAGGTACTTATAAACTACCTAATGTGGGTGCTGAGAACCAAGCTTGAGTTCTCTGCAGAGCAGAACACATTCCTAACCACTGAGCTATCTCTCCAGCCCCACAAAATGAAGTTTTCAGTATGATTTATAATCACATTTCAACAGTCAAATCCCTAGAAGTTTATCTAAGGAGAAATAAATAATGCCCAAGCATAGGAAACTAAACATTTTATGGGCCAGGTGTGATGACCTATGCCTATAATCCCTGAACTTGGGAGGTAGAGTCAGGAGGATCATCAGTTCCAGAATAGCCAGATATACCTGATAAGTTCAAAGCTAGCCTAAATTATATAGCAGGATTCTCCTCCCCCCCCCCAAAAAAAAAGGCCAGGTGTGTTATGTCACACCTTTAAATCCCAGCATGCAGGAGGCAGAGGCAGAGGCAGGTAGATCTCTGAGTTGCAGGCCAACTTGGTCTATATAAGAGAGTTCAAGGCCAGTCAGGACTACATAGTGAGACCCTGTCTCAAAGGGAAAAAAAAAAGGAGAAAGAGGAGGAGAATGGGAGGAAAGGGTAGCTGGTTATAAAAATTTTACTAAGAGATACCAAAAGAGATCCATGTTCATCAATCAGGAGATTCAATATTAAAAAGATGAGATGTTACGTCTCAAATTCATTAATGTATTTCATGTAATTCAATCAGAGACTCATCTGTGTGTGTCTGTGTGTGAAAATGGATGTACTGATTCTAAGCATTGTATGTTAGAACTGTTGAATACCAAGGGTACCCAGGATAAGCTCAGGGAAGAAGGAAGCTGGAGATGCATAGCACCAGAGATCACCCCTTGGCCTGAGTCTGCAACAGCTAAGTCTCCTATAGGTGTAAAGATTGGTGTGTGGAGCACAGACAGGATAGGATGCAGAACATATGTTACAGATATAGATAATGGACATCCAGAGCAGTGCTGAGGCAGCTGGATGGTCATGTGACAAAAGGGAACTGGGAAGCCCTTCCTCACTTCCGACTGCTCTTAAGGGACATGTTCAGAAGCAGCTGTGGATATACATATGAAAACTCTCTAGGAATCTGGGTTTCAGGTAAAGAATTGAGCACGAGATGTCATGGGTAAAGCCAGGCTTGAAGCCCAATGACCCAAGTGGGTCTCTGGGACCCATGCAGTAAAAGGAGAGAACGGACTTCTGAAAGTTGTCTTCTGACTTCTGTACCAGTGATAAAAAAAATCCATCAAAGGAATATGATTCTTTCTCTCTTTCCCACAGCAGGGATCCTTTTTCCTCAGCCTTCTCTTGGTGATGGAGTCCACCGTGTGCAGCAGGTCACTGATAGCCACATTGCTTCTTTTCCAGGGAAGTTTGGTACGGGCATCCAGTCTTACTTCTCTTTCCTACGGTTCCTGGTGGTGCTGAACCTGGTGATATTCCTGATCATCTTCATGCTGGTTTTGCTCCCGATCTTACTCACCAAGTACAAGATTACCAACAGCACTTTCGTGTTCATTCCATTCAAAGACATGGGTGAGTCGAAGGACTGGCTGTCCGGGCTGCAGGGCTCCCTCTCCTGGGCAACTGTGTCAGTCGGGATGGGTTAGGTTATGCTGCAGAAACAAATAATCCCGTTATCCTCGGTGCCAGTAACTGTAAACATTTACTTCTCATTTGTAGTCCAGATCCATCATGGACTGGAAATTTTCATTCAGGAGCCCAAACTGCTGGGGCAGCCATGATTGTCATTGTGATCCAGGGGAAGAGAGCCATGGCAAATGTGTGCTGATTCCTGACACTTCTGTTTGGAGATGACACACAAACACATTTCTTCCACATCTCATTGGCCAAATCAGGACACCCAGCCCCTTCTGAGTTCATGAGGGCATGTGGGAGGAGCGATGCAGGGTGGGTAAGTGGGACATTTAGCAAACCTAAAAGAATCAACCCCTCACCCAAGGTGACTTCATTTCAAGATTGTTATCTATGATAAGAATGTGCTTGAAGCTGATAGCAATTCCACAGTGATCTTGTGCCAGACACTCTGGGAAGTGCTGGATTGGGATTTTGTATTCTCAACCAAACTCAGATCTTCCGGGGATCCTATTAGCCCAGATGGGGAGGGTTTCCTCTGTTTCACAGACACTCACTGAAAACCTCTGATCCCAGGCTTGGGGACCAGCTTGGTCCCAGGTCTTCTGAAGGTCTTCCAAAGCCCTCAGACCCTTCAGTCACACAACTCCTTACCCAGAAGAACCCTGGCTCATCGCTTCAGAGGCCCCGTGCCTTCCTCCTCCTCATTTTTATTTCCATTTTGATTTGTTAAAATTCAAATAACCTGGCACTTCAGACTTAGTGTGAGGGCTGCTTTCCACCTCCTGTGCACGCCTGTTTTCTCACGTATCCACTGTTGTAGAGACATATTTCCTGCTGCTCTGTAAAAATCAACAAAGTTAGGTTTCCAGGCCAGCCGTGCCTGTCAACTAACCTTTCTGAGCCTCTCTCTTTCTCAGTTTCTTTCTCTGTTGAGCCCGGGTGATCATTGAAATAGAGATGATTATTCCTCCCTGAAAACAACACTTTGTTATTGAATACTTAGATCATTTAAAGAATCATAACCATCAAGGCTGTAGAGATTAGGTTTGGTTTCCAGCTCCCCAGTGGGCTCTCACAACTGCCTGTAACTCCAGATGTGGGGGATGTGATTCCCTGTTCTGTTCTCTGTGGGCACTTGCAGACATATATCCTCTCATACACATAATTTAAAATAAAATAAATATTAAAAGGACAATGATATTAAACACTAACTGCACTGGGTGGTGCATATCTTCTAGTCCTACTGCCTAGGATGCTGAAGGAAGATGTGGATTTGGCGATAGTCTAAAATGTGAAGTGAAACCTTGTCCCCAGAAAGTGAAATGAGGGGCTGGAGAGATTAAGAGCATATACTGCTTTTGCAGAGGATCCAGGTTCCGTTCACAGCACCCACGTCAGCGTAGCAGCCAGAGTCACCTGGAGCTTCTATTCCATGGGATCCGGTGCCCTCTCCTGCCCTCTGTGGGCACCTGCATGAACATGTTGCACATACACACACATATAAACACACAAATAAATAAAAGCAAAATGAAACAATAAAAGACCCACTAAACAAACAGAAATCGATATAACCCCAAATTGTTTAGTAAAGGCACATGCTAAAGCAAAGTAAAGGAGTAAAAGAAACACTATACATAGACGTAGAGAAAAGGGAATGTATCAGACCCACTGGGACTTGAACATAGAACAGCAGCACGTGACAGATACAGCATGTACAAACTCACAGGTGTATCTGAATACGGAGCCACAGCTTAGGTTCACAAACTGCAGTAGACGAGTTACCGGCAGAGTGAGGCTGTTGCTAACGCACGTCCTTGTTTTTGTTTTTGTTTCTTGCAGATATTCAGTGCACAGTCTACCCAGTCAGTAGCTCTGGGCTCATTTACTTTTATAGTTACATCATAGACTTGTTGTCTGGCACAGTAAGTACTCATCTCCATCCGTTGTGGCCCTTCCTTGCACTGACAGTCAAGTGAGTTAGACATCAGTGTCCGGAACGGGACTCTGTGGTGCCTGTGATCTTTCAGATGAAGACGGGAGGATTGCCAGGCCAGCCTAGGCTACTTAGTGAGACCTTGTCTCAAAACAACCACAAAATCCAAAAGACAGTGTTCCTTTTCAAAGACCAGTGAGAGCCAAATGCCCGTGTTGGCAGTGAGCGGCAGAAGCAGGGTTTGCTGGGAGCTCATCGGCCAGCCCTGTGCACTCCTGCTGACCTCCTGTTAGAGCGAGTGAGTGTTCAGGAAGTACTCTCTGCTGCTTCCAGCCAGTGGCCTTTTCCTTCTCTCTGCTACCTTTGGTTGGCCTGAATTACAGGACTGGGTCATTAGCCTCTCTGATCTGAAAACCCAAAGCCGTATTGGGGGCGTTTGGGATTGTTTGATGGACACCCAACTGGTGAAGTCTGTGGGAATATTCCAGATTCTGAAAAGGTCGGAGGTGTCAGGCCCTGTGGTTCCAAGCATTTCAGACAGGAGACACATAGCTTACAGATGAAGCTCTCTTTCTGGAAGTTGCTGTTATTAAAATGCCACATCATAGAAGGTGTGACTTTTCTGAATAGGTAATTGTTCATTGCATTTAATACTGTGTGTGTGGGTGTGTGGTTTTACATCTCTGGATCTTTTTTTTTTTTTTTTGAGACAGGGTTTCTCTGGGTAGCTTTGCGCCTTACCTAGAACTTGCTTTGTAGACCAGGCTGGCCTTGAACTCACAGAGATCCTCCTGGCTCTGCCTCCCAAGTGCTGGGATTAAAGGCGTGCACCACCACTGCCCAGCGGTTTTACATCTCTGAAGTCATGTCTACAAAACAACTCAGGGGTTGTTGGGTGCACAATCAACTGCCAGGGATAAAAATGAGAAAATGAAAGCTCTGCAAACGAGAACAACTTAGTGTCTTGCTTGAAGTCATTGTTACTGAGAGCAAAACTCAACTTATCATGGTGGAGCACAGGGATGAAGAGGCAGGTGGATCTCTGTGAGTTCTAGGCCAGCCTGGTTTACAGTCAGGGATACATGGTGATACCCTGTCTCAAAAAACAAAACAAAGCTGGGCGGTGGTGGCGCACGCCTTTAATCCCAGCACTCAGGAGGCAGAGCCAGGCGGATCTCTGTGAGTTCGAGGCCAGCCTGGGCTACCAAGTGAGCTCCAGGAAAGGCGCAAAGCTACGCAGAGAAACCCTGTCTCGAAAAACCAAAAAAAAAAAAAAAAAAAAAATTCCTGGAACCAAGCCTCAGAGATACTGTCATCTCTGATCTTTCTCCTCCTCCTCCTCTTCCTTCCTCTTCCTCTTGCTCCTCTTCTTCTCTTTGGGTTTTCAAGACAGGAACCCACTAAATAGCCCCATTTCTTCCTGTTGCATCCCACAGGTAACATGTGTCAGTGTGTTTTAAAGGACAGTTAGTGGCCTAGATCATAGATGTGCAACCCAGGTAGCCTGCTTCAGCAGCCCTGTGCAGAGGAACTTTCTGCAGGCTTCTGGAGAGTAACTTGGATTTGTTATACACAGTGAGAGAGCAGCAGCTCTTGAGCTCTTGCAATGTGACATCTGTGACCGAGGAATGGGTTTCATTTCATTCCATTGTAGCCCCTTTCCACTGAAATGGGGCCAAAAGTGAGGCCACAGGCTTGACTTCTGAAACAGGCTTCTTCTGAGGGCAGGGAACTTATTTTCTGGGCTCTCTGGCCCTCTGGCCCGATGATGTCCCTTTATTGTGAGGGAAAGGTTGGTGAGAACTGAGATCCACCTGGGGCCATGTGGAAAGGGATCCGAAGAGCTGGACAGATTTTTATGATGAGTGTGTCCAGCCTTTGAGACAGTGGGAGACAGTATGGAGTCTTGTCTTCTACATTTGCATCTATTTAAACATTTTCTGACTCAGGTAGTGTGAGAATACATGGTTGTCATGGAAAAAGTAGGACTTAGTTTATTAGCTGTTTATTTTTAAACAGTCTCGCTGCTGTTTGGCTCAGGCTAACCTGAAACTTGTCACCATTTCTGTATGTTCACCTCTAATGCTTGGATCCCTGATCCATTTAAGCTGATGGTATATGTGATTTGTCTCTCCGGGTGTCTCAGTATGGTGTGTTCAGAAGACATGTTTTCTACAAAAACTCATTGGCTGGAGATGTAGGGGTGCTTATTCTGTTTTGCTGTGTCTCTGGTTTTGTTGTTGTTTTTGTCGGTTTGCTTTGTTTTGTGTAGACCAGGCTAGCCCTGAATTCACAAGTGCTGGCATTAAAGGTGGCTTCTGTGCTGGGTTTTGTGCCTGCACTGGACGCTCTTGATTTTGTTTTGCAGTAAGACCTGGAGGCAAGACAATGGTCTTCCAAGGTTACTCTTCTTTCCCAAGGTGGTTTTGGCTGCTGACTCCCATGCAGTTACATCTAAACTGTAAGACCAGCTTGTTGATTTCCGAATGAAGCCAGCTGGAATCTGTGTGGGTTTGTGCTGGTTGTGTGTATTGATATGGAAATGCTGAACTAAGAACACGATCCAAAATAAATGATGCCTTTTTATTTATTTTTGGTTTTTTGAGATAGGGTTTCTCTATGTAACAGCTCTGGCTGTCCTGGAACTCATTCTGTAGACCTGGCTGGCTTTAAACTCACAGAGATCAGCCTGCCTCTGCCTTCCAATTACCACCCCCTGGATGGGTGGAGATATATATATCATATACGGCGATAAATATGAGAGAGAGTCTCTTTTTTGTTTTGTTTTGTTGAGATATGTCCCTTATAGCCCAGGCTGGCATCAAAATAATTATGTATCTCAAAAAGAATGACTTCAAACTTCTGATCCATCTGCTTCTACCTCTAGAGTGCTAGGATTATAGGCATGTGTCCCCATCCCTGTTTTAAGCTGGGATCAAATCCATAACCTTGTGCATAACAGGCCAGCGCTCTACCCACTGAGCTACATCCCCACCCATTTTTATTTCAACTGTGGTTCATAGTTTTCAGAATATACTGTTTATGCTTGTGTTAAACTTAAGTGTTTTTTTTTTTTTTTTGATACTATGGCCCAGAAATTTTTCTCACATAAGAAGTATTTAATTTTTTATGTGTATATGGGTGTGTCTGTGTGGGAGTATGTGGACATGAGGGCAGAGGAGGGCATCAGGTCTCCTGGAACTGGAGTTACAGGAGGTTGTGAGTTTCCTGCTGTGGGTGCTGGAAGCCAAACTGGGTCCTCTTCAGGAGCAGTACATGGACCACTGAGGCGTCTTACCAGTGAGCTTTGATACTCAGGTGTTAGCAGTACCTTATTCCCCTGACACCAGCCCAGCATCCCGTGTACCTTGGCTTTGGCTCTGGTGTGGGGAGATTCCGTGATAAACAAGGGCACTTGAGCGTGGGTTCCTCGAGGCAGGGATGCCTCCTTTGGTTGCCTGCCTGAGATGACCCCCCTGACCCCATGTTCTTGCTTTGTTCAGGGTTTCTTGGAGGAGACCAGCCTGTTTTATGGCCACTACACCATTGATGGAGTGAAATTTCAGAACTTCACGTATGATCTGCCCCTGGCTTACTTAGTTAGCACGATTGCCTACCTGGCCCTGAGTCTGCTCTGGATAGTGAAGAGGTGAGCGCCCCTTGCTTCCCCCTCCTCTTTGATTGCCATTTGTGTCAGCATGGCTCTTACTGCTGTGACCAAACACCTGGCAGAGACAGTTCAAGGGAGGAAAGATCCATCTGGGCTCACGGTCGCAGGGACTTTCAGCCTCTCGCAGTGGGAAAGGCAGTAGAAGAGGGCAGGAAGCTTGTTCATATGGTGGTGGGTCAGAAAGCAGAGAGCACTGTAACCAGGAGTCCAGCCCTGTGACCTCCCTCTGCGAGCCTGTCCCACCTCTTTTTTTATTTTTATTTTTATTTTTTTTTGGTTTTTCGAGACAGGGTTTCTCTGTGTAGCTTTGTGCCTTTCCTGGATCTTGCTCCATAGACCAGGCTGGCCTCAAACTCACAAAGATCCACCTGTCTCTGCCTCTTGAGTGCTGGGGTTAAAGGTATGTGCCACCACTGCCCGGCCTGTCCCACCACTGCCCGGCCTGTCCCACCTCTTAAAGGTTCCACATCCTCCCTACATTTTCCCACCCCCATAAGTCTGTGGGATGTCTCAGATTCTTGGTGGCTGGAGTCTCTTACTGTTGTATGGATTCTGGAAGTCAGGGTCTGAAAAATAAGCAGAGCCCACAGGTGGGCTTCAGAGGAAGGGGTTGAGTGTGTTACAGCCAAGACTCTGATGGAGTAGAAGTCAGGAGCTGGCAGCTGGGGCAGCAGCCTACAGTTCAGTGTGTGCTAAGTACCTCTTCCAGATCCCTCTTCCTCACAGGCTTCCTTCTGGCCGGGGAGTATTATGTTAACTGGGTCTCCATTGGCTTGCAAGTGGCAGAAAACCAACCCTGGTTAATTGGACCATTGGGGAATTGAGTGCACAGCGAGCCAAGGAAGGGGGAGAGACTTCTGAGAAGCACACAGCCTTGGTTTAGGAACGATATTAAAATCAAGAGCCTCCTCAGCTCTGAGTGTCTGTGTGGCGGCAGTTCCCTGCAGTGGTGGGAAATAGCACATCGGTCTCTACCAGCCTGCAGCTCCTCTGGCCATGGGCACAGAAATTCTGTGAAGGTGTTGTTGGCTCCGTCCACACAGATGCCTCATCCTGACCCTTTCACTGTGGTCAGGGCCAGGAGACTGTGTTGAGCTCCTCTTAGTGTGTGTCTATCCCCTGGTTAGGGTCATGTAGCTTAGATGTGAAATGCCCTCTGAAGGCTCAGGTGTTGAAGGCTTGGTTCCCGGATGGTGACCTTTAGAGGTGAATGCACCATGAGCATGCTAATCTCAGAAATGGGGCAATCCACCAGTGAGTTCACAGCTGAGTGGCCTGTTAGGAGCCGGGCCTGGTTGGAGGAAGCAGGCGACACATTGTGTCAGTCTCCCTTTCCTTTCCCTTTCTCTGCTTCCTGGATACCATGAGGTATTTCCCTCTCCCCCTTTCTGCTTCTTCCACCATGCTCAGCTGCCATAATGCCCTCCTCCTCACCTCAGACCCAGCAATGGATCCAGCCAACCGTGGATAGATGTTTCTAGAACAGTGAAGCAAATAAACCTTTCCTGCCTTAAGCTGTCTATCTCAGGTATTTGCCACAGTGTGACAAGTCTGTCTGACAGGTCATAAGACACCAAGGCCTTTCCCTGGTGGTTTGGTGAGAGAGCAACTCCCAAGAAAGGAGGGAGATTCTAAATACTGTCGACAGCTGTCTCACTGAACACTAGCCTGAACACAATAGAAGCTGTGTCTGTGAACACCGCAAAAGACTTCCGCATTAAAACTTTGGGCCATGCATCATGCATGCTAGTGCATGCCTGTGATCTCAACTACTCAAGAGGCTGAGGCAGGAGGATCACAAGTTTGAGGGCAGCCTGGGCACTTCAACAACTGTTTCAAAATAAAAATATTATAAGGAGTCTAGCTCAGTAATTGACCTGGCTTGGGAGAGACTTTGGATTCAATTTTTTGGCATTGCAACAAATAAATAAATATGTAAGGTGAAATAAATAAGACATATTATTTTGAAAAAGGAGTTACCGAGTAGAGGGCTGAAGAGATGGCTCAGTGATTATGTACACTGGCTGCTCTTCCAGAGGACTGGGGTTTGATTCCCAGAACCCACGTGGTGGCTCACAACCATGTATAACTCTAATTCTAGGTGATGTAATGCCCTGTTCTGGCCTCCACAGGTAACAGGTGCACATATGGTACACAAGCCATACATGCAGGCAAAACACCCATACACATAAAGTAAGTCTATCTTTAAAGAAGTTATTGAGTGGATAAAAGATAATGATTTTCATCAGTGAGGTACCTGCTCACCTGCCACATAGATTTAGAATAAACTTGGCTGTGTCTCAGTGGGCCAGCAATGCTGCCATGTCCAACGTCAGATCTTAAAAGAGACCAATTCACGGGCCCATGTTTTGGTGTTGTTCTCAGAATGATGCTTGTGTTTTGGGGTCAGGTCGGTGGAAGGGTTCAAAATCAACCTGATCCGGAGTGAGGAGCACTTCCAGAGTTACTGTAACAAGATCTTCGCTGGCTGGGACTTCTGCATCACCAACCGCAGCATGGCCGAGCTGAAACACAGCAGCTTGCGGTATGAGCTCCGAGTGAGTGCTGCTGGGTTGCCCTGGGGAGGAGCCTCGCTGCCAGGCTAGGTCTGGGGAGGCTCTTTGCAGATTACACGGTATCTCAGGGCCCATTCTGTCTCAGCAAGCTTCCCCTTGGCTGGTTTTAGGAGCAAACAGCTTATTGGGTTGATCACCTTTAACCCAAGTATGGGTGCTGATAACTTGGGACTGGGATGGGAGGTAGGACACACAGGGGAGATGGTGCCGTCCCTCCATCCCCTACTTTCTTATTAATATCCCTACCTGGTCATAGTGTCATAAGCATTGTTTGCACTAGAAACATGAAGGGAATACTGTGATGACAGAATGGATTAGAGGGAAGTTGAAAGATGACAGAAAAACTTTCCATAAAGAGAAATGAATAGCAGCTGGTTGGTCAAACCCATCAGAAAAAGTTTAAGGAAGGTGGATGGGGTTGGCTCTATTTATTGTTCTTTACAGTAACTATGAACAGATTAAATTCTCCTGTTAGAAGCAGAGACTCCCAGGCTGGATTAAAAACAAACAACCATAGCAGGACATACTCATAATCTTAGCTACTTGAAAGGTGGAGGCAGAAGAGCTGAAATTTTAGGCAATTTAATAAGACTACCTCAAAAACAAAAGCTTTTTTTTTAAGGGCTGGAGATGTAGGTGGTTGGTAGAGTGCTGGCCTAGCATACCCAGAGCCCTGGGTTCAATCCTCAGAACTTCAGATAAATAAATGACAAATTAATAAACAAAATTAAAATAATGATATATCCCATTTAAAGAAATAACGCACCATCTGCTCGTGTGCATGTGCACACACACAGCATCATAAATGCTGATTCAGCTTACACATTTATTACAAAGCCAAATGCAATCTCCAGTAGGGGTTCTACCTTACCATAAGCCTTAGATGTAAAAACTGGTGGGGCTTAGCCTGGGGAGGATCTTGGGCAACATGAACATTTAAGAGAAATCTGGGGGATATGTTACAAAATCCCCCTCCCATTGCTCACCAATGAGTTTTCTTTGGTCCCCAGGCAGATCTGGAGGAAGAGAGAATCCGGCAGAAAATAGCTGAAAGGACCTCAGAGGAAACCATACGCATTTACTCCCTGAGGCTGTTCTTGAACTGCATTGTGCTCGCTGTGCTAGCGGCGTGCTTTTATGCAATCTACCTAGCCACTACCTTCTCACAGGAACACATGAAAAAGGTAAGAGTTCCATGAGAGTCGGTTGACCTTGCGCTCTGGTGTGGTGGCACATACATATACATGTACATATATACACATATACATATTGTCTAAATCGGTCTAGTGACTGTCAGTCATCACGCATTAGATACCCAAATACCATAAATACCATCCAACTTGTGGCTTTGCCGTCCGTTCATATACTGTGGCTGTCTTCTGTATGGTACAAGATGGTTCACTGCCGTATCCACATGCTAGCCAAAGGGAAAGTGGTGGGGCTCATCTTTAAGGATGAAATACGGAGTTTGATTTAAAACTTCTGCTCTATTGCCTCCGCTAGAATTTAGTTTAGTTGTAACTGGCTTCCAGGAAGGCTCAGAAACTTAGTTTTCATCTTGGATAGCTCTACACATGGCTGAGTGATCTGCTACTATGAAGGAAGGACAGAATGGCTGTCACAAATCAATCATTAGAACATTCTCGGAAGTAACTTGATGGACTGTTCATACAGCATAGACAGAATTCTGTATACTTCACTAATATGTCCAGTAGCATTCATTATTCCTCCAGCATGGCACTAGGTCTCTGCATGTGTGCATCGAAGGAAGGGTCCAAGCATCTAAAGCTTATGTTTCCCAGCCACAATGGATGATAAATATGCTTCCCGTATCTGCTCAGCATGCACAGTTGAGTTCTTTTCAGTTCAAGTCTTTGCTGCCACCATCCCACTTACCCTGACTAGTGCTTTCTATTATCTTTCCAGGAAATTGACAAGATGGTTTTTGGGGAGAACCTCTTGATATTGTACCTCCCATCCATTGTGATCACACTGGCCAATTTCATTACCCCAATCATCTTTGCCAGGATCATCCACTATGAGGATTACTCGCCAGGCTTTGAGATCCGCCTGACAATTCTTAGGTAATGCCTAACTGCGTGCATGCTGGGTAGACCATTGCTTGTTCATGGCAGACATTGCTAATCGGTTGTGGCATATTTTCCAGATATGCTAAGAATCATCCTTCCTTTTGATGAGCCCCATGAATAAATTATCATCTGCACATGCAGTGAAGGGCCTTAGACTTCAGTCTCCTGTCAGTATTATACTTTTGATTCTGTATTAATGGAAAGCATAGGGTGGGGCCTTAGAAGAACATACTGTTCTAAACACGTTAGAATTGACAATATTAGGCAGAGTCCCGAGAGTTCACCCCAGTAAGTAAAGATGGCTGAGTGCATACTGTGCTTGAATAGGATTTCTTTTTCTACTGCTCAAATATCTGAGACTAAGCTTTTTTATTTTTTGTTTTTTTGTTTTTGAGACTGTCTTAGGGTTTCTGTTGCTGCAATGAAAACACCATGACCAAAAAGCAAGTTGGGGAGGAAAGGGTTTATTTGGCTTATCCTTCCATATCATTGTTCATCATTAAAGGAAGTCAAGACAGGAACCCAAGCAGGCTGAGAACCTGGAGGCAGGAGCTGATGCAGAGGCCATGGAGGAATGCTACTTACTGACTTGGTCTACATGGCCTGCTCAGCCTGCTTTCTTATAGAACCCAGGACCACCAGCCCATGGGTGATACCACTCACAGTGGGCTGGGCCCTCCCCCATCAATCACTAAATAAGAAAATGCCCTACAGGCTTGTCTACAGCCCAATCTTATAGGGGTTTTCTTTTTCTTTTTTCTTTCTTTTCTTTCTTTTTTTTTTTTTTTTAAAGAGCTGAGGACCAATCCCAGGGCCTTGCACTTGCTAGGAAAGAGCTCTACCACTGAGCTAAATCCCCAACCTCATTATAGAGTTTTTTTAATTGAGGCTCCCTCCTCTCTGATGACTCTTACCTTGTGTCAAGCTGACATAAAACTAGCCAGGACAGAGACAGTCTCAGTATGTTTAAGAAGGCTAAGGAATTTGTCTTTTATCCTGGAGAGCCTTTTATGTGGCTGAGTGAACTGCTGTTGAGAAAGACAATGGCTGTTGGGAATCTTTGTGATGTCCTCTATGGCCTCAACTCTAGATCCTTCAGCCTCAGCCCACTAAGTGCTGGGATTTACAGTCCTGAGCCACCACTCCAGACTGTATTTATATCTTTTTTAAGGCAAGCAAACAAGAAAACCTTTGCATTTTGTAATATGGGGTGGAAGGGGTAGGATTTTATTATTAGCACTTATCTGGACAAAAAAGTGCATTTCATTGTGATTTTTTCACACATGTATATAATATGTTTCAATCCTATTGACTTCCTCCATATTCTGTGCCTCCTTTCACTTATGTGGTACCCTCCCAGTCATTGTAGGATTTTTAAGCTTTTCCATTCAGTGGTTCCATTCATACTTGACCTTTGGCCCACCTTATTTCATGCATTCTTCTTGTTTACGCTGGGTTATATTAAGGAGCTCTCAGGTGGCATATCATTTCACCCATAAACACTTCAGTGTCTCCAAGTCACCAGGACTTGGTTTAACAAAACCTTACCACATATTCCAAAATAGAGCCAGTCTCCATGATGGAGGGGCTGGTGGCTTGTTCATATTAGGATCCACACAGGTCAACATGCTGAGTTTGATTACTGAATTAGTCTCTCTCTCTCTGTCTCTCTCTCCCTCTCCCTTCTTTCCTCCCTCCCTCCCTTCCCTCCACTTCTCCTCCGCCTCTTCCTCTCTGAATCAGGGTCTCACTATGTGGCTCAGGCTGACCTTGAACTCATCTTCTGTGTACCGTCATGCCTTGCTTTTTCCTGCCTTAGAACTGCAGGAGAGATGGCTCAGCGGTTAGGAGCTCTTGCAGAAGAACTGAGTTTAGGTCCTAGCACCCACATCAGGTGGCTTCTAACAGCCTGTAACCTCAGTTCTAGGGGATTCAATGTCCCCTTCTGGCCTCCATGGGCACCTGCATGCCTGTGCACATGTCCACACACAAACTCATACATGTGCATTAATGTATTAATAATAGTATTTTAAAACTTGTAATATATATATGTATGAGATATATATACCATACATATATAAATATTATATTATACCATACATATATAAATATTATATATATACCATTTGATCCATTTAAAGTGTGCAGTTCATTGGCCTTATGTCACTTCCCTGCCATCCACTTCCGCAGCAGAAACTGCCGAGGCTCAGGTTTGCAAGGATGGTGCCGTGTTCCTCAGCGTCTGGTCCACAGGAAGGCCAGCCCTGATGCCTTCTCTTCTCCTCCCCTCTTTCCCACAGGTGCGTCTTTATGCGGCTGGCCACCATCTGTGTGCTGGTGTTCACGCTGGGCTCCAAGATCACATCCTGTGGTGACAGCACGTGTGAACTCTGTGGCTATAACCAGAAACTCTACCCGGTGAGCCATGGCCTTGACTCCCAGCGTCAAAGCAGGTCTGGCCCCATGCCGGGCATGGTCAAGGGCTTGGATACTGAAGTCTGTGCAGGAGCGTAGGGGCAGCAGGGTGTGGAGATGATTGAGAGCACAGAAGGCTGGCTTCCTGGACTGGACGTGGGTACTTTATTATGTCTCCATGTCTTGATTTTAGTGCTGGGAGACACAGGTGGGACAGGAGATGTACAAGCTGATGATCTTCGACTTCATCATCATCCTGGCTGTGACACTGTTTGTGGATTTCCCCAGGAAGTAAGTGTGGAAGTCCCTGCCACCCCCACTCCATGACTTGGAAGCTCCCAACCCTGATGTTCTCCACAAGTGCTGGGTGACTTCACAGTCAACCAAGGAACCACTGACATCTAGTGACTTTCAAATGGCTCTAGGCTGTTGACACCATGGCAGCATTAGCCACTACATCTTTAGGTGGTACCACCTCCCACAAGGTCCCACAAGGCCTCCTCGTGTTGAATTCCTGTACTTGATGCAGCCAAGGCCCTACCAGGGCATTCACACTAGGTGTAGTTTCTGGATCTGGATTCACACCAGCTTCTTGCTGATCATGTGACTATGGACAAGTTATTTCTCTCAGTAACAAGACACTGAATTTCTCACCTGAGACAGGGACGGGATGATAGCAGGGCCACCTCACAGCCTTTCCCTGAGAATAAGCAAGATAGCTGTCTTAGTTAGGGTTTCTATTGCTGTAAAGAGACACCATGACCACAGCATCTCTTACAAAGGAAAACATTTAGTTGGGGGGCCTCTCTTACAATTTCAGAGGGTCAGTCCATTATCGTTATGGCAAGACATGGTGCTTGAGAAGGAGCTAAAAGTTCTTCATCTTGGTCCACAGGCAGCAGGAGTCTGTGACACTAGGCATAGCTTGAGCATAGGAGACCTCAAAGCCCACCCCCAGTGAAACATTTCTTCCAACAAGGCCACACCCAGTCCAACAAGGCCACACCCAGTCCAACAAGGCCACACCTACTCCAACAAGGCCACACCCACTCCAACAAGGCCACACCTGCTCCAACAAGGCCACACCTCCTAATAGTGCCACTCCCTGTGGGGACCATTTTTTCACACCACCACAATTACACAGATCCAAACAGGGAGAATACTCTGTGGCATAGAGTTCAACAGAATGTGACCCTCACCACTGTGACCCACACCACTGTGACTCACCTCTGTGACCCTCCTCACCACTGTGACCCTCCTCACCTCTGTGACCCTCCTCACCACTGTGACCCTCCTCACCACTGTGACCCACACCACTGTGACTCACCACTGTGACCCTCCTCACCACTGTGACTCACCACTGTGACCCACACCTCTGTGACCCTCACCACTGTGACCCTCCTCACCACTGTGACTCACCACTGTGACCCTCCTCACCATTGTCGTCATTGTTCTTCCGGGAGTCTTAAGGGACTCTCGTCTGCTCTCCACACAGTCAAGGCACCCGGGTGTGACCATGCAGGCCTGTCATTCCAGCACTCGGGAGGTTGAGGCAGGAGCATTATGAGTTCCAGACCAGCCTGGGCAACTTGAGCAGATAATTCAGATGTGGAATTATCCAGAAGTCCAGTGAGCCCTAAAGTTAGATATTAGGAAAGGAAGTGTAGGGGCCAGCAGGATGTCTCAGAGAGTAGGCACTGGTCACCCACCTGAGGTTGCTCACTGGGACCCACATTGTGGAAAGGGAGAATTGACTCCCACAAGTTGTCCTCTGACCTCTACACATGTGCTATTGCACATCTGTGCTCCCGGGTACATGCATACATATGAACATACATAAACAACATTTCTTTTTGATCAAAAGGAAACACTGGGCCGAGGAAATGATTCATTCGGTCAGTAAAGCACTTGCCATACAAACCTGAGGACCTGAATTCACATCTCCAGCCCCTGTGTAAAAGCCTGGAGTGACAGCTTGTGCCTGTAATCCCGGCATTGGAGAGTTGGAGCTGGGAGGATCCCTGGGCTCAGTGGCCAGCCACTTCAGTGACCTTCAGCCCAATCAGTGAGCTGTGGGCTCAGTGAGAGACCCTGCCTCAAAACATAAGGTGGAATGTGACTGAGGGAGACATCTGATGCCAGTCTCTGGCCTCTGCAGGCACATTCTCACACCCACATGCACAAACATGCATACACTCACACACACACACACACACACACACACACTTGAACTTGCTATGTCAAGGATGTCGGTTGGTGGTGGATACGGTTCTCTTGCCTTAGGGGCACTCGTAGACTCAGGTAAGAGTGTGTCTAGTTTGTTTCCAGGCTCCTGGTGAACTACT
This sequence comes from Peromyscus maniculatus bairdii, assembly GCF_049852395.1. Taxonomy (NCBI): domain Eukaryota; kingdom Metazoa; phylum Chordata; class Mammalia; order Rodentia; family Cricetidae; genus Peromyscus; species Peromyscus maniculatus. Next base: position 128,673,224 of record NC_134852.1, on the reverse strand, counting down.
GTGCCTCCTCGAAGCTGATCCAGTGCTGGGGGCAGCAGGAGTTCGCTATCCCAGACAACGTCCTGGGCATCGTGTACGGACAGACCATCTGCTGGATCGGAGCCTTCTTCTCCCCGCTCCTCCCCGCAGTCGCCACCTTGAAATTCATTATCATCTTTTATGTGAAAGAGGTGAGGAAAGCAGATGGGGCTCACACCCTGCACCCCTCTTCCTGTCGGTGTGATATTGCAGTGCTGTGGACAGGAGCCCAGTGCCTGCAGCATGCCAGGCTGGGGGTGCAGCACTGAGCTGTGTCCCCAGCCCCATCTGAGGCACTGACATGTTTGAAGGCCCTCGAGCATATCGTAATTACATGTCCTTCCAACCCAGGGCCTCCTGCGATGTCGCTTCCTTAATACGTGTTTACTCTAGGAAAAGGCTTTCAGTAACTTTTCACCTCTTTTTGCTGTATGTTTCTGACTAGCCTCAAATCCCCGATCTTCCTGCCTCGACCTCCCAAGGGCTGGGCTTATAGGTCGTTTTTGTTTGGTTTGGTTTGACAACTTTCTAAGCACATGTAAGAATTGCTTTGTTCCTGTGACGTAAATGTAGTTTTTATAGAGGACTGACTGGCTGAGCTGAGTCTCAGCTAGGAATCAAACAGCAGTGGTATATTTCAGTGACATGTAGCCAAGAGTTTGTTGATTTCTGTTTTGTGATTTGGGAGTCCGTGCATAGCTTTTCGGGGCTTGGTGACTGGCACAGCTCATGTCCCCACACATTGTGGCAGGACCAGATGCTACAGGGGTTAGGTGGCCCTGCACGTGACTGGCTTGCCTGGACTTACTAGTTTGTTCATTATTAATAAAGCAAGCCACACTCATTATTTTCAAATGAAGATGGAGATTTTTTAAAGATTTCTCTCTCTCTCTCTCTCTCTCTCTCTCTCTCTCTCTCTCTCTCTCTCTCTCTCTCTCTGTCTCTCTGTCTCTGTCTCTCTGTCTCTCTGTCTCTGTCTCTCTCTCTCTGTGGGGGTGGTGGTGGAGGGCAGAGGTGTCCTCAGATGAGTTACAGGAAATCGTGAGCTGTGTGGTGTGGGTGCTGGGAACTAACTCAGGTCCTCTGTAAGATTAACACATGCTCTTAGCTACTGAGCCATCTCCCCAACCCCCATTCTCATTAAACAATAAAACAAGCATATAAATAGTAATTACCACCCTTCTCCTGCCGCATGCTTTGTTAATAAGCCCAAGATTTATTTTTAATTAGTTCATTTCTTTTAAAGTGCTGGCACTTGAACCCAGAACTTTGAACATGATAGGCAAGTACCATGCCATTCACCTACATACCCACCCCGTTTAAAATTTTTTGATTGCCTATCAATTAAAATATGGAAATAGTAGTGTTCCTAATGATGATGGTGACATCAGCGGATAATAATACTGTTAGCTGGTGCCCCTCAGTGCCCGCACTGCCTACCGGTGGTGCTTGCCTCCAGCCTGGAACAGCCACTAATGTCTTATGAAGGAGAATGCTGAGACTCAGAGGGTGAACTGGCCCAAGGTCACACAGTGTGAGCATGTTCCCGAGTGTGAGGGTCAGGTGTGGCTTGCTGCCACTGAGTATGGCTGCCCACCCTGTGAGTGGGCCCTTGCATTGGGCGAGGCTTTATTCTGGCTGCCGTGGCCTTTGGCCTGTGTTCTCATGACTTCATTTGGAAACATCGGTTACCTGATGTCACCAGAGGAGACAGGATTGTGGACCCATTCACGGGGAAATACTGGTTGGCTAGTGAGTTCCCGTGTGCGGTGTAGTGAAGGGCATGTGGGTGGAATGGGTCACTGGCCTCTTGTGGGACACAGGCTCCAGGCCCGGCCTGCTGGCTGAGTATGCCCTAGAACTAAGCTCACAAGTTGTTCCGGTTCCTGTGGAATTCAGACAAGTTTCATGTCCTACCCAGAAATGCAGGTGGTTTGTTTGTTTGTCTTATTGGAAATAGTATGCCTTTATTTTTCTTTCTTTCTTTTCTACTTGATATTCAAGTCTTTTTCCCTTGGTGTAAATATTTGTTTCTAACACATAGGAAAGATTATGTGCTTATTAAATGTTCAAGCAAAATATCTCCTTAGTTGTCATAGATCATTGTAGATCCATTTATTTATATTTAAGTCCCTGTGAATAATAAAATAATAAAACTTTAATAAGTTTATACTATACAGGGCCTTGAAATTTAACATTTTCCATCCACTGTATGGTATGTAACAGGTATATCACTCTTTTTTATTTTCCATTTTTTCTGAGACAGGGTTTCTCTGTGTAGCTTTGCGCCTTTCCTGGAACTCACTCTGTAGCCTAGGCTGGCATCGAACTCACAGAGATCCACCTGCCTCTGCCTCCCAAGTGCTGGGATTAAAGGTGTACGCCACCACCACCTGGCTGGTATCTCATCCTTTTAAAGTGCTGTGTGCATTCTGTCTCACAGATCACTTTAAGGAGTCCCCACGGTTAGCTTCTAACATTCCTCCTAGATTATTTCCTCTTCAGCAGTTGGAGCGTCACTGTGTTTTGGTCCATTCTTCCTATTATGTCATCAACATGAATTTCCGCTGCCGGAATCTGTGCTGAGCATCCTTTTTGATCTGTGGGATACTGTCCCTGGCAGGGTAGACAGTCCTCAGTTGCACTGTACTGTGGGACTCCACTGCTCAGGACTCTTATTTTTTTCTCCTTTCTCTTTTGTTCCACAGTTGAGTCTTCTTTACACCTGCAGACCCTCCCCAAGGCAGTTCAGAGCATCCAATTCTAACTTCTTCTTCCTGCTGGTGTTGCTGATTGGGCTGTGCTTAGCAATAATACCGCTAACAATCAGCATGTCTCGGTAAGTAGTTCTTCATTTTCTAAACTGCTCCTCTCTTTTGTGACTTGCATCTCAAGAACTCATGGGCTTTTCTAGAGCCCACAGACATGACTGCTGGCTTCTCCTGACCTACCTTTTTTTTTTATTTTCCTTTGTTTTGATTGGTCTTGCTACTTTTAAACCCCAGTGCTGGGGAACAGTCGGTGACGGCTTGGGGGATGGAGACAGGCAGCTCCCAGGACTCACTGACCAGCCAGACTGGTCAAAAGGGCAAGCCCCAGGTCCAGTGTTCACCAAGAAGCCCTGCTTTAAAAAAGGAAGACACTGATGTTGACCTCTGCCTCCAGGCACAGAGAGGCACATGCATGCACATGCATTTGTACACACACACACACACACACAAAGAGGAAACATTGCTATTTTATTCCTGCCAATTTCACATTTCTCAGCTGTCACAGCACAGTCTTCGCAGGTTTATTTTGAAGCAGCGGTCTTTCCCACTTGCCCCACTGTGTTCGGCTGTCCAGTCTTTGTAGTCGTCTTTGATTCTTTAAGGACTCCAGGCCGTTTTCTCTGTCTTTGGATTAAGAGACTGGGGAGTACGTATTTGTCTAATATGTTCATTCTGTGACATCAAGCTTCCATTTCTGCCTTGAATGACGTGCAAACTGAAAGTTAGACCTAGAGAGCTGATGTTATCTCAGGGTCAGCTTTTTCAGACACAATACTGCAGGAACTTCTGGACTTGGAAGTTGGCTGTAGGCTATTGTGTATAAATATGCTGGCCATGCATTGGCAGGCCTCTCAGCCTGGGCTGCATTCCCTGCCTGTCTGTCCTCACAGCATCCCTTCCTCGAAAGCCTGCGGGCCATTCACCAACTTCAACACCACCTGGGAGGTTATCCCCCTGACTGTGAGCACCTTCCCTAGCTCCCTTCAGACCCTGATCCATGGCGTCACCTCGGAAGCCTTTGCAGTGCCTTTCTTCATGATCATCTGGTAAGTGACCGTCATTCCAGACCAGTATGTCTCCTCTCACTTGGGTAACAGAGGATGTGTGTCAGAATGGTTTTTGTTACTGTGACAGAATACCAAGAGAATCGATTTAGAAGGAGGAGAGCTTCATCCTGGCTTGGGGTTTCAGACACTCCATTCCATGGTAACTTGGCCCTGTTGCCTCTGGCCCTGTAGTAGCCTAGTAGAGCATGGTTGGTGAAAGGAAAAGTATCAGCTCAGGACCTCCAAGACCAGGTTCTCAGTACAAAGGAGATTTATTTGTCCCAGAGCCACAAAGGGCAGGGAATAAGAGACAAAAACAGGAGGTAGAGGACAGGGAGAAGGGGAAGGGAACAAGGGAGAGGGGGACAAAGGACAGCCCCTGTATAGAGAGGAGACAGACGTGGCCCATAGGAAAGTGGCAGTTTATAAAGGAAAAACCCCATGTTAGGATGAGTGTTTAATTTTAACTGGGCATGTTGATTAACCAAAGGAGGCTTTTTTTTTTTTTTTTTTTTTTTTCAAGACAGGGTTTCTCTGTGTAGCTTTGCGCCTTTCCTGGGACTCACTTGGTAGTCCAGGCTGGCCTCGAACTCACAGAGATCCACCTGGCTCTGCCTCCCGAGTGCTGGGATTAAAGGCGTGCGCCACCACCGCCCGGCTCAAAGGAGGCTTTTGATGGCTGGACTTCAACACTTTGATAACTGGACCTTGTGTGGTCAGTCTCAGGAGGAGGAAGTGGCCAACTAAGAGAATAGACCTTGGTGGCTGCTTTAGGAATGTAATCTAAATGGTTTTTAGCAAGGCAGAGGGAATGGGAGAGAGGGGCAGGGCCTGCCAGAGGCACGCCCATCATGCTCGGGCTGGCCAGCGTCCCTTCAGTGGGAGCACGTGGTACAGGTGTTCACCTCATGTCCACTGGGAAGCAAAGAAAGAGGAAAGGACCTGGGTTTCGATATCCCCTTCAAGGACACACCCCACACCCCAGTGACCTACCTTCCTCTTGCTAGACCTCATCTCCTAATAGTACCACCTGCTGGGAGCCACAGTTTTAGCACATGGGCCTTTGGGAATACCCCAGAGTGTCACACGCAAGGCTTGACAAGTCACTGAACTTCTCTGAGCCTCACTTTTCCATTTTAAAATGACATAATAACACTTGCTTTTTCAGGGGAATGTTGACTAGACTCAAAGTTTACACACATAAGGCCTGAGCCCCATGTGCTTGCTTATAAAAACAGAAGACAAGGCCTATTTCTGACATCACTGGTGGTTTGCCGAAATCTCACACTCTATGGGGAAAAGAACCCCACAAAACAATGGATCAGTGGGTGACAGAAAACTCTGGAAAGTAGCTTGTGCTTGACCCCTGCTTCTGCCATGTCTAAGCCACAATTAACTGAAACTGACTGCACCTTCCACACCTTAACTTACAAATCACTCTTATCCTATGATATGATTAGTGGGGGCGGGGGGGGGGAGGGGGAGGAATCTTATTCCTCGCTGAGATTAATAAAATGACTTAGAGATGCTAAGCTAGCTGACCTGGACGCCGAGAAGCTGTACACACTGAACTATCAGCAATGGGTTAATAATTCGCCCAATGCCCCCTGGTGGTGGACATCTGCTCTGCCTTTGCTGTCTTTGGAGGCCTGTGGCTTGAAGAGACTTGGAGAATCTCTACATGTCCTGGTTATTTGGTCCTCATTTTATCAGCCCTGTCTGGGAAATTAGGCAGGACTGAGGTGAGATCGGCTTCTCCATGAACTGGGGGCTTGCCCTCTGTCCCACCATAACTTGACCCCATCTGAGACTGCAGACAGGAAGCTGTTAGTGGCTTTTTGTCCTAACTTTGTTGTCGCCGAGTTTTCCTGTATCCATCTCATAGATGAGGATACTAAGGTCAGAGTGCCTGCCAAGTGAGCGTCCCCAGCCAGTTACTAATAACTGACTTTCTGGACTTTTCCTCTTGTCACTTTGTCATTCCACACATCAGGGGAGGAGCATCTATAAATGAAAATTAGCCTAGAGAGTTAAAGACTTCTAAGTCAGACTCTCCTGGTTCCAGCTGTTTCTTCCATCTCTTTGGGAGATGTGCAGGCTTGGCTGCTTAGCTCTTTTTTCTAGCTAAAGAAAACATAATCCAGAGGAAATAGACTGTGTTGGTTTTTAGCGGCCCTGCAGGTGTCACAACCCCCGGATGAGTGTCGGGTGGTTTTTAACGGCCTGCAGTCCTGGGGTGCTTTCTGTTGACCTGCAGATGGTGCACCCTCCCAGTGATTAAGGGCAGTCTTCAGTGACGCAGGCTCCCTTACGACCCCGTCTGTCTGTCTTGCAGCCTTGTCATGTTCTACTTCATCGCACTGGCTGGAGCACACAAGCGGGTGGTGGTCCAGCTCCGAGAGCAGCTGTTCCTGGTAAGGAAGCACAGACCCAGAGGGTCACCGCCAGGGATATGAAACCAGGACTCCGGGCACGATGGCACAGGCCTGGAATCCTAGCACTCAGGAGGCCGGGGCAGGAAGGTTGCAAGCTCCACATATGCCTGGTCCACGCAGTGAGTTCTGCACCAGCGAGACCTTGTTTCAAAGAAAGAAAGGAGAAACAAAACAACCCTCTCTCATTTCATTCACTCACTCAGTTCATCCGGTACCACACCAGAAAGACGGAAGCATTGAAGCGTTAGAGAAGCGATGGATTTGGAATGGAGAGAGAGAGTTCAGGGTGTAGAGTGCTGCTGCACATGCGTGAGGACCCAAGTTCAATCCCTGGGAAAGGCAGGCATCATGGGTGCATTTGTAGTCCCAGCGCTGAGGGAGCAAAGTCAGGTGGATAGCTAGGCTGACTGGCTGGGAAGCCTAACCTACAGGCAAGTTGCTGGTCTAATTAAGAAACTTTGTCTTAAAAAATGGTGGATAGGGGGCTGGAGAGATGGCTCAGAGGTTAAGAGCACTGGCTGCTCTTCCAGAGGTCCTGAGTTCAATTCCCAGCAACCACATGGTGGCTCACAACCATCTGTAATGAGATCTGATGCCCTCTTCTGGCCTGCAGTCATGCAGGCAGAACACTGTATACATAATAAATAAATCTTAAAAAAAAAAAAAAAATGGTGGACAGGGAACTGTAAAGAGGGCTCAGTGGTTAAGAGCATGTGTTGCTCTGGTAGCTTCCAATCATCCATAACCCCAGTTCCAGGGAATCTGACACCTTCTTTTGACACTGCAGACACCGGGCATGCACATGGTACACATACATACATTCAGGCAAAATACTGGTGCATATAAAATAGACAAATCTAGAAATAATTTAAAAACAAGTATCACCGCCAACTCCCCAACCCCACTTGAGAAATGGTACCCGAGGTTCACTTGTGGCTGCCACATGAATATCCACATACATGCACACATGTTCCCCCACCTCCACATGGACATATACACTTCTGTTAGGGCACATACACACAATAAAATAAAGTCTGAAAACTAATTTCTGTGAAGATCATAAAAGCTAGGTTTGTGGAGTAACGGAGGAGCCAAGGCTACGGCAGCCAGCGGCTGTGGAAGGCCTGCTGAAGGAGGTGACATCAGGGGTGAGATGGGATGATGGCAGTAGCAGGTTATTAGAGGTCCTTATGGGCTGGAAGGACCCAGTGTGGGAATAAGCCAGGCACTCTGGGGAGACCAGAGCATGGGTGTGTGTGACTGGAGGGCTATGAACGATGGGTGGGGGGCAAGATGATTCTTTGACATTAGCCAGAGGTCACGACATTGCCTGGCAGATCTTAGAGGAGGTTTGGGTTTTGAGTATTTGGATTCAACTGTCTGCCTATCTGAGACTGGGTCTGTGTAGCCCAGGCTGGTCCCAAACTCAGTATGTAGTCAGGGATGACCTTGCACTTGTGATCTTCCTACATCACCTCCTAAGGGTTGGGGTTACAGGCATGGACCACCACACCCAATTTATGCAATGCTGGGGGTAGAACCCAGGCCTGTATGCATGCCAGGCACTCAGCTCCCATGTACATTTATTTCTAGAAGATCTCCAACTATCATGTGGACAAGGGGCTGTGGTGGGGACCCCAGTAAGGGAGACAGGTCAGACTGGAAGTCATGGTGGTAACCCAATGGCCAGATCCCTTACCTTGAGTCTGAATAGAGACTCACTAGATAGAAATAGTTTCGTACATTTCTAAACCTATGAGATGAACTTTGAACCTGTTTCCTTTTGTAGGAGAGTCGTGACAAGCGTTATCTCATCCAGAAACTAACAGAAGCTCAAAGGGATGTGCGGAGCCAGCCGGTTTGAGCATGAAGACACTGCCTGCAACTTCTCAGCATGTGACTCTGACGATGACCCTACAAGTCCACCTGGGTTTGAGTGGAAATGTTAAAACATATTTTTCTAGACTTTAAGGCTTTAAGCAACCTAGCCAAGTGGGCTGACACCTGGAGAGCTGTGGCTCAGATGGCCACCCAGGCTGACACCTGGAGAGCTGTGACTCAGACGGCCACCCAGGCTGGCACCTGGAGAGCCACAGCTGAGGATTTCACCCAAACACTAACTTCTCAAGCAGCTCAGGCTTTGTAATCGAACAGAGAGAGACTTTTATTTATTTTGTTTTTGTTTAGACTTTTGTATTTTTTAAAGGTTTGTATGTGTTGTTTTTTTCAAAGTAAAACTGAGTTCCCCTGTCTCCGAAGCTGGGTGGTTTCTTTGGAAGCCTTTCCAGGCTGAGTGAGTGCCCTCTCAAATGTCAGTGGTGACTTAAAATTAAACCTGGCTTCTTTTTTCAAACCAACATGCATCTTCAGGTGCTAAAGGCTGGGAACAGCTGATCAGAATGTGGAGAGACCATCATGGTAGCCTCTGCCACGTGCCCGGACCACACTTGAATTTCCGCCCATATCAGTGTCAGCCCTCGAGCAGGGCACTGGGGCAGGTTGGAGCCCCGCTTCTCGACTCTCCAAGCCTTTTCTGCAGCCTTATTCACTCCTCAAGGGAAAGTGATCCTAGCTGACTGGTTAGTCCCAACCTTCTGTTTCCACCTGCTCTGAGATTTGGTGACAGAATTGGAGAAGGGTAAAACCTTGCAAGGTGGATGGACAGTTCCTCTCTGTTTTCCAAATGTCTCTTCCTTGCATGGAGCTCTTCATTCCTGAAGGACCCCACATGTTTCAGAGCCAGGCTACAATGTGCTGTTTGGCATTGAAGCTGTGGCTGAGACTCAGGGGTTATATGTGTGATTGCAGATGTAGATCCATGGCCTAGCCTGTTCATAAGAACAGCCCATAATACAAACACAGGTTGCGTTCTGATTACTTAAATACACGTTCCAAAGGGCTAGGTTTTGTTTGCCTGCACTTAAAACTTTGCATGTGTGTACCTTTGTTTTTATAAAACATTACAAAAACGGAGTATCTCTTAAGATCTCCACTATAGTAAAAACCATATTTAATAAATACCTCATCACATGCTTTCCCAACGCTGACCCTTTTAATAGTGTCTAATTCAATCTGCTTCCACTTTAAAGTCTGTCAGAGTGCTGCAAGCCCTGTGACAGATACTTTGAGTCTTCTACTGTTTTTTACTGCCTCCTAACCTTTTCTGACATTTAAAATTAGGTTCATGTTTTAGAAAGCTGCCAAGAAGGATTTCCCTCCTCCAACCACTGCCTTGTTTCTCAAAAATGATTGGCTTCTTGCTCTGGAAGCAAAGCAAACTTGTCATGGCTAACACATCTGTGTGTGTATAAAGGGTTCCCCACTCTGTGTGTGTGTGTGTGTGTGTGTGTGTGTGTGTGTGTGTGTGTGTGTGTGTGTGTGTATAGATGGAACTCATCCTCAAGCCCAACACAATCATTTCTTTGATCTTCCATGAAGTGGTATTAACACAGGACATTTTTGTGCCTGTGAGAATGTGTTATTTCCTAACCTTTTCTTGTATTTGAAGATCTATAAATTTTTAAACCTAACGGGAATTTTGAATAAACCAAAGTTCATTCCATCCTCATTTTACAAATTCTAATTGTTGGCATTTTTGCCTAGTGCCTTCATATAATATTCTTGTCCCTCACCGTGCTCCTGAAGATTATCTACCTTCCTGTTTGTACAGATGGTGGATAAAATGAACAATATGCTGTTTTCTTTGTTATAAAATGGACAGCAAAATATGCCAACTGGTGTGTTAGTTTTAGTTAATGCTGCTAATGTGCATACCTCTTACTTGAATGTTTTGATAACTTTAATAACCAGGCAATGTCAGTTTAGTTTTTAAACCATACTGGCTCTCTAACAGATGTGTTAAACTACTGATTACACTGTGTCTTGAAAGTTTTAAAGTGTGTGTGTGTACTTGAACCCACAGAAGCACCTCGTCAAAAATCAAGTGATGAGGAAAATTGCAATACTCTGTAAAGTTGCTCTTTATTTTTCACTGAAGTTAGAGGAAGTAGCATTTTGACATCTGATGGATATGTTTGATGAGTTTTATCACTTCTTGGCTTTCCAGAAGCCAAAGAAAGGCATGTCTATGTGTTTGTGTTTAAAACTTCAAAGACAAAGATATTTTAAATATTTTATATCTTAGCACCATAGAAAACAACTGTTAGTGTTTATTTTATTCTATAAATATATAATAAACATTGAAGTAGATATATATGTGTTGGGTATGTGTTGTGAATACATATGTCTGAATTTCTTCTTTATAATACCTTGAAATTCTGTGCAAATAGCTACATCCTTCTTTTTACTGGCCGCATAGCATTGCCCAGCAGCGATACACATGTCCTGTAAGCATGCAGCCACTAATGGGTACTAGAAGTGGGTTTTGTTGTTCTTCCCCTACACACAACACTGGAAGATTCAACTTAAAAGCCTCCGTAAACATTTTCATTTTGCCCTCTTCTTCTGTAGGTTCTTGCTTTTTTTTTTTTTTTTTTTTTTTTTGGCAGACTGGCAGGTTCTTGCAGTCACAAAATGGTCTCATGTGTTGATATTGTGTTCCCCAAAATATTGTGCACCCTAATAAATTTATCTGGGGTCAGAGAACAGAACAGCCACTAGATACATAGGCCAGAAAATGGTGGCACACAAGCCTTTAATCCTAGCATTCCAGAGGCAGAAATCCATCTGATCTCTATGAGTTTAAAGCCACACTGGAAACAGCCAGGCATGGTGACACACACCTTTAATCTGAGAAAGTGATGGCAGAAAGCGGAAAGATATTTAAGGCATGAGGACCAGGAACTAGAGCTGGTTAAGCTTTCAGGCTTTCGAGAAGTAGTTCGGCTGAGATTCATTCTGGATAAGGACTCAGAAGCTTCCAGTCTGAGGAAGCAGGATCAGCTGAGGAACTGGTGAGGTGAGGTGGCTGTGGCCTGTTCTGTCTCCCTGATTTTCCAGCATTCACCCCAATACCTGGCCCCAAGTTTTTTTTTTTTTTTTTTATTAATAAGAACTTTTAAGATTCACGCTACAGTCTCATCCCAGTAAAAAGGAGAATCCAGTTAGGCAGGTCTTTAGTTTGCATTAACTCTTTTTAAGTTCGCAAATAAGATCTCGCAGCTGAAAATCTGATGGGCTGCTATCCACTTGGCTAAGTATTTGGAAACAAACTAATTCATTTTTTTTCCAGGGTGGCACAAGTCCCAACCCTGTGAGAAATTCTGAACACATCCTGACGCTGTAGTGTGCGGCTTTCCCAGAAGCCTGACCAGAGTGAGAGAAGTGACGGAAACATGGGATGTACCCTTGCGGTGTGACTGTGAACAAATGTCTTCACCTTCTTAGACAGCTTCCTTACATTTAAAATACAAAAATAAGACAAATCACTTTTCTATTTCAGCATTTGATTAGGGAAGCACATCCTCCTTGTTCCCTTTTGGAACATAGAAGTACTTACCATAGAAACTATGAGACCATTGAAAAACTACAGAGGCCAGCCTGGTCTCCAAAGCGAGTTCCAGGAAAGGCGCAAAGCTACACAGAGAAACCCTGTCTCGAAAAACCAAAAAAAAAAAAAAAAGAAAAACTACAGAGGAAAAATTAAAATTACTCATAAGTACACAACTTTTTTTTTTTTTTAATGAAGTACAGAGGCATCAGTGAGGCTGAGGCAGGCAGACTGCGAAGACTTCAAGGCCAACCTGGACTACACAGCAAGTTCCAAGACACCTGGAGACAGGGTGAGACTGTTATCTTATAACCAAAAATAAAAAAAATAAAGCACAAATAGAGGGAGAGAAGAAAAAATTGTAGTATTCTCACTTTCTCCACTTAAATGTTTTTTTATTTTATCCAAAGTTCTTTCACAGTTCATGGTACCGACATACACCTGTGAGCTCTGGAGGCTGAAGCAGCTGTAGCTGAGGCGAGCCTGAGTTACCCAATCAGATCTGAATTTTAAAAAAATCATTACACACATTCCAGGAAGCTGCTATTTGTGCTCATGAATCACATTTATTTATTTATTTATTATTTATTTATTTATTTTAGCATTCTCTTGATGGGGTAACATTAAATTTTTTTAATGTGATTTGTGAATTGTTGTTTTGGGGTTTTTTGCTCTTTTGGGGGGCCTGCCACCCAGCTCCAAATAAATCACACATGTAGGCTTATTTCTAATTATGAATGCCTGGCCTTAGCTTGGTTTGATTTCTAGATTTTCTTTCTTTCTTTCTTTCTTTCTTTCTTTCTTTCTTTCTTTCTTTCTTTCTTTCTTTCTTTCTTTCTTTCTTTTTCTTCTCTCTCTCTCTCTCTCTCTCTCTCTCTCTCTCTCTCTCTCTCTCTCTCTCTCTCTCCTTCTTCTTCTTCTTTTTTTTTAGACAAGGTTGCTTTGTGTAGCTTTGCGCCTTTTCTGGAACTCACTCTGTAGACAAGGCTGGTCTTGAACTCACAGAGATCCGCCTGCCTCTGCCTCCCAAGTGCTGGGATTAAAGGCATGCGCCACCACGGCCCAGCCAAGCCAGCTTTTCTTAACTTATCTCATCTGCCTTTGGCCTCTGGGCTTTTCCCGTTCTTTTACTTCTGTTAATCTTCCTCTTACTCCATGGCTTGCTGGTTGTGTAGCTGGGTGGCTGGCCCCTGGAGCCTCCTCCTCCTCTGGCTGCTAGATCTCTTCCTTTTTCTCCCAGATTTCTTCTTCTATATATTCTCTCTGCCTGCCAACCCCACCTATCCTTCCTCCTGCCTTGCCATTCATTGGCCATTTAGTTCTTTATTCGACCATCAGGTGTTTTAGACAAGCACAGCACAGCTTCAGAGTTAAACAAATGCAACATAAACAAAAGTAACACGCCTTAAAATAGTATTCTGCTACAGTGAGTATGTGTCCTGTGTGTCTGCAGAGTCCAGAGGAGGGTGCCTGATACCCTAGAGCTGGAGTTACAAGCAGCTGTTAGCCTCCTGGTGTGGATGCTGGGACTCAAACCCAGGCCTTGCAAGACCAGGAAGCACTCTTAACCTCTGAGCCATCTCTCTGCTCCAATTTTTAACATTTTACTTCCAAAATTTTTCCACAACTAGGACATCATACATCTCAACATTTTTTTTTTCCTCCTTAGATCTAGGAGTGCAACACATGGCAAAGGCTTTGAATATGTGATGGTTTTGGGATCGAGATTTAAGCGGAGCATGACAAGGGAATGTTATAGCACCCTCACTGCCGCTAATGTTGAGTACTTGGTTCATCTTAAGTTACTGTAGTATACTAATTTGAACACTATAGTTACATAGAATAGCTTAGTAGCTTCAATTATTTTACAGTAGCTATGCATCAAATATATACAATAACCAAAGTTCAAGCTGAAGCTCCCTTAAAGGCACAGCTTCTGGTGGCACCTATAATAACTGATGGATATCATTATAGGCATTTTTTTGTCCTCATACACATTACTTACTTACAAGTTTATTTCTATTGGCTAGACCCTAGCTGTCATATTAATGGATATTTACTTTTAAAGGGTTAACGTATGTTGCTAAATTTTCCTTCCCTCAATACACAGCCATCTTCACCACTAATGTGCGCCAATACACACGGCCAGAAATAATCCAGTAAAGTATGAAGAGCAATGTGTGAAACAAATCTTAATACGAAAATTGAGAAGGGATAGGAAATATTGTGAAATGAACTGTCAGACCCACAATTACACCAAACACTGGAGTGTTTTAGCACGTAATTTCTACTGATTTTTAGGTGTAGAGAGCCTGCAAATAGAGAAAAATAATCTTCGTAAAGCGGGGGAAACAAAGGCCCCAACATGAATTAGGGGTCGCCTTCCCAAGACGGTGGGCAGTGCACCTGGGTTGCTACTCCAGGGAAACTGCGCATCCTCATCCATAAAAGCAGCCAAGGCCCCTTCATGACGTCACAATGATCGACAGAGAGTACATCCAATAGAGTTCTTGCATTGGCCATTTCCAGCCAACCGGGTGGAATCCCGGGTCTAGGGGCGTTTCCTCTGGTTCCGGTCCGACGCACCGGTGCGTCATCACCCTGAGCCGAAAGCACGATTGGCCCGGGCGCTCGGGCCGTGGTTGCATTGCCACCGCGATGAGCGGCGCGAGGGCGATAGCGGCTGCTTTGGTGTGGCGCCTGCAGAAGGGCGCCCGGAGGCCCTCCTCAGGTACCGGCCGCTGGCGGCCGTGGGCCGGCGCAGGGTTCCATGCCGGGAATATTTGAAGGGGAGGTCACGGGTGTCACGGGGGAGACGTTCATTGCGTCACAGGCGCGCGACGTGGGGGTGGGGTTTGTAGCACACGTCGAGGTGATTGACAGAAACAGGTGGACTTGCGCAGGGTGCGCGCGCGGGGGGGGGGGGGGGGGGCGGGGACCGAGTGATTACCAGCCTATGACGTGACGTCAGTGCAGATGTGGAACTTGAGTGTCCTTGCAGTATCACTGTAGTCTCCACCCGGGCTTTCTCGAACAAAGTAGCCCTCCGTCGGCAGCTTTAACCCGTTAGAAATGCAGATTTCTGGGTCCCGCTCATTATCTACTTGGGTTGATATGTGTTTCTTTCTAGATTTTTAAAAAATTGTGTGTGTGTGTGTGTGTGTGTGCGCGCGCGCACCATAGTTAAGTGTCATAAATGCCAGAGCGGGGTTTAAATTTGGAGCTGAAATAACAGGCAGTTTGTGAGTCCTGTATGTTGGTGCTGAAAACCAGCTCAAGTCCTCTGCAAAGTGCAGCGCACACTCTTAACTGCTGAGCCCTCTTTCCAGCCCTGGTATCAGTATTTTTATCAAGCTCCTCATGGGACTGTTTGCATTGCAAAATCTGAGAAACATTGAATTTGGAATGGAGAGAAGTGGATCTGGATTCAGATCTGAATCATGTATTATCTGAGCTGCCCCTGAAAATTGTGAGGCCATTTTTGCAAAACTAAATCTTCAGGCATCAGATCTCTGTTTTGCCTGATAGCAATACTGTTTGCAATTTTGAGATTTTTTTTTTCTTAATTTTTCGGAGTTGAGGACTGAACCCAGGGCCTTGAACTTGCTAGGCAAGTGTTCTACCACTGAGCTAAATCTCCAACCTGAGATGTGTTTTTTTTATAACTACGACCTATTAAATAATTTCATCAAAACCACATCTTGGCCGGGCGGTGGTGGCACACGCCTTTAATCCCAGCACTCGGAGGCAGAGGCAGGCGGATCTCTGTGAGTTCAAGGCCAGCCTGGTCTACAGAGTAAGATCCAGGACAGGCACCAAAACTACACAGAGAAACCCTGTCTCAGAAAGCCAAAAAAAAAAAAAAAAAAAAAAAAAAAAGACCCTTCTCAAAGGGGTGAACATTTGAGATCCTCTAATCTAGGGCTTAGAGAGTATAATGGAAGGGTTTGCCACTCGGTTTCCTCAAAAGAATTGACATTTTAAAGAGGAGTTTAGTTTGTGAGGTCAAACCTAAGCTATCAGACTGGGTCTCGAGTCACCTGTCCATGGAGCTGGTGTAAGTCCCAACCTGGGCTGCCAGACTTTGCACCCTGAGCTGTTTCAGACTATCAGCACGGGCCTGCTTCCCAGGGAGACTGGGGAAGGGCATCGTGGCTTGGGGTGTGTTCCATGGGCTTCTCCTTGGGAGGGAAGAGCCTTTCCTGAAGCCGCTGTCACGTGAGCTCCCTGGTGAGACAGACTTCAGCCTTTCCAGATGGCCGTATGTGTAAAGCGAAGCCAGAAGCCCGTGATTTTAGTGAAATCTTTTGGGTTTGAGCATTCCAGATGACAAAGAATGCATGATAGGCATGTCCAGCCCTCAGGGCTCGTTTATGGCCTTGGTTCTAACATGTCTTTCATTCTGTACAGGCCGGTGGGATGGCTCAGTGGTAAAGGTGCTTGCTGCCAAGCATAAGGGCCTGAGTTCCATCCCTGGGCCCCACATGGAGGAGGGGAAAACTGATGCCTGCAGATTGTCCTCTGACTGCCACATGCACATCAACACACACACACACACACACACACACACACACACACACACACACACACACACAAATAGATATATGTCATTGTTTCAGAATAAAAAGGACAGTATCAGTATCAATGTTCTGTGTGAATGATGAAGGACCGTTACTTGCATTTTCATTGCAGCCTATGGAAGAGGCATCATCGTCAGGTTTCACAGTTCAGGAATGACCTTAGACAATATTAACCGGGCAACTGTGGATCGAATCATCCGGGTGGATCACGCTGGTGAATATGGAGCAAACCGCATCTATGCAGGGCAGATGGCTGTGCTGGGCCGGTCCAGTGTTGGCCCTGTCATTCAGGTGGGCTCTTCCCTAAGTCTCAACCTATCTATTGCATTGGCAATGTATCTGAAGCCCACAGTAATCACTTTTGCCAGTATGTCCCAAAGGGAGGTTCTGGGAAACAAAGAGCTCATGTTCTGTTTATATAAAAGCACAGATACAAATTGAACATGACTGGGTGTGGTGGTACATGCCTTTAGTCCCAGTACTTGGGAGTTAGAGGCAACTAGCTCTCTGTGAGTTTGAGGCCAGCCTGGTCTACATAGGAAGTGTCAGTCAGAAAGAATGGGGAGAGAGGAAATATAAAAGAAAGAAATTGAGTGTGGAAATCGAGTGTATTCGTGGTGGGAATGTTTCATGGTAGAAAAGACTGAAAAATCCCTTCATTAGGGGAATGTTCCATGTGCCAGGAGGTCATTGTAGGCTTCTCCAGTCACAGAGGGCCAGAGAGAGGGGTTTATAGTCCCAAAGATCCAGTTTTCCTTTGTAGTTCTCTCACCTTCTGTGACCTTGAAGAGGTCACATGACCTCTAGGGTTCCATTTCCCTGTGTAAACTAGCCTGGTAAAACTCTAACTTCGGTTTGGTTGGGGAATAAACAAGCTTATCTGGAGCTGTTGGCACCGTGCCTGGCACATGGCAGGGTAGCATGTTGTCCCTTCAGATTCGCCGCAGACACCCCAGTCCCCAGAGGTCATCCATGTGTAAGATGGTCTATATCTTCAGGAAGCCCCTGCACTGCACATCTCTACCTTGAAGCATGTCAAGGCTACTGAGAGTCCCCCATGCCAGGAGAATACCACACATTTGCTGTTCTGTTTCCTGTCGCGAGCAGTCTGTGTGTTTTCAGGACGCAGTTCTTTTCCGTTATTTCCACCTGTGGTTACTTGAACCGATGTCTCAGAGCCTGGAGTTCCCAAGGGCTCACTGTGCAAGATGAGTCCTCAGGGTAATCGGTCTGCCCTAACGAGGCATTGTGTGGATGGCAGGAGTAGCCTGCTTCAGCCATGTGGATGGCAGGAGTAGCCTGCCTCAGCCATGTGGATGGCAGGAGTAGCCTGCCTCATCATGTGGACGGCCCCTGGTGTTGAGGAGACACTGACTGTCTCACCTTGGCTGCTCTCACCCTTCTGTCCCCGTCCTTTGTGTGGAGTCTAGAAGGAAATGACACTGTGACTGACATTTGCTCTCCCAGTTCTGAACTGGGTCAGCGCCTTGCACACAGATGTGGAGCCTGGCCACTGAAGTGTGTGTGGGTCTGAAGGTGTGACAGTGGGGCTCTCAGCTTGTCTGAGGTGCAGCTTTGGTTCTTCCTTTGCCTCGCAGGCTCTTTTCTCTTTTGAGAGATTCTTCTGTGCTTTGCTTTTATCTTACGGATACAGAAGGGATGGGAGGCAGCAGTTCTCCTCATTACACCGCTTCCTCATTGTCTGCTGTGTGCTCCACCACAGCAAGTCCTCAGGGTGTAGCAGGCCCCTGTAATGCTTGCCGCTTTTTCTGGTTTTGTTGTCGTTGTTTTGTTGTCGTTGTTTTGTTTTGTTTTCTTAGTTTTTAAATTTTTTTTTCCCTAGAAAATGTGGGATCAAGAGAAGGACCATTTGAAAAAATTCAATGAGCTGATGGTTGCATTCAGGGTCCGACCTACAATTCTGATGCCCTTATGGAACTTGGCAGGCTTTGCACTAGGTAAGTGTCTGTCCAGGAGCAACTTGGGCTATTGGTATTGGGTTGGTTTTTCATGTCCTCACCCAACCTTTGTTATTTACTTAGTGTTTTCCTAAACTTAAATTGAGCAGATTGAATTTTTTTTGATCATATAACTTTAAGATAGAATCACCACTTTCATAAATAGAAAGTATGATACACACAGAGGGAAGCTGATAGTGAAGTCACAGCCATATGATGTCTCCTGGTGATTCTAACCTGAGATCAGCTTGAGTGCTGGGCATGGTTGCCCACCCCTTTAATCCCAGCACTCAGGAGGCAGAGGCAGGCAGATCTGAGTTCAAGGCCAGCCTGGGCTACAGAGTGAGTTCCAGGACAGCCAGGGCTACACAGAGAAATCCTGTCTCAAGCCCCTTCCCCAAAGGAAAAAAAGAGAAGAGCAAAGAACCCAGTGTCACGCTCTTGGCTCTCAGCAGAAGGGGCAGGGCTCATTGAGCCTGCCTGGTGGTGCCAATTTGCAGCTCCCCACTCAGGTGGCCGAGGCAGGAGGGTGGAGAACACGAGCCTTGGCTACAAAGTAACTTCCAGGTGAACTTGGGTTTCGTAGTGAGGCCTTGTCTCAAAAAAACAAAGCCAATCAAACCAACCAAATAAAACAGAAAAATGCATTCAAAAAGCACTTGTGACTGGCATCTAGTAACGAGCTCAAACTGCTTCTAAACATGGGATAACTGTCTCAGAGCACTCATGGGAATATCTAAATTCCCAGTAGTTATGCTTAGCAGGTATTACTGACATCTAGAGGGTAGACATTGGGTACCATTAAACATTTCCAGGTGTAGGGCCATAGAAACCATGTGTGTTGAAATCCACCCTTCACTGGCCTGGGCATAGCTGGCCCTGCCCCCGTCTGGACACTGCAGCAGGGGAGCTGGCCCTAACCCTCATGGGAAAGCTCCCCCACTCCCATACTCAGGAGAGATGGCTCCACACCTTGCCTGAGGGAGGGGGCCATCCCAAAGGTCTATCTAGACTGACCAGCTCAGCTACCACCCAGACCCACATCCTGGGCCTTGGGTTGCCTCATCCTAACATCTGCCCCATTTATGACCTGCTGGAGAACGTGAAGGGGCCAGTCCTGCGGAACCATAGCCACAGGATCTCCATGACTCAGGGCAACAGCAGGATGTCCAAGAGGAGTTTTGGTGAGAGTCCAGTGATGATGACTGTGTGTACCAGAGGCCTGAGGCCTTGAACCAGACTCACTGCTGTGAACGTTTGTGAGTGGGGCTGATTGGACAGAAGGGTGTATGTACTGTGTGACACCACAGCTCCCAGTGCCACTAGGATGAATGAAGGGGTTGGAGAGGCAGAAAAGATGGAGGAGCAGGGTGGCTTTCGTTTCTTAGTTGTTGTTGTTTGCTTTATTTTTAATTAATTTTGGGGGGAGGTTCTTTTCGGGGTGATGCTGTAGGGGTGAGGGGTGGATATGGAGCGACTGGGAGATGAGTGGGATTGGGTGCATGATGTGAAATTACCAAAGAATCAATCAAGAATTATGTTTATATATATATAAAATCCCCAGATGCACGACACAACCCTACCATAGAGAGTTACCAGCCCAGATGTCAGGATGCCTCACAGATGTGCTTGACCAGCAGCATGCGGCTCATGCTTGACCTTGTATGACGATTGCAGGGGCAGGAACTGCCTTGCTGGGGAAGGAAGGGGCAATGGCCTGCACTGTGGCAGTCGAAGAGTCTATAGCTCATCACTACAACAACCAGATCCGCACGCTGATGGAGGAGGACCCTGAGAAGTATGAGGAGCTGCTGCAGGTGACTGACTGTGTTCTGCTTGAGGGGAGAAAGGGCAGGTGACAGGTGGTGAGAAGAAGGAAGTAAGGGTGCTAAGAAGGTGGGCTTAGACAGCGGGGTGGGGGAGACAGACAGGTCATACAGCTCCAGCACAGTGAAGCCTAGAACCAATGTCTCCTGAGTCCACAGCTCATCCATAATTATGCACATCCATAATTCAACAGCACATGGGCTGTACAAAGAAGACACCAGCTAACATGCTAAGTTGGACAGAAAAAAGTCCCCGAGGCCTCAACCTACACAAAGAACCATAGGCAATGGAGGGAAGCTGAGACGGGAGAGGTGGCCTTCTCCAGGGAAGAGTACACCCATTGGTGGTCTGGTACCAAAAGGTCAGCCCTGAAAGCATACATACAGGTAGCATTCGATAAACTGAGCAGGATACAAACACATAAATGCCTGCAATAACAATTAGTGAAAAAAGAGGCTATAAATTTAAAGGAAAGCATGGAGGGGTTTATGGGAAAGTTTGGAAGGAGTAAAGGGAAGGGTGAAGTATGGTAATTAAATTATAATCTCAAAAATAAAATTAAAAAAATGATGATGAACTCTTTAGGCTGAGTGACTGAAGTACTAGAGCACCCAGGTAATTTTCTAAAGGAAAGAAGGAACTACTTAGCCCAGGCTGCTCTTGAATTAGTAGGTACAAAGGATCCCCCTGCCTCAGCACCATCCCTCTACCCCCCAGTAGTTTGTTTGGATTTTGTTTGTTTTGTTTTCGAGATAAAGTCTCTGTTTGTAGCCCAGGCTGTTCTTGACTCTCGGTCCTCCTGCTTCTGCCTTCTGAGTGCTGGGGTTATAAGTGTGCATCACTGTATCCATGTAGTCGTTTGAACAGGAACGGCCCCCACAGGCTCATATTTTGATTACTTAGTCATCGGGGAGTGGCAGTATTTGAGAAGGATGAGGAGGATTAGGAGGTGTGGCCTTGTTGGAAGAATTGTGTCACTGGGGGTGGGCTTTAAGATTTCAAAGCCCAAGCCAGGCGCAGAGCCTCTCTCTTGGCCTGCAGATCAGGTTATAGCTCTCAGCTGCCCCTCCAGCGCCATAAGTGTTGCTATGCTCCCTGCCGTGCTGATAATGGACTAACTTCTGAAGCTGTAAGCCAGCCCCCAATTAAATGCTTTCTTTCATTTATAAGAGTTCTTTTGGTCATGGTGTCTTTTCACAGCAATAGAACAGTAACTAAGACAGGCCACAACTCTTAATTTTTAAAACCTAAATTAGCAGTTGGCAAACACCAGCCTATGGGCCAAGTTTGTTTCATAAGTAAATCTTATTAGAGCCGCACCCATGGTTTCTCTTGCAGGGCTGCTCTCCCCGCTGGAATGGCAGATTAAACGCTGGCCTTTCATAGGAAAAGCATGTGCACCTCACCTGTAGATAGAACCTGATGCTCTGGCCTGGAAATGAGATGAGCAGCAGGCGACCTAGAGTGCTGACTTACTTCCGCTTGGATTCCTTTTCCTTTTCAGGTCATCAAGAAGTTTCGAGACGACGAGCTTGAGCACCACGACACTGGCCTGGAACACGATGCGGAGTTGGTAGGGATAGCCTGCTGCTGGTGATGCTTGGGGACTGTTTTAAAGGTGGAGGGGCCCAAGGTTTCTGTTCCCAGAAAGACATTTGAAAGTAAAGGTCAGAAGTTAGGAAGCCAGCTACTTGGCAGGACGCACACAAGCTCAGCCTTGGTCCAGGGTGAGGCTCCCGTGTCCTACTCTGTCATTATCCCAAAAAACAACCTAGGGGTTCAGTGGCCAGAGATGCTGCCAGCTGTCTGAATGGCTTTTGTTTCAAATTAAATGATTTCCCAGATCTTGTTTCTTATCCAGAGGAGCCCAAACCCTGCCCTTCCAGTGAGTCCAAGTCTCACATCTAAACATAGATGCACCACATTTGGTCTGGTTGCGGTTGTTTAGGTGTTGGGGTTGAACCCCGGGTCTTGCTAGGCAAGCGCTGTACTACTGAGCACGGCTCTTTCTCTGTTTGCTTATTCCCCCCAAGAAGTACTGCAGACCAAACTCAGGGTGCTCTGCATGCTGGACAGGCCCTCCACCACCCAGCCACATTCCAAGAAGTACTGCAGACCAAACTCAGGGTGCTCTGCATGCTAGACAGGCCCTCGACCACCTAGCCACATTCCCGCCTTTTGTTCTCCACAGGCTCCAGCGTATGCCTTGCTGAAGAGGGCTATCCAGGCTGGATGCAGTGCGGCAATATATTTGTCGGAAAGG
The DNA here is from genome assembly GCF_049852395.1 of Peromyscus maniculatus bairdii. Classification (NCBI taxonomy): domain Eukaryota; kingdom Metazoa; phylum Chordata; class Mammalia; order Rodentia; family Cricetidae; genus Peromyscus; species Peromyscus maniculatus. Next base: position 128,650,877 of record NC_134852.1, on the reverse strand, counting down.
TTTTAAAGTATGTTTGTTGCTCCATTTCCGGAAAAGGTGGTCACTCAAAGAGTGGTGATTGCAGAGGAGGATCTGTACAGTTATCACCGTGTGCTTTTTGTTAATAAACGACAGTATGTGGTCCTTGGAGGTTTGGGCCATTGTTTTTCAACAATGAAACTGTGGCAGCTGGGTGAGGGGGTGCACGCCTTTAGTCCCAGCACTCGGGAGGCAGAGGCAGACACATCTCTGGGTATGAGGCCAGCCTGTTCTACAGAGCGAGTTCCAGGGCAGCTATTACACAGAGAAACCCTTTCTTGAAAAACAAACAACAACAACAAAAAACACACCAAAAATCTCTTTGGTACTGGTTTCCTGGGTTTTCTTCTGCTGTGAGGGTGGCAGTTGACCAACTCTACTCACCTCACAGCACATGTAGCTGGTCTTCCTTTGATCTTTAGTTAATTTTGACCTAAGACATCAAGAATGCATCATTCATTAGTTAGCAGGAATCTTTTTTCTTAATATTTATTTTATTTTTATTTATGTGTGTGTGTACATATGTTTGAGTGTCTGGAGGCCAGAAGAGAGTGTTGGATCCCCTGGAGCTAGAGTTACAGGCACTTGTGAGCTGGGAACCAAACTCGGGTCCTCTGGTTAGCAGCATGTGCTCTTAACCCCTGAGTCACCTCTCCAGCTCCTGCAGGAACCTTTAAAAGGAAAAGAGGTTGAGTTTGCAGTTCACAGATAGTCACTTAAAACATGAAGATGTTTAAGATGGGGTAAGCAAGACTGGGAAGTTCATCCAGGAAGTGACTGCACCTTCTGAATATCACATGGCACGGCAAAGCACTGTGGTCTGAGTTACGTCATCCAAGAGCTGATGGTATTAGGTAGTGGTTGAACCCCTCACCTGAGAGGGGGTACCCTAAGGGAGCAGAGACTTGGGGGTGGTTAGATGAAAGAGCAGAGCCTGAGGAATGGCATTAGTGCCTTTTTAAAAGTGAGGCCTGACGGAGACTCACAGTCCCTTCCATGTGCCACAAAAGCTGCTGACCGTGGGGACACAGGCACCTTGATCGTGGACGTCACAGCCTCCAGAGCTGAAAACAGGAAGTTCATTGTTCACATGCTCCCCAGCCGACTGTATTTTAGTAGCAGCCCACATAGACTGAGACAGGACGGCATGCTTCCGTTAGGTGTGGTGATGTAATCCCAGCACTCAGGAGGTGGAGGCAAGAGGACCAGCAGGAGTCCAAGGTTGTTCTCAGCACAAGTTTGAGGACAGCGTACATGACACCCTGCCTCATCAAACAACCACAAGAAAGTAAAGACTTGTGGATGATTTACAAATTGAATTATAATAATTTCCATAAGCTCTGCTGCCCCCAAACAAACCATACTGACTAAAATTTAGCACTTTTGTGAATTATTTTTTAATTTTTTAAAATTTCCAAATATATTAAAAAACAGGCTCAAGCCGGGCGGTGGTGGCGCACGCCTTTAATCCCAGCACTCGGGAGGCAGAGCCAGGCGGATCTCTGTGAGTTCGAGGCCAGCCTGGGCTACCAAGTGAGTTCCAGGAAAGGCGCAAAGCTACACAAGAGAAACCCTGTCTCAAAAAAAAAAAAAAAAAAAAAAAAAAAAACAAAAAAACAGGCTCAAGCTGAGTGTGGTGGTGCACACCTGTTCCAGTGTGTGGGGAACAGGGAGGTAGATCTCGGTGAGCTGGAGGCCAGTCTGGTCCACACGCATTCCAGGCCAGTCAAGGCCACATAGCGAGACTCTGTCCAATACAAAAACCAAAACCAAAAAGACAGTAAAAGACCAGTGGCCCTCTCTCAGCAGCGCTTCCTTGGAGGCTGAGGTGGGAGTCCGAGGTCAGTCCCGGGATCCGTGGGTTCTGTAGCTTAGCTTCCCCTCATCAGCACCCCGTGGTGAGTGGGGCTTGCTGCAGGGGCTCCGGCTTTGGAGGACGATGGACACCTGATAGTTTCCACCAACACTCTGCGACCTCTTTCTTTTCTGCACTTCAGTGTATTTAGTACTCAGGAGGCCGAGGCAGGAGGACTACAAATTTAGGGCCAAGGTAGGGGCCATCGTGAGACCCTGTATCAAGAAAACAGAATGGGGGGCTGGAGACATGGCTTGGCAGTTAAGAGCACTTGCTGCTCTTCCAGAGGACCAGTTCAGTTCCTGCGCCCATAGTAGGCAGCTCACGACCATCCTCAACTCCAGTTCCGGGGGATCAAACACCCTCTTACATCCGGGACCAGAACACATGGACACACGAGTAAAGATAAAGAAAAAACAACAACAAAAGTGGTTTTAACTTTGTGACCAAGTAGTAGTAATGAGCACGAGAAGGAGGGGCAAAGGTGCTGTAGGTTCTTCTGCGGCAGATTGCCATCGGAAGTCTGCAGTGTAGTCTGGCATAGCTGACAAAGCCCAGCTCAGGTTGCTGCTGTGTCTACGCTGTTTCATGAGCGGCCATTTTCCTTCTCTGCTGCGTAAGATCAGTTGTCCTAGTGCACAGTAGGGGGAGGGAGGGAGGGAGGCTGAAGACATGCTAAGGGCGATGCCCTCAAGCACTCGAACTATGGAAACAGTAGACCCGCCAACCACTCGGAAGCCTCTCCTGGCTCTACCTTTCCACCTCTCTCTCTCAATGCCACAAGCTCCCCGATCCATTTTCTCCTGGCAGCATGGTGACGAGCAGCAGTAAGCTCAGAACCCCCCACTCCAGCCGACCTGTTCCAGTTCCAGCTCCTTTGCAAAGTCCCCATGGCCGTGAACAGAATTCCAGGTTACCTGGCCTTCTGGGGCCCGTCCCTGCCTCACTCAGCTCCAGCCACTGGCCTCCTTGTACTTCTCACAAATGCCAGGCACAGGCCTGTCTGATGCTCTTCCCAGTGGCTGTGCCCTCTGCCTCGAATGCCTTTTCCCCCAGACAGTGGCTGTCAAACCCCTCCCCACCCCCTCTCAAGTTCAAACTCCACCATCGCTCTAGAAGAAGCCCACGGTAGTAGCCAGTTTCTGTCTCTGTGACCAGATGTGAGAATACATTAAAGATTCTAGCTGGTGTTTTCAGTCCATCATCGCTCCGCCCATGCGCTGTGTGGGGAAAGGAAGTGTCTCCACCATGGACCAGAAGCCAAGAGAGGGAAACTGGATGGGTGGGGGAAAGACGCAGTCCAAGGACACGCCCCCAACAAGCTACTTGTTCCATGGAGGCCCCGCCTCCAATTTTTCCACATCCTCAGTATGGTCAGGTTATGATTCCATCAGACCATTAACCCTCCTGGTCTGATGTCCCTGAAATGCTCTCTTAGACACTCCTGGAGAGAGCTTCACTAACTGGGGCTTTTCAATCCAGTCAAGCTCACAAGACCAACCCCACCAGCCCCGCCTTCTGCCTGGCCCTGAGTGATCTGTCTGGTATCTGACTCTGTGAGATCCAGATCTTTGAGTCATGCTGAATAGGTGCCCAGTGGACACCGTAAGGGACTGAATGAAGAACTAGCCCTTCTGCGGTAAAGGGTACTTTCAAATAACTGCTCACTGGAGACTCCTGTGTGTCTCAGCAAAGATTCAGTGGGGATTCATGTCTCCAATGACCAACAGAGGGCGCTTTCCTGTGTTCTAGCTAATGATTTTAAATGCACCGGTTGGACTTCCATGTGTAAAGAGAGAGTTTGAAGCCAGGTGCTACAGTGGTGCTCACACTTAATCCCAGCACCCAGGAGGCAGAGGCAGATGGATCTCTGAGTTTGAGGCCAGCCTGGTCACATGGTAAGTGCTGGCCAGCCAAGGACTACACAGTGAGACTGTCTTAAAACAAAAGGAGTTTGACCCTTACAGCATCTATAAAAATTAAGTTAAAATCCACTAAGAATGTACACGTGTTTTAGTTTACTTTCCATTGCTGCAATAAAAACAAAAGCAACCTGAGGAGGAAAGGGCTGGTTTGGCTTACACATCCCAGTCACAGTCCATCCTTGTGAGAACTCAAGGTGAGAGCCGGGAGGCAGGAGCTGATGCAGAGGCCATGGATGAACACCATCTATGGGCTGGTTCCTCATGGCTTGCTCAGCCTGCTTTCAGCCCAGGGGAGGCACCACCTACAATGGACCCCGCCCCCATCAATCATCAATCAAGAAAGTGTTCCACAGACAAGCCTACAGACCATGTTCCACAGACAAGCTTACAGACCATCTGGTGGTGCCCAAACGCAAGGCTTTGAGGAGAAAATATGCCTGTATGTGTGACCTTGAATCAGGCCACCTTAATTCTGAGATAGGACATCAGAAGGGCAGGTAGAAGAGGAAGACAAGAGGCTAGGGGGTGCAGGTCAGTGGCAGAACACTTGCCTGATGGATGTCAGGTCCTGGGTTTGAATCCCTACCACACCTACCACAAAACAATGAAATCCAAGTCACTGGTCTCCACCAAAGCTAAAAACCTATACCATAGAAGTCAAGACTGAAAAAAATGTAGGAGATGAAAGGTGTTTGCAAATTATGTATCTGATATAACACTTGTTTCTAGAAGCCAGGCCTGCCTTTAATCTCAGCACTCAGGAGGCAAAGGCAAGCCGATCTCTGAGTTCAAGGCCAACCTGGTCTACATAGCAAGTTCTAGGACAGCCAGGCCTATGTAGAGAGACCTTGTTTTGAACCCCTTCCCCGCAAAAGGAATACACAAAGAACACCTACAATTCAATAAAAAGAAATACCCAATTGAAAATCAGGCAAAGAATTTGAATAGGCATTTCTCCAGAGGAGATAGCGTTTGCGTGGATGATCAGCTAAGAAAGAATTTTTGCAATCATTAGTCATAAAGGAAATCCAATAGGAAGCATTGGTGAGGATGCAGAGAAACCGCAACCTTCAGGTACTACTAGTCATGAGGCCACTGCTACAGCTACTTAGGGACGCAGCCTGGCAATTCCTCAGTCATGTTAACATACCCTGGGTTAGTTATACAGAAAGGAAAACACATTCACATACTTGTACATGAACATGCATGGCAGCATAATACCTAGCAGCTCAAATGCCCATCAGTTGATAAACTGAGTGAAGAATGGTCTCTACAGAAAATGGAGTATTATTCAGCTATCAACAGGAATGAGGTATGAGTCCCTGCTATCACATGGATGAACCTTAAAACATGGTTGCCTACAGGGATTCAGTACAGAAGAATAGAGTCCTGGGGAGGGATGCTGATGTTGATACCCTGAACTGTTTACAACTGGTTAAATGGCAATGTCACATTGAGATTTTCCCACAGTTTCCAACACACTTTCAGTGACTGAAGCCACTTACAACTTTATTTGTGTATGTCCAGAACAGGCCAGTCACAGAGATGGGGAAATTGGTGGGTGCTGGGGCTGGAGTGGGGGATGGGAGAAAAGAAGTAACTCCCAATAGATATCTATTGCTGAGGGCGGGGTGGGGGGGGGAGATCATAAGAATGTTCTAGAATTGGTGGTGCCTGTTGTTCAAGCATGTGCACTGAGTTCAACAGTGTAGATTTTCTGCCACAGAAATAAAAATAAAATTATACAGTCCTATGCTGTATTTGAAAGCGAGTTTCAATCCAGGCTGTTAACAGACTGCATGCATGGGTTTGGTGTTTGTGAGTCAGGGTGGGGGCCTGGAGAGGCAAGAGGTCCCTGGTGGCTGTCTTTCTCTGTCACACTCTGCGCCTTACTCTTGGAGACAGGTCTCTCACTGAACCTGGAGCCAATGGATTCAGCTGGACTGGCAGGCCATGTGGCTCCAAAAGTCCTCCGGTCTCTGCTTCTCCAGGGCTGGGCAGAGGTGTGGAGAATGTCTTCTAAGATTCCAGTGCCGGCTCTGGTCTTTCTGTTTCAGCGCTTAAGCCAGGCGTCTTAGCCACGAGAAGGGATTTCACAGTCAGCTGCTGTTTGTTTGGCCTCCCCTTCAAAATGAAGGGCTGGTGCTTGATGCTTCTGAGAGCTTCCAGAACAAGGCCAGGGAGGCTCTGACTCCCCGCCTCGCCATTAATCCTTGGCAGTGTGTCCTCACGAAGGCACAGGGCTCCCTTTCTTTTCCACTCTGACCTTTCAGGGAAATAGGATTTAAAGTTGGACAGATCCCGGGGCTGATGCCACGATGATGGAAGAGCTGTCCCTGAGGGCGCTGTGCTTCCACAGGCCGCTGAGCTAGGCTTCTCTGCATGCCCCCCCATTCCTCCTCATTCTACACAGCGGGGGACACCAACCTGAGAGGAGGTGGCAAATGCAGTTTGGGGGTGCGCCCTCAGCCCTGTCAGAATCTCCATCCTGGCCAACTGTGGTGTCAGGACTTCCACAGGTTCCTTGGTAGTTTCTGTGTGGTAGTGCTTACCTTCCCTGGCTAATAGTTACTTCAGGAGAGACTTTTCTCAGTGGTACAGCCACCTCTAAGTTGTCCGTGCTCCCATGATTCCTTGGTAGACCACACTAGACGTGGGTGGAATAATGGTGCGCATCTCGGTGGAGGCTGACAGCGCCACCACTGGCTCTCTATGAACCTAACTTCTCTTCTGCCCGGCCCTGTGGGTGTTTCGGGGAACCACCTGAACTTGCAGCTCAAGGTGGGGCTTTTGTTGGTGTCTTCTGGCGGCCTTGCTGTGGAGCTAAGGAACTACATGTCCAGCCCCTATGGTGCAAAGGTTTCACTCTGTAGGAGACTCACACTCTTTGAGCCTCACCCCAGGACCTCGCAAATACCTCCATAACAAGGCTTGCTCCTTGGTTAGGGGAAAAGGAAGCACGACCTAGCCTACTCGGGGAAAGTGAAATCAACAAGTAAACACATAAAGTCGGCCTTTTATAGCAGGTCTTCAGTGCTCCCCGGGGTTGTCCGCAGCTCAAGGGCCCTTTGCCAACACCACAGCCTGGCTGGACCACGCCTGGATGCCTCCCCGAGGACGGTCCGCCACGCCGGTGGCCTCCAGAGGGCGCGCGCGCACCGAGCGGAGCCCGAGGTGGGACTGTGGCCGCCGTAGGAGGTTCCAGATGGCTTGGGTGAAGGCACCTAAGAGAGCCAGGGAACCGCCACAAGGTGGATAATAACTTCGCCCTGGCAATCCCATCCTTCGATCTCGAAAGGAGAGCATCCCCGAATGCCACACCAGAGCCTTGCCTGATGAGAGGGTGAGCTGGCGTGTTCCAGCCGGCGCTGCCCACATAGCTTGGGTGTCCTGTACTGGTGGATTCATTTGCATTTTCAGAAAAGGGAGAGAGACGACAATAGGGGAGCGGCCAGTTAGTCCCTGTCTAGGTCTTCCCTGCGGGGTACCAAATTCCAGCGCCAGGCAGCAGCTGATGGATCCTGCTCTCCCTGCACACCCCTGACTCTCACATAAACTTTGTCCCATTCATTGGCTCAGCTGCCCTGGTACATGCCTCTGTACCCCCCCCCCCAACCTTATAGCCCTCATCTCCCCTGTCTGTCCGCTCCGCACCCCGTTACCCCTCCCCCTGCCCGGCACCTAACCTGTTTGTTACTTGCCTCTTCACCATCTCCCAGCATCTGGAGTTGAGCTCTCAGCCCACATCTGTAAATGAATCTAAGGTAAACAAACAGGTGGACTCAAAGACCCAAGGTGAAGGACACAGACAGCTGCAAGTCAGAAATGAAGTCCTGAGCTGGTGAGCACCTGGGAACTTCCTGTGAGCCTCTGAAGGAAGGAGGATGGTGGCCCACCAGCACCCAAACCCAAGCCCAGGGGTGGCCAAGCCTGCCAGCTCCACAACCGGGTCTCAGCCTTTCTCTTCCCAAATGCTTTTGATTTTTTTTTCCTGCTGTGTTTTGTTGTTTTGTTTCTGAGAATTTCTCAATTCTTTGTGCTGCTGTCTGTCTTAGGTACTCTCTCTGTTGCTCTGTTGTGGTGATAAAAAAATACCCTGGCAAAAGCCACACGCGGGAGAAAGGATTCTTTTGGCTCACAGTTTGAGGATACAGTCCATCATGGTGGGGAAGGCCTGGCTGTGGGAACTGGAGGTGGCTGATCACATTGCACCCGAAGTCAGGAGCAGAGAGCTGCTGCTTGCTGCTCGCTCTCCTTAATAAGTGTGTGTGTGGGGGGGGGGGGGGGGCAAAACAGCTTGACCACGCAGCTGCCATGACGGGCAGCTTCTGGCACGCAACACCTGGACCCAGGAAAAGCCATAAGCTGACCCCACCCAGGGAGGGCCTGTATCTAAGGGGAAGTACCTGAGGCCCAGACACAGCTTCTGGCAGATAACACCTGGACCCAGGAAAAGGAAATACCTGACATTCCAAACCTCCCCTATACCCCTAGACAAATGTCAGCCAATCGGGACCCTGAACCCTAGAAATCCTCTCACCCCAACCTCTGCTATGATAAAAGGCTCTTTGCTTTTACATACAGGATTCAGTCTCTGTGGTGGTCTTTTTGGGGTCCCCACGATCTGGGCATAATAAGGGCAGAACCCCACCCCACCGAATGGTGCCTACAGTTAGGAAGGTCTTTCCACCTCAATCTAGACACTCCCTCTTAGGATACTGCTCACTGGGGACCCCCAGCTGGCCGGACCAGGGAGTCCCACACATGAGGGAAACGTGCTGGGCAGATGTAGTGGCGGGCGGCGGCTCGTGAACGTAGTCACTCACACCCAGGCGCTGCCTCCACGTGGAGAGAGTTTATTAGAAAGATAGAGAGAAAGATAGGGAGAGAGAGACAGAAAGAAGAGAGAGGAAGGGGTCAAGGGGTCGAGGGGTCGAGGGTGCACACCTCATGGGAATGGAGAGAGGGGGAGTGAAAGAGAGAAGAAGAAGGGAGGGGGTTTCCTTAAATCAGGCTTTTGTTTGTTTTGTTTTGTTTTTCGAGACAGGGTTTCTCTGTGTAGCTTTGTGTCTTTCCTGGATCTCACTCTGTAGACCAGGCTGGCCTGGAACTCACAAAGATCCGCCTGGCTCTGCCTCCCGAGTGCTGGGATTAAAGGCGTGTGCCGCCGCCGCCGCCGCCGCCGCCGCCGCCGCCGCCGCCGCCGCCACCACCACCACCACCACCACCGGCCAGGCTTTTATACTTTTATATCAGGATGCAAGGCAGCCCCGAGGGGCGGGTCAGAATATTAACACTCCCTCATAAGCTAACCCAATCTAGAAGCTCCCTTAACCACACAGGCATGTCCAGAGCCCTGTCTCCTAGGTGACTCTGGAAGCTATTGACAATATTAACCATCGTATCTACCTTTAAGATTGTAAAACATCAGTAGCGAACTTCTGCCTTCTGGGGTTCTCCCATTGTGCTGTAAGCCTGTATTTAAGACCTCCTTCCTCCTTCAATAAACGGCATTGGGCATTAAAATATATATATATATTTCAAGGGCTGGAAACATGGCTCAGCAATTAAGAGATCACCCTGCTCTTCCAGAGGACCTGAGTTCAGTTCCCAGAATCCATTTCCAGCAGCTCACAATTACCAGTAACTCCAGCACTAGGTGATCCAATACCTCTGACCTCATCTGAACTCTGCAGCATGTGAACTCACACACAACCCCCCACAAACTGGCATCTGCATAATAAAAAAAAAAAGAAGTAGCAAAGCATTGGTTATCCCACAAAAAAAGAAAAAGAAAAAGAAAAAGAAAAGAAAAGAAAGAAAAAAAAAAGAATGAGTTCAGGCTGGGCGGTGGTGGTACACGCCTTTAATGCCAGCACTCGGGAGGCAGAGCCAGGCAGATCTCTGTGAGTTCAAGGCCAGCCTGGACTATGGAGTGAGATCCAGGACAGGCACCAAAACTACACAGAGAAACCCTGTCTTGAAAAACAAGAGAGAAAGAAAGAATGAAAGAAAGAAAGAGACGAGGGAGGGAGGGAAGGAGGGAGGGAGGGAGGGAGGGAGGAAGGAAGGAAGGAAGGAAGGAAGGAAGGAAGGAAGGAAGGAAGGGAAAGAAGAGAGAGAGAGAAAGAAAGAAAGAAAGGAGTCCAGTCATCTTTCTAGGGTTACACAGAATTTCAGATGCTTCGTCCTTGACTTTCAACTAAGCCGGCGGCATATCAGAATCAACTTGAGGCAAGCACCACAGACTACTCGCTCTGCCGACTGAAGCAGAGGTTCCCAGGACCAGCCTGGGGATGAATATATTTTAAAATCAATGTAGGAGCTCAGAAGTGCAAGCCAGGTTGATGCATAAAAGATAATTCCAGGACCACCTCTGTCTGCCCTCCACTGCCGCATCCCCTCGGCCGCATCCCATTCCCCCCCCCCCCCCCCCCCCGGTCCGCATCCCCTCTGCTTTGCAGGCTGCTTTCTCGGCTGAGGCAGGTCTCCACTGTCCTACTTTCCCACTATTTTCTGTGCAGAAGGGGCCTGTTTTTGCAATTCTTCTCCAGCCCTTTTGATGCCTCATCGGCTGGAAACACATTCCATTGTCTTCACCAGGTGGAGACAATGAGTAGCCTCGCTGCTCCTGTCTGCTGCAGGAGGGGACAGCTTTTTGTTCGGTATTTTCAGAGCCCAACTCCCAAGCTGCTTCTTCCCAATAATGAAATATTATGTTGAGATGCAGACTCCCATGCTTACTCGCTGATGCTGTGTGTGTGTGTGTGTGTGTGTGTGTGTGTGTGTGTGTGTGTGTGTGTGTGTAGATAAGGCCACATGGCCATTAAAGGGATAATTAAGTCAAGAGTATGCCTTGTTCTAAGGCTGTGGAACAGAATAATTTCCGAATGTGAATTCACATATGCCATTTAGAAGGGCCACAGAAATCTGACCTTTGTGCCTATTGGAAGTTAAGAGCTCCACTACAGGAAGAACCCGGGGTCCTTTATTGGGGTACAGCTTGATCCGTGTGTGAGTTACTGTGCTCCTCACTCTCCCCAGGTTACCCAGGAGGTGCACACCAAGGGAGGACGGGCTTGTTTTGGATCACAGTTTCTGCACTGTCAGTCCACCATGGGGGTGGGAGTGTTGAGCAGTTCACATCATGATGGCCAGGAAGCACAAGGAGCTGGGGCTATATATATCCCTCGCCCCCCAGACCTCCTTCTTCCAACTAGGTACTTCCTTCAGGTCTCACCTCCCTCAAGTGTCACCTCCCTTAGGTCTCACCTCCTTCAGGTCTCACCTCCTCCAGGTCTCACCTCCCTCAGGTCTCACTTCCTTCAGGTCTCACCTCCCTCAAGTGTCACTTCCCTTAGGTCTCACCTCCTCCAGGTCTCACCTCCTCCAGGTCTCACTTCCTTCAGGTCTCACCTCCTCCAGGTCTCACTTCCTTCAGGTCTCACCTCCTTCAGGTCTCACCTCCTTCAGGTCTCACCTCCTCCAGGTCTCACCTCCCTCAGGTCTCACCTCCCTCAGGTCTCACCTCCCTCAGGTCTCACCTCCTCCAGGTCTCACCTCCTCCAGGTCTCACCTCCCTCAGGTCTCACCTCCTTCAGGTCTCACCTCCCTCAAGTGTCACCTCCCTCAGGTCTCACCTCCTCCAGGTCTCACTTCCTTCAGGTCTCACCTCCTCCAGGTCTCACTTCCTTCAGGTCTCACCTCCCTCAGTTCTCACCTCCCTAAGGTCTCACTGCCTTCAGGTCTCACCTCCTTCAAGTCTCCTTCTTGAGTGTGTATCCCCTTTTTGCCAAGGTCCCAATTTTACAGAAAGCAGCTCTCCAGCCCAAAGACCTGGAATGGTTCATTTTATATGTCAGCTTGAGTAGGCCATGAGGTGCCAATATGTTTGGTCAATGCATGTGTGTTCCTAGGAGCAAGTTTCTGGATATGACTAACCAGGGTGAATGGGTGAGCTGAATACAGCAGGTGGACCATACCCCACCAGTTGAAGGCCCTGCAGAACACAAAGTCTAAATAAGAGAGCATGCCACCTGCCTGGCTTCCTAAGGGCTGGGTCAGCTGTCTGTGTGGGCTTTAGGATTCAAAGTATCAAAACACTGGCTTATCTTGGATGTTTTTTTTACTTCTGATAGAGTAGGGAACTGACAGGTTTGGGGTAAGGAAAAAATTTTTTTATGCAAAAGCATTTTGTTAGCATCTTCCCTGGTCCAGGTGGAGCCCCAGACTCAGGAATGAAAAGACCTGCCCGAGTGTCTAACCCAGCAGTTTTAAGCCTGTGGGTCACAACTCCTTTGGCAAACCTCTATCTCCAAAAATATTTACATTACAATTCATAACAGTAGCAGATTAGTTATGAAATAGCAATGAAAATAATTTTATGGTTGGGGGGTCACAACAGCATGAGGAACTGTATTAAAGGGTCACAGAGTTAGGAAGGTTGAGAACCACTGGTCTAACCAAAATCCAAGTTCACCCTCCACTCTGCCTGCAGCCCACTCTTGGTGTGAATTCATCCTTAAAACAGAAATTTTACCTCCTTGCACTGGTCTTTAATTCTGTTTCCTTGACAGGTAGAAAGGGTTTGAAGGGTCATTCTCAACCCACAAAGTCACTGTCCCACACCCTTCCAGAATTGCTCTATTTTCCAATGACTTCACTCATGCATCAGAGGGTCATGAAACTCTTTGAATTAGCTGGAGGATCACTGAGTGTGAAATTAGGACATAGGAAGTGATGGGTTTTGGCCAACAGTCCAGGGACATAAAATGTGTTTTTCATCTACGTGTTTGGATGAAGAGGAAGGGTGTGGCTATCCACCTTAAGTGTTTGAGGGATAGATACCGTGGTGTCCACAGGAGAAGATCAGAAAATGTCCTGCAAAAGGCCATTACTCCAAATCAGGCCTCGATGAGAGGGAAGGTGGAGGGGTGGCCCCAGGGTTGCCTTTCTGTCACTGTGACAAAATATTGACGCCATCAAATAGAGGAGAGGACAATAGCCCACGGTCTCAGAGAGCTCACCCTGTGCCTGGCTGGCTCCACTGCTGTGGGGTCTGTGACAGGGAGTTGGTGGCAAACAAGTTGTTCACACTGTGGCAGCCAGGAGGCAATGAGAGGGGATTGCCTTTGGGGGGCCCCAACACCCCTAAATCTGAAATGTCCTCTACAGGCTCATGGGCCAAGCTCTCAGTCCCCAGCTCGTGGTGGTGCCTGAAGGATGTGGGGCCTGCCTGCCCCTTTGGCAGCCAGGCCTGCCCCCTGGTTCTGGCCTTTCTTCCACGCTATGGAAACCTGCATCTCACGCTCTCAGCACCACAGACAGAGCCCGGCACGTCTGGCAGTGGATTCTCCACAGCCATGAGCAGGAAGAAACCTTCTGGGAGTTATTTCTGCCAGGTGTATGCAAAAGTAACTAATTCACTTGCATCCTGGGGCATTACATGTTCACGCACACACACATGCACATGCCATCCACACGTCTATACACGAACATACACATATGTACTCACTATGATTTGTGATCCGTGTCTGTTGTCCCAATTCAATTATCCTTGCAACCACTTTCCTGCCATCAAATCTGAGTTGGGAAAATAAATTTCATTGCCCATGTATTATTTCCTAAACTGGAAACATCATGTGAATGGTAATGAGGTCTTTGTTTTGTTAACTGAGTGTGCTCCGAGAATCTCCAACAGAGGACGACACACTGCAGGTATCAGGCAGTGTGTGTTCAGTCACAACACTGAAGGAATCATCTGCCAGCCTGTCCGTGAGCCAAAGTCCTTAGGGAACTCGGGACATATAGACTGTCCTTCTCTGTTCCTCCGCATGGCTGTGGGTAGCTGAAACCAGTTTACATGTGATGTCTTTCTCATGCAGATCAGATGCCCATTTCGTACAGTGTATGACACAAATTGGTCTATTGGGCTTTCTTTTGGTCCATGAACCAGCTCCCAAATCATGACACAGAGACTTGTTATTAATCATGAATGCTCGGCCTTATCTTAGCTCTTGTTTTAACCTGTTTCTCTTCATCTATGTTTTGCCTCAGGGCTTTTTAGCTTTCTTTCATTCCATATGTTCTACTTTTCTGTTTCTTCTGTGTCTGTCTGTCTGGCAGCTGCCTGGCTTCTGGCCCTGGGCATCTCCCTCTTTTTCTCCCTCATTCTCTCTCATTCCTTGAGCCTAGATTTCTTCTCCTACTTATTCCCTCTGCCCACCAGCCCCACCTGTCCCTCTCCTGCCTAGCTATTGTCCACTCAGCTTTTTATTAAACCAATCAGGTGCCTTGGGCAGGCAAGATGAAACAGCACCACATCTTTATATAATTAAACAAATGCAGCATAAAAAAGTGCAACACACCTTTCCATAGTTAAAGTAAAACAAATTGGGCATCCAAGATGTCTGATAGGCAGGTGTCATTCCTGGTCTCTACTGGGGTTTGGATAAAAGTCCTCAAATGCTCACTCCATACCAGTTTAGTTTCCAGGCACAGCAGGACCTTTAAGGGGTGGAGCCTAGCTGGAGGCTATCTGTCTTTGGGGGTGTGTCTTTGGAAAAGACACACACACACACACACACACACACACACACACACACACACACTTTCACTTTCTCCTCCCTTTCACTTCCTCACACCACCCCATCACCCACCCCGTCCCAGGGCATCATTTCTGCTCTCCAATGCTCCCTAGCAGGATGCGCTGCCTTCACCACAGGCTTGACAGGAATGAGGACCAACCCGCCACAGTCTGAACCTCTAAAACCTTGAGCCTGAATTAACCTTTTGACTTTGTAAATTCTCTGTCCCAGGTATTTTTATGATTATCATGGAAAGCTGGCTAACACCGCCTTCTAAAAGAGACTGGTGTTGGGACAGCCCTTCATGCAGGGGCAGAAATAAAACTCATCAAATTGAACCTTAGGTGGTTTTGCCCAAGAAAAGGAAGGCAGATTACGTGCTCAGCACAGGCCTGATGGGAAGGCAGGCTGATAATCCATCCCTTTTATGCACACAGTATGGTGTGGGCCATTTCCAGCTGCAAAACAAAGCCTGACCTTTGCAGAGGACTATAAAAAGACAGCCAAACGCACCTCTTCTTCCTCACAGTTGCCCTCCACAAAGGAGCAAGCCTGCAGGGCCTCTGTGTTCAAGTGTAAGGTGCACAAAGACAGCCTGGCAGTTTCCAAGCTGATGGCTGGAGCTGGGAGTGACAGACAAGGTGCTTAGGCTCTGGGCAGCTTAAGTGGCCACGAGCAAGCTTGATACTGTGGCTGCCAGCATGGGCACCTGACTCCCACTAACCCTACAGCACAGTTAGGCAGTGGGAGGGGATAGAGAAGGGCCAAAGCCTTCAGGAGTGACGATGGGAGAGGTTGGTACTGGAGGATGAAGAAATAGCATCTGGGTAAAACAGTTGCTCCAATGAAAATGGAATTGCAACAGATTCAAACACTCCAGGAAAACCACATGTGTGGGAGCAAGCGAGAGTTGTGCACTCAGCCCAGGTCACTCAGGGTGGGGACCAGGTGGACAGAGGCTCAAAACTAGTAAGGTGCCTTGAAATAATTCCCTATGTCATAGTTAGGGTTTCTGTTGCTGTGATGAAGCATCATGCCCAAAAAGCAAGTGGGAGGGGAAAGGGTTTATTTAGTTTATGCTTCCACATCATAGTTCGTCATCAAAGGAAGTCAGGACAGGAACTCAAGCAGGGCGGAAACCTGGAGGCAGTAGCTGATGCAGAAGCCATGGAGGAGTGCTGTTTACTGGTTTGCTCCTCATGGCTTGTTCAGTCTGCTTTGTTATAGAACCCAGGACTACCAGCCCAGGAAGGGCACCACCCACAATGGACTGGACACTCCCCCATCAATTACTAAATTAAAAAATGCCCTACAGGCTTACCTATAGCCCAATCTTTTGTTTGTTTGCTTATTTTTGTCTTGTTTAGTTTTTTGAGACAGGATTTCTCTGTGTAGCCTTGGCTGTCCTAGAACTCACTTGGTAGCTCAGGCTGGCCTTGAACTCACAGAGATTCACCTGCCTCTGCCTCCCAGTGCTGGGATTAAAGGCGTGTGTCACCACCGCCTGGCCTATGGCCCATTCTTATGGAGGCATTTTCTAGTGATCTCCTTTTCTCAGATGACTTTAGCTTGCGTCAAGTTGACATAAAACAATCAAGCACACCTAGAAATCAGTTGTGAGGCCCCTCAGGAACCTATGTACCTGTCTGAGTTGTTCCCAAGGTTTGGACACATCACCCCTTTTCTCTCAGTGACCTCAGTAGGAAGTTGTTTTCAGGGCCACAGTGAAGGAAACTGGAAATCA
Organism: Peromyscus maniculatus bairdii; assembly: GCF_049852395.1. Lineage (NCBI taxonomy): Eukaryota > Metazoa > Chordata > Mammalia > Rodentia > Cricetidae > Peromyscus > Peromyscus maniculatus. The sequence continues at coordinate 128,634,749 of NC_134852.1, read as the reverse complement.
CTAAGTATTAGTCACCCATGAGTCCGCTTTCCTTTACAGTAACAAAGACCAGAGACAATCGACTTAGAAAGAGAAAATGTTTCCTCTGGCTCACAGTTTCAGTGTTCTGGGACTGTGGCCATACATGACAGTGGGAGCATGTGGCAAGTCTAAACTGCTTACTTTGTGGTCATGAAGGAGGAGAGAGGGAAGGATGGAGGGAAAGGAGGGAGGGTTGGGGGGGGAATTCAGGCCATTTTATAGCCTTAAGTTGTTCTGCTGGCCCTGCGATGGTTAATATTGGTGGTTTACTCAGCAGACCTGGAACAGCCTGGAAGAGGAGCCTGTGAGGGTCTGTCTAGGTTAGGTTGGCCTGTGGGTGTGTCGGTGGGGGAGTTTCTAGATTGGATAGGAAAACCCACCTTAACTGTAGGTGACACCATGCCAAGGGCTGTGGTCTCCTGTGAAGATGCCATGCGACTTGCTACATCAGTTCCTGCTGCCTTGACTTCCCCCACGGAGGACTGAACCCCAGAATTGTGAGTCTAAATAAACCCTTCATTAAGTTGCTTCTGTCAGAGTATCTTACCATAGCAACAGAAAGGGGAACTAAGTCAAGGCCCCGCCTCTTACAGATTCTCCCACCGGGTAACAGACAGCAGACAGAAGGTGGGGACAGGCAAGAGGGTCAGAGCACTCTGGCACACGCTGGCCTTTCTCACTGTTCACGGCTCTAACATGGGCAGGCAGAGCTTCCCTGTGATCTTTACTCTCTCTCCTCCATCCTTTCCCCAATCCCCCTCTGTCTCTCTGTCATGAGTTGGTGCTTAAGATAAATTACAAGACCCATTCCGGAGAGGAGGCAGTAATCCACCCTCAGTGGGCCTGGCGACCCCCCTCTAGGCCCGCCTCCTGAAGCTCCATCACTTCCAGAGCAGCTGTGAATTACTCACACCACTTGGTCCCTTGGGGTCACCAGATGCCCGACCAGTGAGTATTTGGCTTTGATACTAGAGAATTTGACTGCTATAGCCAATGAGAAAATGAATGCCAGCAGCTTCCCAAGAGAATCTTAAGTGTAGTATTTCTCTATCAACATTACATTTAAAAATCTCCCAAACATCCAGAGAAACTGAGAGAACCCCACTGTCAGTCCTGTATGCGAGCCACCTGGAGCTCAGCATCGCATCTCATCCAGCCTATCTTATCTTCCACCTCTGTCCTTCCCTCTCTGCACACATCCATTCATCTCAGTCACCGGCCAACACTGCCGTCTGCAGCTCACTGCAATCCACTGTGTGTTCATGGAATTCAGAAGTGAAATCCATCTACACGGGGACGCACAAGACTGAAGCCAGCTGTGCAGTGGTTCTGAAGAGTGTGTGTCACAGACTCCTCTGTCCACAGAGTGAAGGCAATTTGAACTTCATACAGTTTTCTTTTTCTAAGTGCTGGCTTTGAAATGTCCCTGCCATGTGAGATAAGACTCCACTGTAAATGGAACCTTATGAACTTTCTCTTCCTGTGTCTTATTTTGCTCCAGACCATGAAAAACAGGAGGCAGGGAATCTGGAAACAACAAACTTGAAGCAGTGCACAGGGTGATGAGAGCTTTAGTGTGGAAGGCCTGGGTTCAAATCCCAGCTCAGCCACTGCAGGCTATAGGATCCCAGGCAGTGAACATAGCTTGCCTGTGCCTCAATTTTCCCACCTGTAAAGTAGAGATGAAGAAGAAGCTACTTTGTAAGTCTGTTCTGCATGGAATGGATGAACAAGTTATATCATGTGGAACTACCTATAAGAGCTTTGCTGCCACTGAGGAAATACTCCAACCGGCTTCCAACTCGTTCCACAATGCTGCTAGCAGACAGGGAAGAGGGGTCTTGTATCTGACATGCTCACTTTGCAAACTTTGTGCACATGGCTTTGTGGGTTGTATGGTTTTGTGTCCCAATCCCTTCTGAGTGGCTTTGGCCCTGTTGGACTTCTGTCCAGAAATTTAATGGCTGTCAGGATTCTCACCATGACATCACCAGACAATGTCAGTGGGAACTTATGTGTCCATAAAATGATTCAAAGTGAAAGAGCTGGAGCAGATGAGGTAGTCTCTAATTGTATGGGGTTTGCACTGCAGTTCTCATGGCCTTGATTCATATAGTACCACTTTATTGGTACCCAATTACATCAGACCCATTAGTTCTCTCTTGGCTTCTTAGCCAAGTCCAAAGCTTTCCTTTAACTGATGTTGGCTGAATAACTCACTGCAGTGGTCTATAAAATGAACATCAGGGAAAGCATTCTCTAGGGAAAGGCTTCTTATCTATCCAGACCTACTCTGCTGGACTTCCGAGATAAGATTCATTCTTTTTTCTTTCATTCCACTCCACCTACTGGTCAGTGGTTGGGGGCCTGTATGGCAGACATGAGAGCTGGGTGAGGGAGCTCACATCTGGACTCTCAGCACGTGAAGACTGAGCAGAAGGTTTACAGAGTATTAGGCTATCTCGGACTACAGAGTGAGGAGATGATGGATGGATGGATGGATGGATGGATGGATGGATGGATGGATGGATGGTGGAAAGACAGACAGGTGATGGACAAGCAGACAGATAATACAGAGGAAGAAAGAGAGGGAGGGAGGAAGGGACGGATGGACGGACAGACGGAGAGAGATTGATGAATATGGTAGTGTACACCCATAATCCCATCACTTAGGAGGTGGATTCAGGAGGATAAGAAGTTCTAGGCCAGCTTGGGCTACATGAGATCCTATCTGTAAGTGGGAAGATATCAAAACAAAGCAAAAAGACAGTTCCTGTTCTCAAGAATCTTGTGACCCCACACTCTAGAGGCTGAGTCAGAAGGATGAAAAGTTTGAAGATTGACACCAGCTGGGCTACAGAGCAAGACTGTCTCCAAAAAAAAAGTATTTTAATCACCTCAACTAAAAAAATTCACAAATCAAAATTTTAAAATAAGAGATCTAACAATCTATTTGTAAATGCAAGCATTTACCAGTAATCATGTGAGTCACAGTAAACTCAGGACCAAGAGTGAGTGGGTTCTGTTGGTGCCCTGCTGTGGCACAGCCTGGGGGTGTCCTTCTATGTTTACTCTCATTATTTCTCATAGTGATAAAGTACATTTCAGCAGGATCCATGACATCTAGGGTGATTGCTATACTTCCCAGCCTCCTTTGCTGGTCCTTGTGACCATGTGACTAGTTCATGAAATCTCTGAATTTCCTGTTTCTCAGCAGGCCCCAGAGGAAAGACCGGCCCTCCTCCATTGTGGGTGGCAGTTTGCTGGGTTTTCTCATTCTTTTTCTTTCTTTTATTACCTCTCATGTGGTGTGGGGAGAGAGCACACGCCTATGCGTGCACACAGAGGCTACGAGAGGACAGTGGGTCTCTTACTCAGCTGCTCTTCACCTCATTCCCTTGAGACAGGGTTTCTCACTTGAGACAGGGTTTCTCACTTGAGACAGGGTCTCTCACTTGAGACAGGGTTTCTCACTTGAGACAGGGTCTCTCACTGAACCTGGAGCTAGACTGGTGACCAGCAAGTCCCACACACCTCCTGTCTCCACCCAGCACAGTGCTGGGTTGCAGTGTGGGGTGCTGGGGATCGACTCAGGCCCTCAAGTTTGTGTAGCAACCGCTTTTACCCACCGAGGCACTCCCCAGCTCCTAGGTATGTTTGCTTTCTGTCTTTCTAAAGGAGATTTCATTGACTTATTTGTTTGTTTATGGGGGGGGGTCATGTGTGCCACAGTGTAAGTGTGGAAGTCAGAGGACAAGGTGGGAGCATGGGTTCTCTCCTTCTACAATGTGGATTCTAGGATTTGAACTCATGTCATTAGGCTTGGTGTTATCAGTTCTTCCAAAAGTCAATTCAATGGGTGGCTTCTCCAAGGAACTTTCGGTCCCAGACCAGCTCAAAGATCCCTCTAGATCCATCTGGCCACATTTGCACTCATGGACCTTAGCTACTTCTCTTGATTCCTAGGTAGGGCACCTCTAATGACCGCTCACTCCACTCACTTGCGCAGTTGGAAAGACTCAGCTGCCACCCCACTCCTGACTCAAACCAAACACTTTCTTCATGAGGTGCCAACCAATGGTCCAGACTTGCCGAGACTCTGGTTTTGCCATAGCACCCTGTGGGTACTATCTGTCCAGGGATTGGAAGGGGTGGGAAGGAGGTGGGAGCTCTATGCATCCCCTGTGGACAGCAGAGAACCAGCTCAGTTTGTTGCAACGCTTCCTTGGGGCTCATTTTCCAAGGAAATAGTTGCAGGTGAGTGTAGCTTGTAGTCCGCTTCCCAGGGAACAGGAAAGGCCTTTGCATCCCATGCCACCACCCCCTATCCTCCCCACCCCCGCCGCCCTATGACCCTCCTCCTTCCCAAATCTGAGCTGCCAGGAAGAGACTCATTCTATGACCTCAGGCCCCGTGGGAATTCGATGGATCCTGGGAACAGAAGCGACAGCTGTTCTTTCAACCGGGAATCCCAGAAGCTGGAGGCCTCACAGCAGCTCTGTGCCCTCCCGTCAGCTGGTCAGCTGGAACCCGCCATTTTCAGCCGTCCACTCCCCAAATAGGCTAGCTTTCCCTGACTCCTGACTCACATGGTTTCTGTGGCTGGAAGGCTTTTGCCTGCTCCAGAGTTTCTGATGTTTAAAACTTCTGTTTATTTCTCAATCCTGCTTCCCCAGGGCTCCCCTGTCCCATTCAGATGCATCAAGAGAGGAGACTGGATTGAGCCAATTGGGTTGGTGTGAATGAAAATGCCCCTCATAGGCTCATAGGGAATGGCACTACTAGGAGGTGTGGCCTTGTTGGAAGGAATGTGTCGTTGGGTGTGGGCTTTGACATTTCAAAAGCTCAAGTTAGTCCCTGTGTCTCTCTCTTTCTTTCTGCTGTCTGCTCATCCAGATGTAGAACTCTCAGCTACCTCTTCACACCATGCGATGCTTCCCACCATGAGGATGGACTAAACCTCCGAACATGTAAGCCAGCCCCAATTAAATGTTTTCCTTTATAAGAGCTGCCCTGTTCATGGCGTCTCTTCACAGCAATAAAACCCAAACTAAAACAGGCTACTTAGTTGTTCATCCATTTATAGATCATTATTGGTAGTGTTATGTGTCAAGTCCTGTTTTCATTGGCTTCTCTGGGCCAAGTCTGTGAGTCTTAAATGACCTGCATTAACTCACCATCACTGGGACAGCCATATAAATGTCACCAACCAGCTCTACCCTCTGCAGGGACAGAGTAGGGTATGTGTGGTGTTTTTGGTGTAGTGTGAGTGGCAGGACAAAAAAAAAAATGTATTTGAGACAGGGTCTCATGTATTTCGGGCTAGCCTTGAACTCTGTGTAACTAAGGATGACCTTGAACCTTTGCTCCTCCTGCCTCCACTTCTTGAGTGATGGTATTGCAGGTGTGCACCACCATGCCTGGTCTGTGTGGTACTGGGGACCAAACCTAGGGTCTCATGTAAGCTAGACAAGCATTCTACTAACTGAGTCACATCCTCTAGCCCTAAAGATAACTTAAACACCAGCAGTGTGTCACTTATCACCTATAGTTTGAGAGTCACAGGAAAGTGTATAGGAAAAGATGCTGAGTGAAGGTTCCAGAAGACTCCAAAGCCACGCAGCAGAGGACCCAGGGAATTGTTGGCCCAGGTCCCACCAGGGAGCTGCTTACAGAGTCAGGGCTGCTGCAGGTGGGGGCTTCAGAAAGACCCTGTCTTTGAAGCCTGCCACACCAGCGGACCTGGAGTTCCCACACTACAGAATGTGGGCACGGAAGAAGGGCTAGAATGAATGGCTGATGAGTGGAGCTACAGCAACCACCTAAAAACCGCAGACGTCCACGCAGCGGCGCCACGGTCCTCCTCCTCAGATGTCACGTGCTCACTGACGACAGCATTCCCGTGTTGGTTTCCCTCACCTGGGCTGGCATCTCCGAGTTTCTGCTGCTCACACTCCTGTTCATTCACACATTCACCCACCCAATCAGGCCCTCAAGCACCTAGTGTGGCAACGGCTGTCGCAGTGTTGAGATGGAGCAGCAGAGACTCCGCCTTCAGAACCTCACCCGGCGTGAGGCAGATGGACCCAAACCTGTCTTCCCGGGATGCTCCTTGGCTGTCTTCTCCAACAATGTGTCAGGGAGCAGAGCCCAGAGGGTAAGAACCTTGCTCCGGAATCAGGTGTGCCTGATGTGTGGCCTGGGACAATCCTGTTATCCTCTCTCAGCCTCAGTTTCCCTAGACTGGAAATGGCACCAGCCTCACCGCATACTCTCTGAGCATTTCAGGAGATGGTGCTCAGTGCGGGCCACCCCCTAGGAGGCACCTGACACAGACCTGCCAGATTGTCCATCAAGCTCATCACCTGTCACCTCCCCTGGCCTTCCTGTGTGAAAGCAGACACTTCTTTCTTTTCGTCCCTTTCTGCTATCAGGACACGGAGGGATGTGTTTTGCATAGCCTTGTTGGGCTGCTAAGGTCCAAGTGTGTCCTTCATCATGTATTGAACATTAATAGACTTAAAAAAAAAACTTTGCTTACTTCACTTTTTTTTTTTTTTACTTTTTTTTATTTATTCTTTGTGTCTTTCACATTATGTCTCTCAAGCTCACCTATGTACTCACCCCCTAAAATAAAACAAAACAAAGTTTAAGAGAATAAAGTGGGGAAAAAAGAAGTGGAGAATCTCATCATGGACGCTGCAGAGTGACACAGTGAGTCCCGCAGTAAACCCCTTTATCCATACATTTTCACAGGCGGGCGTTCGTTGTAAAGGATCATTGGTCTGATTTGAGGGCCCCTGGTCTCTGCTACACCATCGACCCTGGGCCCTCACTGGGACTCTTCCTGGACATCTCCTTGCTGTCCTGTGTTGTGGAGATCCTGCAGCCTTGGGTCTGCAGGACTGATCCTCCCACCCCACCCCGTGCTCCAGGAGATCACAGATGGGCTGGATGTTGGGGTGGGTCAACACATAACCTTGGTTCTGGGCCTGGGTAGTTGCAGGGTTGGTCAGCCCGCCAAGCTCTCCCCTGTCTTTGTCACCAGGGTGAGCTCTCCAGCATTGCTCTGGCTAGGTCACCCCTTGCAGTGACGAGCAAGGGGCAGGGCCAGTTCTGCTTTCATGTCCTCAGGGTCGGTTCTCCCACACCTACACCTTCAGGGCCAGCTCTAATGGGGATTTTTTTTTTTTTTTTTAATGAAAAGATTATCTGGTCTACGGAACTGATTCTTCTCTGAAGTCACCTACTCTGTGTGAACCTTTTTATTCTGCAACCTCAGAATGTCTCCTTTTCTTTCCATGTCCCTTCTGCCTGGCACACTTAAGAACCTGCAGATGTGGGTGGTAAAGGAAGCAATGGATTAACTTGTATTTGGTCCAACACCAACAGCAGATGCTCCAAGTGCCAAGCTCTGAGGCTCTAGCTTGAGCCCTTTGGAGAAAATGCTCCAAAGAAACAGGTGCCATCAAAAAGCAGGAACCCGTCATCAAGAAGCACAGCTGGGTGAGTTCATGTACTCATTACATCTCACTGTGACCAAATACCCCCCAAAGAGCAACTTAAAGGAGGAAGGGGTTGGTTGGGACTCACTGTTGGAGAGGACAGTCCATCATACTAGGAAGGCATGGTTGTGGTGATACACTGTGCACCCTAATAAACTTGCTGGAGGATCAGAGGACAGAGCCAGCCACTAGATTAGACATAGAGGTCAGGCGGTGGCGGCATACACCTTTAATCCCAGCATTTGAGATCTCAAGCCTTTGCTTGGGAAGCACACATGCCTTTTATCCCCAGGAAGTAATATGACAGGGCAGAGAAAGGTATATAAGGCGTGAGGAAACAGGAACTCACTCTCTTGAGGCTGAGGATTTTGCAGAGGTAAGAACTAGTGGCTGGCTGTTCTGCTTCTCTGATCTTTCAGCTTTCACCCTGATATCCGGCTCTGGGTTTTTTATTAAAAGACCATTTAAGATTTGAACAACACACCGCGGTGGCAGACGGCTGCTTGTTTTCATGTGGGTGATTGGGTAGCAGACGAGGTGAATGCTGGCTCTGGATTGGCTTTCTTCCCCATGCTTTTTTTTTTTTTTTTTTCTTCAGTCTAGGATGCTAGACCACAGGATGGTGCTGACTATGTTCGGGGTGGGTCTTCCCTCTCCAGGTGAACCTCTCTGGAAACACCCTCAGAGACAGACCCGGAGTTATGTTTCCTTGGCGGATTATAAATGCAGACAAGTTGACAGTGAAGACCCACCATCACATTCCTAAAAAAGACACGCTCACCCCTGAATATTACCTTCTTTGGAAAAAGGATATATTTTTTGCAGATATAATTAAAGATCTTTGAGTTAAAAACTCATAAATTAAGCATCTCTTGATGAAGTCCAGGGGATTACCCAGGTAGACACAAAATAAAAAATGGGCATCCTTGTAAGAAACAGGAGAGGAGCTGGGCAGGGGTGGTTCATGCCTTTAATCTCAGCATTCAGGAGGCAGAGGTAGGTGGATCTCTGTGAGTTCAAGGCCAGCCAGGTCCACCAGAGTGACAGCCAGGGTTATAGAGAAACTCTGTCTTGAAAAACCAGAAAGAAAGAAAAGAAACAGGAAAGGAGACAGAGTCCCAGAGGAGATCCATGTGTGGGCATAGGCAGGAACTGGAGTTTTACAGCCACAAACCTGGACGGCCTGGAGTATCAGGAGGTAGAAGAGGCAGGAAGGAGCCTCTCCTTGGAGCGGGCCCAGCCTTGCTGACACCTTGCTTTCAGAATTCTGTTCCAGGGAACTGGAAGCAGAGCCATTGTTTTCTTGTTACTGTGACAGAGTGCCCAACAAGCAGCTTAAGGGACCAGAGTGGGGTGGTTTGAATGAGATGCCCTCCACATTCTCAGGCATCAGAATACCTGTCACTCCAGTTGGTGACACTTATGGGGTAGGTATAGGAGGTGTGTGACCTTGCTGGAGGAAGTATGTCACTGGGAGCAGACTTGAGGTTTCAAAAGTCTCGTGCCATTTCCAGTGGTCTCTCTCTGCCTCTCAGTTGGAGATGTGAGCTCTCCAGCTCTTCCTGCTGCCACGCCTACTTGTGGGGGTCCCTGCAAGCATCGCAGCCGCTCAATCCGCAGGACATAAGAAGGAAACCCCGGTTCAGGGTGACTTAGTTAGCTGGGCGCTGCTTCAAACTTCTGGAGTCTGACTATTGGTTAAGCGGCGCTGCTCATGGCCATGCCAACGGAGGGAGTGCTGGTCAGAAGAATCATAAGCCATGGTTACCTTTCTAGACCTTTATTGGGAGAGGGGTGGGGAGAGGGAGAAAGGAAGAGAGAGAGAGAGCGAGATCGGAGAGAGAGGACAGACGAAAGGAGAGAGTGCGGAAAAGAGGGGAAAAGGAACGCACAGAGGGCACGCCCGCTTTTTAGGCTGGGATGCCATCGCAGGCTGGTGATGTAATTAAGGACAGAATCCTTACACTGACACCAAGTGAGTTTATTTCAGAGATTTTTAAGTCCAGTATAGTTTTGGAAAAAAGTTTCCTAGTAACAATGATCCCAGTCTCATGCGCACAATAAAGCTTAAGGTATGACTGACTACACCAAAACTCTTTTGCAAAGTCCATGTGACCTCTACCATGAAGATGGGTTTTATAGCTTAAGGGCTAGGATCTGGAGAAAGTGGAAAGGTCAGCAGGCTATAAAGCACATGAGACATCTCCCCTAAGGATAGGCTCTATTGCCTGAGAACCAAAGCTAAAGATTAAGGTCTAGGGAAGGAGAGGCCGAATAAACATTCCAGGGGATCTGGGTGGGGCCTGGCCCTACAGATAGCAAAGGTCACCAGGTCATTAACCACATCTGCTCCCAGCCTTCTGGGTGGAAAACCCGGTTTCCATTTCCTCCACTGAGGAGACAACCCTGCGTGGTTGGCATGCCTCGTTTCTCCCGGGCTTATCTGTCTGCACTTGTGCCCTCTGTATCTGCCCTCTCCCACGCCTCTCTGCTGTGATGGTGACGGACTCTTGTCCCTCTGGGCCATCATTCCTAATAAACCTTCCCTTCCATAAGTTGCCATTGTCATGGTGTTTTGTCACAGCAACAGAAAAGTAACCAATGCAGGAAGGAAAGACTTATCTGGCTTGTGGCTTAGAATCTATCAGCGGCACAGTCTATTATGGAGGAAAAGGCATGGGGGATGGGACAGACTTGTTCACATCCAGAAGGATCAGGAAGCAGAGAGCTCTGTTGGGGTGGGAACAGGGCATAACCCTCAAAGGCACCCCCACCCCCACCCCATGACTCGCCTCCTGCAGCCGCACCTCCCGTGCCGAGGTTCCACGGCCTCCCCCAACAGTCCTGCCCGCTGAAGACCAAGTGATCAGACCTTATCCTGTGTGGCCATTCACACCCAAACCACAGCACTGAGCGAACACACCTGGGTGGTTTCAAGCCATCCGGTGTGTGGTGACTTCACAGCGGTCACAGGAAACTGAAACACCCAGCAAACACAGCCAAGAGCGGTGTGCTTTGTTCCAGAATGGACCCTGGTGGTCCTCTAGATGATGACACCCTTAGCGTGTGCAAGTATAGTCTGTGATGTTCTCGAAACAACAAGATTGCTAAGGAAAGCTTCTTGCAGAATGCAACCTGCCATTAAGCAAATGCTCAACCATATTTATCAGGGATTACCATGTCTTGGACACTGTGCTGGGAGCCAGGGATACGTTAGTGAGCAGACACAGGTCTGCTTCTGTAGCGCCTTTCAGAAGGACAAAGGAGTAAATCACAGACTAGACGACATATACTCCACATCACTGAGTACCCAGGAGGATGACACATACTCCGCATCCCTCAGTATCGGAGGGGAGTTGTTTTAGGACCACTGTGGTTACTAAAACCCAAAGGCAGAGTGTGTATGTAACCTCTGACTTTAAATCATTTCTATATGACTTGTGATAGATGCCTCAAACAATGTCAAGCACAGTACAGTCCTCTGTCTCTGTCTCTCTCTGTCTCTGTCTCTCTCTGTCTCTCTCTGTCTCTGTCTCTCTCTCTCTCTCTCTCTCTCTCTCTCTCTCTCTCTCTCTGTCTCTCTCTCTCTCTCTCTCTCGTACGTGTGCATGCCCCTGCGAAGCCACAGCATGTGATGTGGGTAGAGGTTAGAGGACAGCAATAGTCATAAATTCTCTCCTTCCACTGGAGGAGCACTGAATTGAGATGCACGCTGCCGCTCCTGGCTTTTTATGGGTTTGTGGAGATTTGAACTCCAGTCATCATGAGTTTGAGACAAGTACTTTACCCATCTCCCTAGTCCCAGATGAAAATGTTAAACATTTTCAACACACAGCTTGTTGAGTCCAAGGATGCCGAGAGCTGACTGTTTCATGTAGCAGGGGGTGAATGATGTTTAGAAGGAAAATAAGGTGGGGTGTGAGGACAGAGAGAGGTGGGGACTGCTGTCTTAGGGTCATGTGGACAGGGTTAAAGAAGGTGTCCCTGATAGGAGGATGTTGAGTAGAAATGTGGTGAGGGAGTGAGCTGTGTCACTTGTCAGGGCACAGGACCTTGGTCAAAGGGAAGGAAAGGGTAGTGGAGGGGACAGCGTAGAGAACAGTAGGGATGGTGTGCTGGCTGCTTCTTGTCAACTTGACACACGCTAGAGTCACCTGGGAAGAGGGAACCTTTACTGAGGAATAGCCTCTGTGGTCCTTTGAATAACAATGGCCTCCACTGGCTCACATATTTAAATGTTTAGTCAACCCGGGGAGTGGAACTCTTAGAAAGATTAGAAGGATTAGGAGGCGTGGCCTTGTTGGAAGAAGTGTGTCTCTGGGGATGGACTATGAGGCTTCAAAAGCCCATGCCAGGCCCAGCGAGTCTCTTTCTTTTTGCTGCCTGTGAATCAGGATGTAGCTCAGCGGCTTCTCCAGAATCATGTCTGCCTATATGCCACCACGTTCCCTTCTATGATGGTAATGAACTAAACTCTAAAACTATAAGCAGGCTCCTAATTAAATGCTTTCTTTTATAAGAGTTGCTGTGGTCATGGTGTCTCTTCACAAAAACAGAACAGTGATTAAGACAGCCTCCATCAGATTGGCCTGTAGGGACATTTTGTTGACTAATGATCGATGTGGGAGGTCCCAGTCTACTGTGGGTGATAACACCCCTGGGTAGGTGGTCCTGGGCTGTATAAGAAAACAGGGCAAGCAAGCCATGGAGAGCAAGCCAGTAGGTAGTGTTCCCCCATGGTCCCTGCTTCAGTTCCTGCCTCCAGATTCCTGCCTTGTTCCTGCCCGGACTTCCCTCAGTGATGGAATGTGACCTGGAAGTTGTTCATGATCAGTGTTTTACCAAAGCAACAGGAAAACAAACTAAAATAGATGGGAAACAGCAAAGAAAGGGAACAGAAAGCCTAAAAGCAGGTATGTGACTAGAGTTCTGAAGGACAGGGAGCTGTGGAGAAGAGAGAGAGAGAGGACAGGAGAGGACCATGAATGATGTTGGCACTTTCAGCAGGGTCTTAGAGACTGGGGTCCAGGTTCTGGGGATTTTATTCTGAACAAATAGAAAGTGTGACAAGTTTCTCTTGTGGAATATTCCTTTATACTGTGTGAAGATGTGTTACTGTGATTGTTTTAATAAAGAGCTGAATGATCATTAGCTAGGCAGGAAGAGGTTAAACGGGACTTCTGGGGACAGAGAGCTCTGGGCAGAAGAAAAGGCAGAGTGGCCAGCCAGGCACAGAGGAATCAGGATGGGCAGTACAGAGTAAAGGGAACTGAGCCACATAAAGGAATGTAGATTTTAAAATATGGGTTAATTTAAGTTATAAGAACTAGTTAGGAACAAGCCTAAGCTATAGACTGAGCTTTCATAATTAATAATAAGTCTCTATGTCATTTTTTTTTTATAAGCTGGAGAGTCAAAGAAAAATCCTGCTACATATAGCATTCAACATCTGGCCACATCTGATCACATAAGGCCAGAAAAAGCTTAAAACGAACAAACAAAACAAAACAAAACAAAAACCAGTTCAGAACACAGAGTCAGCCACAGCTTCCTGGTGACCATGGTCTCTCAGGTAGGCTCAAAAGCATACAAAGATGTGGCTACCAGCCAATGCCTGGGGGCTGGAGCCAGCTGCCATGTGCCTGCACTATGCACTAAGCTGAGCCGCATGGTGGCTGACATAGCAGTTTAAGATTTGTCTCACGTGATCAGACAATGCTTCAGATTCTCAGTAAAGACAGATCCAGATTGAAAAACCTCTAAACAGGTTACAGTGTGTTAAAAAAAAAAAAAAAAAAGGGAAGCCGAGCGGTGGTGGCACACTCCTTTAATCCCAGTACTCGGGAGGCAGAGGCAGGCGGATCTCTGTGAGTTCGAGGCCAGCCTGGGCTACCAAGTGAGTTCCAGGAAAGGTGCAAAGCTACACAGAGAAACCCTGTCTTGAAAAACCAAAATAAATAAATAAATAAATAAATAAATAAATAAATAAAATAAATAAATAAATAAATAAATAAAATTTTAAAAAAAGGGCATAGGCTTAAAAAAGAAAAGAAAATAGGTATAGACAATCATAAAAAATAGTTTATAAATAATAAGATACAGTCTTTAAAGAGAGAATAAAATAATATAAAAAGGATAAGCTATGTAAAGATGGAAAATACACAGAGAGTCTGGATTCTATATAGTGCCTTGTTGACTTTAAATTTTTTGATTGCTGATTTATGAACAATAGCTTCTGGGAGACACTGGATTATGGAAACTGCTAAATTAAACCAACATATGTATTTTTTTAAATGTTTTAATTTCAAAATGAAAGTAAAAAAATATATTATGTTGGGGAAGAGGTTATACTTTTGTTTCCACAGAAAATGAAAGACTGTGGATTTATTCAAGGTTGATAGAGATTAGGTTTGATGGGGGGAGACCCCTGAAAAATCCTGGCTACAAACGTAATGAAATAAACCTAAAAAAACTACAAGGCAGGTGAAGTATATTTTACATGCTTCAACATAAAACAGAAAATCATCTTTGTCTGGCTTGTGTACAACACACAGTCCATATTTGTGTTAATGCAGATATGTATGTTACCTTTGAAAGTTTGTGCTTTCAGAGCAAGGGGAGCACACACTAATGAAAACAGGTGGTCCAGGTGATCCAGCCTCTCAGATGCCTCTGTTGCAGTTTCCTCAGAGTTCTGCATCCAGAACAGCTTCAAGGCTGCTGGCTGAGATGGTCCAGCCTCACAGACTACTCCAGCCAGGACTGCAGATAAGCCTTGTGCTTTCCCATTGCACAGAGACTGGACAACAAATGTTATGGCTAGCTCTCCCTGGACTTGACCATTATCCTAATATTCTCAGTGTCCTTCAAAGATGGCAGCACCCCCAAACAACAGGAAACAGTCTAGAGCACATGAAGCCCACATTCCCAAGAGGTGGGGTGGGTAGTTTTTGGTCATTTGGTGGGTTATGGATGTTTGTTATCATTTAGGGGGGTTGGTTACAAGTTGTTACTGGTCATGGTCAGGAAAAAAGCTGAACAAAGAAGATTAGATTCAGGGATCTTTTTCTGAAGGAAAAAAAGGGGGGATATGGTATATAAATGATGGGATAAAAAGGTAGATTGTTGAGTCTACTTTTGAACAACCACTAGTCTCAAATATTTTACATTGGTATGGAATTCTTTTATATTGATACAAATTTAAGGATATTTTTGTTATATTGTATATATGTTTCTATTCTTATTTAAGGTATTATACCTATGCAGCTCATTTTAAAATGTAAAGTTTTAGTACTTGAAAGCTATTCAGAATAATTCAGAAATACAGATTAGTCATTAGTCATCTCACAATCAAATTTGTAGCCATGTTAGGTAAGTTTTTCAAGGTTAAACAAATGTATTTTAGATAGATAGATAGATAGATAGATAGATAGATAGATAGATAGATAGATAGATAGGTGGTCTTCAAAAACTTCAGAGACCTATAGAATATGACATTTAAGATGGTTTAATAACATCAGGCTTTTCATAACAATGAGACATATCTGCTCCTGGCAGCACCAATCTACTTCAGAGAAGATGATGGGCATCAGAGAACCTCCATATGGGATTTACTTTCTATGTGACAGTGAGCCACTGGGCAAGGAACTGTCCTTCCCTTGACTGCTGACAGTATGCTATCCAAACTGGGTGCGCAGGACACAAAAGGTGAATGCTGAACTTTGCCAAGGCAAAGTAGGACAGTCCTTCAAAATTCCTGCTTCACAAAAGTCTGTCAGATATTCTAGGCCTGTAAGCTGAAGATGGATGCTCTGATGTTGCAGAGGAATCTTGGGTGACTGTCCATGCAGCCAGCTTTTTCTGTCATTTCTTATAGTTTTGGAAGTTGCTTGCTCTGCACATCCTGTTTAATCAGGTAATATTATATACTTCTTGAGTCTGATGGAGTTGAAGATGAGATATAGTTACAGTTTTCTTTGTTACTAAATTAAAAAATAAACCCTCACAAAAGGTATAAAATGTATAAGGTTGAGAGACATAAAAGGTTAAATTGTTTATCTAAGAAAATGTTTTGAGGTTCAAAAAGACAGTTTTAAGATGGTAATACAAGTCATGATAAAAAATGGTTTAGGTATAAAACTTTAAATTCATCAAGATAGGTAATAGAGTATTTTCTCCAAATATGCCAAATACAAATGGACTAGATACTGTAAATGTAGTTCTTACTGATAATTGTTCTTATTGTATATAGTTTTATTGTGTTAGAGTTTAAAACCTCTCTTTTTTATTTAGACAAAAAGAGGGAAATGTTGTGGAATATTCCTTTACATTGTGAAGATGTGTCACTGTGATTGGTTTAATAAAGAGCTAAATGGCCATTAGCTAGGCAGGAAGAGGTTAGTTAGGTGGAGCTTCTGGGGACAGAGATCTCTGTGAAGAAGAAAAGGTGGAGTTGCCAGCAGATGCAGGAGGAGAAGTGAAAGCCATGAGTCACATGGCAACACATAGATAAGTAGAAATGGGTTAATTTAAATTATACAAACTAGTAGGATAGATAGGTGGTCTTCAAAAACTTCAGAGACCTATAGAATATGACATTTAAGATGTTTTAATAACATCAGGCTTTTCACGACAAAAGCTTGTTTTTTTCCTAAAAAAGCTATAGGCTGAGCCTTCATAATTAATAAGTCTCTGTAGTTTTTTGTGAGCTGGTAGCCCAAAGAAAAAGTCTGCTACAATTTCAGAATAGAGCCCCTGTGGTTTGATTAAGCTGTAGAAAAGCCATTCTTGGTGCTGGATCAGGAGTTTAGGGGTTATGAGTAGAGGAGGAAGGACCTCCAGGGTGCTGATGGAACAAGGCTGGCAAGTCAGGCAGGTGGTTTTGACTACAGTGGTGAGAAAGAGCTTTACTTGAGGTTGAAACAAGTCTTAGAAATGTCAATTATTGATCCCAGTACTCAGTACTATGCTGTGACTGAGCACCAAATACCCAGCACCTGGATTCTTTTTATTGTCCTTATTATTTTGCTTTGAAAAAAATAGCAGTTTATTCTTAGACCTAAATTTGGGCCTGTAGTCCACTCAGACCTACCAGCTCAGCAGACCAGGGATCTATGTGCCTTCACTATTTAAACCTAAAATGTCCTCTGATGGTTCATATGTCATGGTTCCAAGTTGGTCTCACTATTCTAGGAGGTTAGTGGGACCTAGGTGGGAGGAAGTAGGTCACTGGGGTATGATTTTGAAGAAAATACCTGGTTTCTGCTTCCTATCCTGCCCACCATGAGATGAAGTAGCCCCTCCCCCCACTCCCACCATCATAATGTTCCTTAACTCCTCCCACTTTGCTGTGGCCCATGCATGGAGCCCAGTGACCCCTGAACCCTTGAAGCTGTGATCAGAGAGAAGGAAATCAAATGGCTGTGATGGTACACACCTTTAACCCTAGCACTCGGGAGACTGAGGCAGGTGAATCTTTGTGAGTTTGAGGCCAGCCTGGTCTACGGAGTGAGTTTCAGGACAGCCAGGGCAACATAGAGAGACTCTGTCTCAAAAAAAAAAAAAGGAATTCTTTCTGTAACTTATTCTGTCCAGTACTGAGGGAAATGCTGTGCAAAAATTACTAACGCTTTGTCCCCATGCTCAAGGTCAAGGGCAGCAAATCTACATGTGAACCTCAAGCTGAGATTTTGTAGGTTTGTTTTGTTTTGCTTTGTTTTTTTGGTTTTTTGGCATCAATTAACTTTTTTTTTTGAAATAGGGTCTTGCTCTACAGTCCAGGCTAGACTTGAACTCATAATTCCCCCTGCCTAAGCCTCCCGAGTGCTAGGATTATATGTGTATACTACTATGCCTGGCTTATGTTCTTAAATAGTTGGGAAAAAAATCAAGTGGTATATATTTCAAGACATGAGAATATTTAGAAATTCAGCATCTACAGATAAGTAGTAGATTCAGCTCCATTCACTCATTGACATGCTTTCTGAAGCTGCTACAATGGTTTAGGTCAGGTGTGCCCCACACATGGAGATATTCTGACTCTAAAACATGGGACAGACTTCATTCACAAGTGTCTTTGCAGAGGTAAACAATATGAGATATACTACACTACACTACACTAGGGTGGTTCTTAAAGCCAATGATTAGCATCTTTCCCCCTCACCCAGGGTCCTAGGTATTGAACCTGGGCCCTTACACACGCTAGGCAAATGCTCTACCACTGAGCTACATTCCAAGCCCTTTCTGTAGTTTCCAAACTATTGACACAAGTTCTTCCTAAACTGCCCATGCTGGCCTTGGATCCACGGTAGCCCAGGCAGGCCTGGAACTTGGGATCCTCTTGCTTTAATCATCCAAATGGCTGGGATGACAGGTCTGCACCACCACTTCTGGTGTGGCTGATTTTATTGTTTGTTTCTTTTTTTTTTTTTTTTGGTTTTTCGAGACAGGGTTTCTCTGCGTAGCTTTGCGCCTTTCCTGGAGCTCACTTGGTAGCCCAGGCTGGCCTCGAACTCACAGAGATCCACCTGGCTCTGCCTCCTGAGTGCTGGGATTAAAGGCGTGCGCCACCACCGCCCGGCTGTTTGTTTCTTGAGATGAGGCCTCACTCCAGCCCAGGCTGGTCTGGTATCGACTATGCAACCCAGTCTGGCTTCCCAAGTGCTGAAATTACAGATGTGAGCCACCATATCCAGCTTACAACTGACTTATTTAAAAAACAAAGAGAGAGAGAGAGAGAGATTTGGAGATAGAGATGCCAGCAAACCCCCAGGGAAGAGATGACAGAGGTCTCAATGTTATGGCCACGGGCTAAGAAATGCTAAGGACTTCCAGGAGAGACTAGGACAGGCTAGTCTCCAGGGCTTTACTAGGAGGAAGAGCCCAGTCAGCCATGTGGTTTTCCTACAGAAGCCTCTAGAACTGTGAAAAAAATTGTTTTTCTGATATTTTGAGACAGGATTTCACTATGCAGCCCAGGCTGGCCCTAAGTTTATGATCCTCCTGCTTCAATTTTCTGAGTATCAGGATTACAGGTAGCTGTCACCATGTCTGGTAGTCTCATGTTTAAGCCACTCTGTTTGTATGACTTTGTTCTGGTGGCCCCAGGAAGTGAGCAGAGCCTGACTGGGGCTACTGAGCAGACCTGAGCAGTTGTGGAAGTCTGGCTCACGATCTGAAACTATTCACAGGGTGGGTCCTCACAAAAGTGTTTGCCAACCTCTGAGCTACGGTGTGGCCATTATTTGGGCAGTAGGAGATAGTGTGCCACCATATCTAATAGGGGAAAATTAATCATCTAGAAAGTGTCACAACCCCTCCCTACTCTAGAGATGTGATGACCAGAGCAAAACAAGGTTAAGACATACACGGGGCAGCCTCTGATCTTCCCCGTTCCTCTTCCTTCAGTACTGTGACTTTCTCTGGGGGAACACCTCTGCCACAATGACCCTGTGTCCTGTTCCCAGGGCTGGGTACCCAGTGTATTAGTCAGCTTGGACTGATGGCAAATACCACAGGTTGAGTGACTAAAACAATGGACTTTATCCTGGGTCTGGAGGCTGGGAGGTGAAGGATGGACTTCTGCCAGGGCTCGGCTTCTGAGGAGGGCTGCTTTCCCAGCTTGGAGGTGGACACCTCTCCCTGTGTCCCCATGATCTTTCCTTGATGAGTGTGTGCAACCAGGCATCCGTGTGTCTTCACAAGACCAGAGATCCTATCAGATTAGGGCCCCATCTTTACAACCTCATTTAACCTTAGTGAAACCCAAAGCCCTGTCTCCAAATTCAGTCCCCTTGGAGGCTGGGTTTCAACATAGAGTTTGGAGATGGGAAGCACAACCCAGCGGGTACAGGGGGCACCAATGCCTCTCCCTACTTGGTCACTTTTCACACATGGCCTGACACTACCCTGAGGCATAGCATGAATTACAACTTTTGGGAAAACAAGACTCTCCTCCAGAAAAATGAGGCTAGGCTAGTCATGGCACATAGAGGTGACCTATCAAAACACAGTCCATTTAGGAGAAACCAGAGTTAAGAGGCAGATGGAAAGCAGGTCCATGAGGAATTATTAGACCTAGATCCAGCTGAACCTGAAGTAGGTTCACCATGGACTCCTCTATTAACATGATACAACGTGTTTTCCTTAAACCGTGTCTGTTTCTGTCCCTTTCGGCTTGTTAGCGCCTCTGTAACCTCTCACCTAACACTCACTCTGTGGACAGTCTGCCTCTTTTCATCCCTGTCCTTGCCCAATAGGCCCACGAATAAAATGGATGTGGTGGTGGAGATGCAGGTTATAATGGGCTCAGCAACTTCCACTCACCAAAACTGCCAGATCTGCCAACAACAGACCAACACTGAGCCCCAGATGTGGTACCATTCTCCAGGAATGAAGGTATGGGTCACTCGTTCAGGAAAAGAGCCAAGATCTGCGAAGGTGTTTGCTGAGGGCGGAGGAAATACAGAATGGGCAATAGAAAAAGATAATTATGAATACCAGCTAAGGCCACGCGACCAGTTGCAGACAAAAGGATTATAATTAATGTAAGTGTTTCTGTCGTATTTTTGTTAATGTGTTTGTGCATATGAAAAATACATTAAGTAGATATTTTCACTTTCTTCTATTTCTCTATCATGTACTATATAATATAGGTTGAGATAATATCAGTGATTATTATCCTATTTAAGTCATGAGACACTAAAAGACTAAGCATTCCTCAAGGGACATTGCCACCTATTCCAAAATATATACTGCGTTAGTGACTGTATGTGGCTAGTTATATTATGTTTGGCAAAATTATGACCTAGTTACTGTTTTCATTTGGAAATTAAGGATGGCACAGGTGATGTGACTTGTCAAGGGCTGAGTGTGTGATGGCCAATCTTGGTTGTCATCTTGACTACATCTGGAAACAACTAAAACCCAAGCATCTGGGCACCTCCATGAGGGATTTTCTTGACTGGATCATTTGAAGTGGGACTATTCACCATAAATCTGGGCCTCAGATTCTGGTGGCATTCCAAATAAAAGGACACAGAAGAGGGGAGCTTTGTCCTCACTCTTGATGGCAAATTCATCCATTCTCGGTTGCTGCTGCTGAAGCAGCCCTTCACTGATGTGGAACCTACTTCTTTGGAATTCTAGCATGGACTGAAGACCAGCAGCTCCCTGGGAATCCTCCAAGACTCCAGCACCAGCACAGATGGGATCTAAAATAGGTCAAGAGGCTGGGGAAAGGGCTCAGTCAATAAAACACTTGTCTCACACGCATGAAGACCCTAGTTCCATCCCCAGAACCACTCTAGGGAGGCAGGTGTGGAGGGACTGGACATGATGGTACTTGCTTGCACCCAGAAGATGGAAACAGATCCAACCCTGGGAGCTCACTGGCCTGCTGAATCAGCAACCTTGGGCCCCAGTGAGAGACCCTGTCTCAAAACCAAAGTGGACCCCGGGAATAGCACCCAAGGTTGACTTATAGCCTTCATACATGCATGTGAGTAAGCAACACACATGCACACATACATGCACACACACACACACACACACACACACACACACACACACACACACTTCTGCTTAGCACCAACTGGTGCAATCAAGATCTCCTGCTCTAATGCTAGGAGGACTGACTCTCTGTCCTGGTTCCAGACCACAGCTAGGCTCATATACTTTAATGCATTTACCCTCGCTCTCCTTACACAGCAGCAAGGTGTGATTAAGTGTGAACAAATACAGATGACTATTCAAATAAATTCAGATTGCTTCTGGGAATATCCATGTAATGAAAAAGCACAGGCTTTCCAGGTTCCAGCCGAGTCATGGAGGGGCTCAGAAAAATGCCCAGAGGATGAAAAGAGACCCGTGGGATTCTTCCCTGTGCATCCTGCCCTCTGGGTCTTCCAGATGTAAGCACCTGAGTTCAAGGCACAGCTCTGTAAAGGCTGTGTGACCCCAGGTGATCTTCAGAACCTGCCTGGGCCCTAGCTTCCCTATAGGAAAAGCAGTGAAGATACTCCTACTCATTAGCAAGAGATATTAGTGCTAACGTCTAACCAGTATGTATTAGCATTAATGTGCAGAGAGAATTTGTACCATGTGACTAATGCAGGCGTAAGTCCTTTGCAAAATAAAAGCACTGTTTTTTTCTTCTTAAAAACATTTGTGTGTGTGTGTGTGTGTACATGTGTTTGCATACATGAGGAGCTCAGAGGGTAACTGTGGGAGTGCCTCTCTCCCTCCTGTAGGTTCCAGAATCAAACTCAGTTGGTGAGTCTGGGCATTAAGCCTGACTCTAGCCCTGAAAAAACCACCATTATCTCCTCGCTCCGGCTCTCCCAGGTCTTGGGTTCAACACCACCCCCTCAACCACCCCATGGTTTGGGCAGGACTCTGGGGGATCACCCAGTATCCTTCCATCAGCTTCCTTTCAGAACATCTGCCTGTGGGGGCTTTGTTTTTGAGACAGGGTCTCCCTATGTAGCCCAGGGCGGCCTTGAACTCATGACCCCAGCCTCCGGAGTACAGGGGTCAGAGGTGGTCCCCAACACCTTTCTGTTCATGGTCCCTTTTTACAAGGCTGTAAGCTTGAAACGCTAGCAGGAAAGCATCCTCCACTCTGTCAACTGCATTCCCAGCCTTTAGGTTTCTGCCTAGTGCTTAGTAGGTGCTCACCAAAAGTGGGTTTGCAAGAAAGCACAGCCTCAGACAGCTAGGGGCCACTTCCGCCCGGGCCTGCCACGCCGCAAGCGGGACGCGGGGGGGTGGGGCCGGGCGAAGGGAGGGCCGAGCGGTGGGGCTGCGAGCCTTCCTCCGCCAACTTCCCAGTAACTGCGGGATCCGATGCAGCCACCGCCCAGGAACCAGGCCTTCTCTGTTCTGCCTTCCAGGAGGGGGCCTGGGAGTAGCCCTCGGGAGTGCAGTCTCCCGCACGTCCCGAAGTCCCTCTGGCCACCCGGCGTCGATCCAGGCGGAGGCCGGGAGGGGGCCGCCCTCCCCGCGAGGCTCCAGACTCAGGCATTTCCTCCCGGCTGCCCGGCGCGGCCTTCCCCTCCGAAAGAAGAAAATTTGGGGGCCGGAGTAACTCGGCCGATCGCCTCCGTGTGCAGCTGCTACTGAGCCAGGAGGGCCGCCCAGGGTAGGGTAGGAGTCCGGAGCAGAAGCTGGCGAGGGCAGCGCGGCGGGGACTGAGCTGGACGGGGACAGGGCGCGGCCAGGGGCCGGAGTGTGCTGCGCGGGCGGCTCCTGGAAGGGGAACTTGAGCTGGGAGAGGAGGCAGAGGAGCCGGGCTGCTGGCCCCGGCGCTGCGAGCGGGGAGCCGCCTCCAAGGCCAAGGACACGGGGGCCGCGGGGCCGCCGGGGCGCTGCGCGCATGCTGGGCAGGGGACATCACCCGGGCTCGCGCCCTGGGCCGCCCGGGCTCCCGGCATGTCCGTGCGGTACACGCTCAACCTGAAGGTCTTCTGGCCAGTAGTGACCGGGCTGTGCACTGCGCTGGTGTGCCTCTATCATGCCCTGCGCAGCAGCGAGGGCGCCCGGGCCGAGCCCCCCGACGGCGCAGACAGCGGCTTCCCGCTGCTCAAGGTGGCTATCCTTCTTATCCTTGGCTACATCCTCCTACGATGTCGCCACACCATCCGCCAGCACCTCTTGCCAGGCTCTTCCCGCCCGTGTGGCCACACCAACTTCTCAGCCAGACCCTTGCAAGAGCCAGGCCTGAGCATCTTGTTGGAGAGTTACTATGAGCACGAGGTACGCCTGTCGCCG
The DNA here is from genome assembly GCF_049852395.1 of Peromyscus maniculatus bairdii. NCBI lineage: Eukaryota > Metazoa > Chordata > Mammalia > Rodentia > Cricetidae > Peromyscus > Peromyscus maniculatus. The sequence goes on along the minus strand of NC_134852.1, from coordinate 128,611,455 downwards.
CATGTGCTAGGTCACAGCAAGGCCCACGTGAGCCGGATCGTGGGTGAACTGGTGCAGGCTGGCCGGGCCCGGGGGTCTCCAGGCCCCATCACCGGAGGAGCACTGGCCTTAGCCTTCCGGGGTGATTTCATCCAAGTGGGCAGCGCTTATGAGCAGCATAAAATCCGCCGGCCGGACAGCTTCGACGTGTTGGTGCCACTGCGCCTCCCGCCGCAGGTGGCGCTGGAGCCGCGGAGTCTGGGGACAGAGCCCACACTGGCCCCCGCCTTCCGCAGTTGCTTCGTGTGTGCCCTCAAGGCACCGCCCTCGCCGTCGGGGACCTCGACGGGCCAGTGGCATCGGGACTGCAAGCCCTTCGCTGAAGGGTTCTGTGTGGATGTGCAGGGCCGGCGCCACCTCTCGGCTACCCTGGTGCTGCGATGGTTCCAGGCGCACCTCCAGCGCTCCTTGGCCACCGTGCGCTACAGTCTGGAGGGTCGCTGTCGGGTCAGCCTGACCCCAGGTGGTCTGGAGCAGCCTCCCATTCTCCATATCCTTCCTTGCCGCACGGACTACGGCTGCTGTCGCCTTTCCATGGCCGTGCGCCTCATCCCCGCTGTCCATCTGGGCGATGGCGTCTTCCTTGTGGCACCGCCACCACCACCCTCGCCCAGTGGGGCCCTGTCAGAGCTCCCGGGTGGCCTGCGCTCAGAGGCACTGTGGGGTGTGAATACAGCACGCCAGGAGCAGAAATTGCTGGGCTGTCTTCAGGAACGGGCGCCTCCAGGTGCCTGCTACCTCAAGTGCCTGCAGCTGCTTAAGGCTCTTCGAGACCTGGGTGCCCGCGGGCTGGACCCTGCGGCTGCTACCCAGTGGGGACGCATCCTGTCCTCCTACGTGCTCAAAACGGTGTTGTTGGCGGTGCTTCTGAATCAGGGCGGCCCCACGCACAGTTGGGACGAGGCACACCTGAGTGAGTGCTTGGAGAAGCTAGTGAAGTTCCTTAGGGACTGCCTGCTGCGACGCCGAGACCTCTTCCACTGTGTCCTGGGCCCAGGTGGGGCAGCTGCCGAAGTGGGCCCCCTGCCCAAAGCGTTGTGCGAGGCCTCTCCGGTTGACCTCCTGGCACCTTTCGACCCGCGTGCCCGGGAGCTCGCAGCAGCGCGGTTGCTGTCCACCTGGCGAAGGTTGCCCCAGCTTCTCCGGGCCTACGGTGGCCCCCGCTACCTTGCCAGGTGCCCCTCAACCCGGAGTCCACGCATCCAGGGCTTCCCGGAAGATGAACCATGAACCCTGATTACACTCCACCCGACCAAATGCCCCTTTCCCACAGGATAGGAGTGAGGGTGGCAGTTAAATTTGAGATGAGCTGCAGAAAGTGTTAGGAAATTTGGAGGGTATTAAAGGCTCTGGTGGCATGAATGTTCTGCCCTAGACTCAATGACCCAAGATAGCCGTGCCATCTCCTGCAGGCCCATTGAAGTGCCCTGGGTGGTCTTATACACAAAGATCTCTCAGCTCCCAAAAGGCACAATCATGTTTGACATACCTAGTTGTTAGATACTGGGTTCTCAACTAGGTTCTCCTGTTTCTGGAGGGGTGTTGTATGTTTGTGTAAGTTACGGGGCTGGAATCCTGGGCCTTGTGTACGCTAGGTAGGTACTCCACAACAGAGCTACACATTCTTGGGCCTTCTAGTTTTGTTTTTAAAGGGGAGAAAAGTCCTTGTCCACAACTGGAATTGAAATTCTAGTCCAGCTGTTCCAGAGTCATAATTTAGCCATTCCCATGAGCATTCATGTCTTTTTAATGGTGCAATCACAAGTTTGTTGAGCAATAGTCATGGAATTGGTAAAAATTGAGTGACTTGTGCTAAGAGATGGTTGGGAGCTGGTTGGCGACTTTCAGAGCAAGCAACACTTTATGCCCAGTGGTTCTCTTGTCCAGTGGTGGCTGGAACCAGGGGCTATTCAGAGGATGCTGCATGCAGTCATTAGAAAGACCAACGCTCTGAAAAGCAGCCAGCCCCCACCATTCACCAGTCTCCAGGTCACAGGTGAGGATTTGCAGCGACACTCAATGCACCTGTTCATTTGATCCAGGCACGATGCAGAGGGAAAGGATACTTAATTAAGACAGGTCTGGCAAAAGTGTGAAACCTAAGTCTTGAAAAAGATCCTGCCTAAGGCTCCCTGTCAGCTGGACACAACCCCGCCTTTGTTTTAAAGCTTCTGAGCCCATTGCGCTGCAGGCCTGTTTCAGGGTTTAAGAACCTAGGAGAAAATGCTTGGCAAGCTGCCTGGTAAGGGTTAGACTTCGGTGATACCTAGTGTTGGGTTAAAGGTTGGAAGGTTTTCGATTGTCCTGACAACCTTACACAGTCTTGAAGGCCAGCTCTTGCTTCTGCTTCTGACCTGTGAAATAGTAGCTTGCAGTATGTGCTTGGGGACCTGTCACTTCTCACCAGTCGGCAGAAGGGGTGGGCCACAGGAACTGAGGGAGCTGGCCATACAGTGCTCTGCTCCTCCTGCTGTGAGCTTCCCCAGGCTGGGTGCGTCTTGCAGGTGGGAAGAGCCCATTCTCCAGGGCCTCTCATCCTCTGGGCTGCCCGACAGCTTGGAAGAGCAGCTCTAGTTTAGAATGTTCCACCTCCCTCTCTCCTAGTGGGAAGTGCGGCCAGTCTCAGCAGTAAACTTAGGGATTTTCTTTTTTAAACAGCAAAGATCTGCTCCCTTAGACTCTAAAGTGAAGGTTGGAAGACAAAAATAGTCACATGAATAAGGCCATTGTTTAATCCCCTAGCTATCTGGAGGGAGCTCTGCAAACCCCCTTTCTTTAGGGCACTGTTGGCAAATCCTTGGGAATAGATTGTAGGGAACTTCTCATTAGAGCTGTGTAGGCTTCTTGTGCCCTTTGCAGCTGTGGACTGAAAGTCTCAAGAAACAGCTGTCTCACTGAGTTGTTTGGGGGACCATTCCTCTTGATACCCCAAAGTCATTCCTAGCTTTTTTGAGGCCAATATTTGGTCCTAAGGTACGGCATTGGATGCAGGGGTTGCTCCGCCAGCCTTTTGCAAGGGTAGAAACTGCACAATGGGTTTTATTTTAATTACTTTAGAAAGTCAATGCCAAGGGAAGGTGTGTGTGTGTGTGTGTGTGTGTGTGTGTGTCTGTGTGTGTGTCTGTGTGTGTATGTGTGTCTGTGTGTCTGTGTGTATACTGCATACATGATTTCCATACTCAGCCTGTTGATTCCTCTATAGTCATTAAGTTGGAATAAAGGACAATGAGGCAATTTTCCAATTATTAGATTCCTTTTAAAAAAATCTTGATTTTAAAGTATAAATCTGGTTATTGTCATAAATATAAATAGCTTGTATAAATATCTTTCTTGTAGGTGTTTCCCGTTATTTTTATTTTTTCTGGTTAATTAACCAAAGCTTCATCCATCCTCAAAGTTTTTAAATTTTATTATTATTATATTATTATTATTATTAAATTAATGGGCATTGTGTTTGTAAACTAAAAAAATATTAATGTTTTATTTAAATGCCATGCTGAACAGTTGTTCTTGATATGTGGCAACCAAAACTTAAGATATTTCGATCAATTTTGATCAATGCTTAGTGATCTGAAACATGTACTGTGTACAGATGCAATGATATGGCTGTCATGGTAGCTGCCCGAGGCTTTAAATCCAGCTCAGTGCTGCATTCCGTTCTAGCCACTGTCTCAGCCTCTATTTGATGTGTACACATTTTTGGTGTATATTTGGTACTGGAGAGTCATATATGCCAATATTCTCATATAAGATGGCTCTACCAGAAGATAAAGAGTTGTTTAGCCAGTGCCCGAAGAAAATGTTTTGAGGAAGATGACTCAGCCCTTTTGCAGCCAGACACTTCAGAAACTCCCACTGCCCGGCTCGGAGCCTTCCTGGAATGTTCGTGGGCTGGGAGAAAATGTGTTTTGCAAAATGAAGTTGGAGTGGAAAGAGAGGACAGTCTGAGTGAATGCGAATAGTCTCTGAGGAACTGGGGAACGGGGACTTAAGATGGATGTGCGTGAAAGAAATGGGTCGGGGGAGACAAGTGAAGACCCCCGAGGGTGTGAGAGAGTTTTAGGTGAGGAAATGTGCTTTTAGGTATGCGATATTTCCAGCCAGGAGTCACAAACTCGGTAGCCTAAAGACAGGGAAATAAATGAGTGGGGAGGGTGGTGGGGACGGTGCCTACCTTAGAGAGAGGGCTGCATGGCTCAGCTCAAGGCAGGAAAAGAAAAGGCGGGGCTAGGAGTGGGTATTTCAAATGAAAATACCGAGGTTCACTGGTTTTCAATTTAAGAAGTAATTTAAAATGTCTAAAATTACCAAGTGAGCAGAAATTTGGTTGAACCTGAGGCCACCAGTTTGCGACCCCTTGCCTTATACAGTTAGACTTCTACCAAGTATACATAAGGTTATGTTCTTTGCCATGGAGATGATGCTTCTATATAGGTGGGGGTGTGCTAGTTCATTTCTGCTTTATCTCTCAGAGTTAAGCTTTATTATAGGAATAACAACAGAAAAAATTAACACAGCCGCAGATAACATTTATCTCCAGTTTCTGGTAGGGCTCCCATGCAAGCCTGGCTCTCCAGTCAGAATCCCAACTAAAACACTTGGGGCTATTTCTGGATTTTCTTTGCTGGTGATTTGGGGTCAACTTCCTGGCCTGGCTGCAGTTTGCAGAGTAATCAGGCAGAATTGCAGAATAAGTTCTTTGTCTTTGGTTCTTATATGAAAATTAATTGTTTTGGTTGTTGTCCATGGTAACCTAGCCTGGGACTTCACAATGTTGGCTGAAGGCATTAAACACCAGCAAGACAAAAACAACAACAAAAACAGCCAGTGCTCCATCTTTGGGCTAAATTCCATGGCTTTGTACTATTCCCACCTCCAAGAACACTGGCAGACTTTACTTCCAACATTTCTATCCCTTTCTGACTCAGTGTCTCCCACCAACATTACCAGCAGCTGAGCATGCTTCCAAAGCATCTCTTTGTCACCTCCCAGAGGAAGTCATGTTTTCCACAGAACTGAGCTTCCTGGCTTTGACCTTGACGAAGAGGTTTTTCCCATGTCTACACAAAGAAAAGTTTCCCCTATGTGGAGAAAATGAACCTCATCGACATTTCTGACATCCCTCTCGAGGAAAACTGGTTCAGTGTTACCCCTGTGGCGTGTCTTAGTTTTTTCTTCTTCAATTGCTTGTCTGTAACACATCTATTTATCTTTTTATGGCACATGGTGGGGTGGGAATAATGCTAGTGTAAGTCAAGAGAGGGTGGCAATTCCAGACCATGTACACAGAGAAAATAGAATAAGACCTGCAGCTAACTGATATGGGATCCGGTTCTGGAAGTATTGGATATTCAGGAATATTTTAGCACCTTTTGCCAAAGAAAAAGTTGCTTTACTTAATCACTTGACTTGAAGCATTCCAGCACTGGCTGTTTTTAAACGTGCCTTCTGACCCCAAACTGCCCATCGGGATGCAGTTTGAGGGTCTCAGTTACAGCCTGTTTGTTCCAATAAAAAAGACCAAAGAGTTTACCAGACCTGGTTGGCTGCTGTCATAGCTGTATGATTAAGGATGTCTTAATCACGCAGTGTCCATGGTCCCAGCAGTCAAGGCCTGTCAAGGCCTGTCACGCTCGTCTTCATTCGAAGTTGGAGTAAATTTGCACTTTCGATCCTGTGGGTCACTAGGGGACCTTGTTCTTTCCCATTTTGCTGTATCAATAAAGGGACTTGTGGAAACTGCTGGACTACGTGTGTGGGCTTTGGGGACCCCAGGGGGGAGGGTGCTGGTGCCCTGTGCCTGCACTGGATTGAACTTCTTTGCACAAACCTCACTTGCTTTACGTCAGTTGCCCCCTCCCTCTGCTTCTCCCCCATCGTGTGTGTGTGTGTGTGTGTGTGTGTGTGTGTGTGTGTGTGTGTGCTCATGTGAGCTGCCCACTTCCCTTGTGTGTGCAGGTGTGACTGCACGCTCCTGTGTGCATATATGGAGGCCAGAGGTGAATGCTGAGTGTCTTCAGTCACTTTCCACTTTTGTTTGTTTGTTTGTTTTGGAGCAGGGTCTCCCACTGTTCCAGAACTTACCAAGCTAGAACTCACTAGCTGGTCAGTGAACCTCAGGGATCTGTCTATACCTTGCCAGTGCTGGGGTCACAATTGTGCACTGTCACCTCTCTCTCTCTCTCTCTCTCTCTCTCTCTCTCTCTCTCTCTCTCTCTCTCTCTCTCTCTCTGTGTGTGTGTGTGTGTGTGTGTGTGTGTGTGTATGTGTGTGTGTGTGTGGGCGGTTCTGGGTGTTATAAACTCAGGTCCTCCTGCTTGGGTAGCAGTCACCTTACCAGCGGAGCCATCTCTCCAGCCCACCTCAGAGACTTTTCTGGAACTCTGTCTCTTGATCCCACTGGAAAGGACTGTTTGCCCAGGTGGGAGAAGATGCCCTGCAGGTGTGCAGCCTGGAATTCTGTCTTCCTTTCTTTCCCTGCCTAGAACTCTCTGCCCTGCCCCTCCTCTCCGCCCCCACCATCCCCCTTCCACACAATTCAAGTATTGGCCTGTGGCTAATTCATAGTTCAAACATTTCGCCCAGGAACTGCCTGGGCCCAGGGCCCTCTTGACATGGTTAACTGCTAACGTTGAAAATCAGCCGGCTTAGCCTGAGACGGATTCTTGGAGACTGTTGGGTGGTCTACATCTCAGCCAGCTAGGCCTGAAGGAAAGCTGCAGCTGCCGCTGACTAAGCATCAGTTGTTAAGTCTCCGGGAAAGCTGATGAGTGTGTTTCGCTTGGTTTTCAATTAAAGTAGTAATGTCCCAGGGCAGTGAAAACAGCACTGAGCAGGCAAAGACACACACCGCCTCCCCCAAGTTTATAGACAGGATGTTGGGGACTAGGGTACTGGGCAGGAAAGGCAATGAAACTCACAAGAGAGAAGCCTCCTAGAACATAGGGATTTCCAGGAGGGCTGCTTGGAGGAGGTGGCTTCTAAGTAGAGATCTAAAGACAGGTAGGCATTAGCCAAGCCAGGGAGGTTGAGCTAGCTACAGAAGAGGACATCAAGCACCACCAGGGAGGGAACCATGTGGTGGAGGAAAACTGATCACTTCAGTCACCAGGAAGCAACGAGAGGAAGGAGCAGGGAGCTCCAGCGCCTGCTCTCAATGACCTGGCCTCCTTCCTCTGTGGCCCAACTCCCAAAGGCTCTGCTATCTCCTGAGAGCACCACAGCCGGAGGACCAAGCCTCTACTGTAGGGACTTAGGGAGACATTAAGATCCAAGCCATTCCAGAAGGACATGGAGGAAAAGGCGTGCATTAGGAACACAGTTTATAAAAGCCTGACCCACAGTGACATCAACAAATAATGATTTGAAACCCCACCCCCTTCTAAAAGCCTGGATGTAAGGGTCCCACAGTTGAGGGATGGTTCAAGATCCATGCATCTTTTGCTTTAGCTTTCCAGGTGGCTGTGCTTTTATCTTGATGCATGTCAAGATTCCGCAGTGACCACTTTCTTTTTCTACAGCTAACTTGTTCAGAGAGAGGAGAGAGACCTGACTCTGGAAAGCAACAGACTTCTCTCTTCCTATTGGATAGAGTCCGATCACATGACCTATTTACACGGGAAGCTGGGAAGGGCAAATGGGTGGGTATCTGTGGATAAATAAGCCACCCACAGAATCTGCCACTAAACAAGTCAGCCCTAGAAACAAATTCCAGAAGGGTCTATCAGAAAAGGGAGCAGTAGAGGAAGTCACCATTTCATATCGACTTGATTTAGACTGTCCCAAGTTAGCATGCAACAGATGTGTCTGGTCTCAGGGTCACCGTCCACTCATGACAATGATGATGGTGATGATTATTATTTTGTTTATTTTATTTTTTTAAATATCACTCCTGCCCCATATTCAACATGAGAGTGAAAAACCCATCCCTTGATAGCGGCGCTGGGAATAATGAATGAACACCAACAAGTGTGAGTCAGATGATAGGGGTCTATCCTTAGGATCTGCACACCAGATTTTTGAAACAAGCAAAAGGTCAGCTTACAAGAGGGGGTCCTGCTCAAGCACTCAGCCCCTGTCTCTCCATCACCAAATTTCCTTGGGGGTGGGACCAGGGCTGACTCTGAAATTTTGAACATTTGCTGTAGCTGTCCCTAGAAATGAGGTCTATCCAGTAAGAGGTTCACCCACTTCCACAATGCCTTATCTTCTCACCAAATGCTCTCCAGTTGTCCTCACTAGAGTTCAGGGTGCAAGGTTCAGGTTCTCAATTCTCTCAGTCCTGGCTTTCTTAGGACACAGCAAGGACTTTGCAAAAATACCCAAGCTTGGGGTCCCAGCCCACACCAGTGAGATCAGAGCCTCAGAGCGTGCAGCCCAAGCAAGGACCCTTTTTAGAACTCTGTGGATGAATTCACTGGGGTTATTAATCACTGACTTCTGTCTGTTGGCCCTTCTAGAACCTTCTGCCTGTGATGTCTACGTCAGGCCTTATGGAACCAGTTGGTGTTTGTCACATCTGCTTCCTGGCAGAGACAGACAGGTGAAAGGTAGCAGCAGTGGTGATAATGGACAGGAATCTTTGGCTGAGAGACACGGGCTTAGCAACATTTCTGAGCAGGCACGGGGCTTAACTTTGCAGGCTCTTTCCCTTTCTCTAACCCCAGGAAGACAGAGACAATTTTGTCAAGGTGCCAGAGTCACAATGAAACAGAGAAAAGCATCTAGATCCGAAAGACACTACCCTTCTTCTATAATCTACCATCCAGGAGAGAGCCAGACGCTACTGCTTTCTGCCATTGATAAAACATCAGACATAATCAAGTGTTAAGAAAGAATGGTTTATTTGGACAGTTTTAGAGGGTTCAGCCCATGGGCAGTTGGCTCCATTGCTCCTGACCTCACTGCCATTAGGGAACATGAAGGAAGAGATAGGGTTGAGATTCCCTTCAATGGTGTGCCGCCCCGCCCCCCCCCCCATGACCTAACTTCCTCCCACTAACTGTCGGAAGGTTCAATGCCTGTCTCCCTCCAATGGCACCTTGGGCTGGGAACCAAATCTTGGACACATGGTCTTCAGGGTGAGACATTTAAGATCCAAGTGCAATAGCTATAGCCTGTCTTCACAGAATGTTGGCTCCTTCCATGAACATCCCATGGCTTCATCCACACGTGTGTGCATGAGTGTGCAAGTGCATGTGGCAGCCAGAAATGAACCTTAGGTATAAATGTTTCAATTTTTCTCCACCACATGATTTTTGTTTGGTTTGGTTTTGGGTTTTGCTTTGTTGTCTGTCTGTTTGTTTTTTGTTTGTTTGTTTGTTTTGTTTTGCTTTCCTTTGTTTTAGACATAGTTTCCCAATGGCCTGGAACTCACCAGGTTAGTTAAGCTGACTGGCCACCTAGCCCCTGGGATCTGCCTCCTCCTGCCCCCTCCCCAGTACTCATATTACAAGCGTGTGCCACCACGTATGGCTTTTTAACATGAGTCCTGGTAATAGCACTCAGGTTCTTCTGAATCAGCAACAGAACTGGCTGCCCAGCACCATTTACCTCAGTTTCTTCCTCAAACCCTCTTTCGGTGCAGTGACCCTGAGCTGGCCCTGAAGAAGAAACTCAAGTCCATTGAGTCACCTTCCATTGAAGCCAGGGGGAAAGACCCAAAGAGTCCCTCTGCCTTCCACACCCGACGGAAAGCTTTTAAGGAGCTCATCTCTTCAGAGATTCTTGTCTTCATGGTTTATGTAGTCGTCGGTTACTTCAAATTAGGCACTAGGCCTCTAAAGAGTGGCTGTCAATGCCTTATCAAAATGAAAGCGTCAAACATTTCAACTGTGGAGACAAATGGCCATGGTGCTGCCGAGGAGCACCCTTCCAGATCCCACGGGGCAAGAAACTGCAGACTGAGGACTCCGCCTCACATGCCTCAGATGTCGCATGGATAAAGGCAACTTTCCATATCCATGGCTTGCACATCTGTGGTTTCAACCAACCACGGATCAAAGATTCAGGGGAAAGACAGCAACTGAGTCCGGAGGCCAGCAAGATGGCGCAGCTGGTAAAAACACTTGCCCAGAAAGTCTGATGGGAACTGACTCCCAAGAGTTGCCCTCTGATCTTCACATACACACTGTGGCATGTTCATACCCACAGGCATACATACATACACGCACACAGCATACACACAATAATAACAAATTTAAAAAACTACATCTGGGGCTGGCTAGATGGCTCACATGATAAAGATGCTTAGTTGGCCAAGCTGAGCTCATCCCTGGCACCCAGAAGGAGCTGTCTTCTGAACATTGTTCTCTGACCTCTACATATGCCACAGCACACATGGATTTAAAGATCGTGGGAGACTTTCAAAGGTTTGGAGATAGGATCTCACTCTGTAGCTCCAGCTCACCTAAATGGAATTCCGTCTCCCGGGTGCCAGGATTACAGATGCAAGTTACAGTGTCCATTTTTTTTTCTATTATATACAGAGGGCCCGAGCACCCACAGTTTTGGTTCTTGGAGTGGGTCTTAGAGCTGATCATACAAGGATTCTGCGGTGCAATTTGACCTGGTTTTCAGAAGCCGTCTCATTAGTAGTGATCTGTACTCTCCAGGTCTTCAGCGAGCACTGGGATTTGCCCTTCGTATTCACAGACACATGAAACCAGTCTCAGAGTCTGAGCCCTTTATGTGCAGACGCACTTCCACATGCTCACTAGCTATGAGCAACCCCCTACTTCCTAGTCCCCTGCAGGGGCACAGGGCCAAGGCACCAGTTGTGTCCAATGGTCAGGGAGCAGAAGAGACTTGTGCATGGTCCTGCAGGGACAATAAAAATGACCAGTTACAATGACAGCATCCCAAATTGCAACTGAGTCATTAACACATACTTACTGCCCATAAGGGACATCGGAATTATATCTAGATGATTAAGAAGTCAGCCTTGTTGCGAGATATTTGATTACACTGTGTAAAAAATATGTCACTGTGATTGGTTTAGTAAAAAGCTAAATGGTCAATAGCTAGGCAGGAAGTATAGCTGGGACTTCTGGACAGAGGGAGCTCTGGGAAGAAGAAAGGGGGAGTCACCAGCTGGGCTCAGAGGGAGCAAGACGTGCAGGAGGAGAGGTAAAAGCCATGAGTCGCGTGGCAGTACATAGATGTATAGAAATGGGTTAATTTAAGTTATACAAGCTAGTGGCTGAGCTTCCATAATTAATAAGTGTCCATCCTGTCTTGTGTGTGTGTGTGTGTGTGTGTGTGTGTGTGTGTGTGTGTGTGTGAGAGAGAGAGAGAGAGAGAGAGAGAGAGAGAGAGAGAGAGAGCTGGTAGCCCAAAGAGAAATCTGTCTACGGGCCTTTGTGATGTCAGGCTTCTGAAGTTAAATGCTGGGCTTCCTTGTTCCTGCAGCACAGCCTGATCTAACCTAACCTAACTGATGCATCAGGATGCCTCCCATTAGGGAAGCTCTGTGGATCATGACCCCTTTGTGGGTCGAATGACCCTTCCATGGAGGTCATCTAAGACCATTGGAAAACACAAATATTTACATTAGGATCCGTAACAGTAGCAAAATTACAGTTATGAAGTAGCAGTGAAAGTAATTTTATGGTTGGGGGGTCACCACAACATGAGGAATTGTCTTAAAGGGTTGCAGCATTAGGAAGGTTGAGAACCATGGATTAGAGGATCTCGTTGGGAGATAGGAAATACATATTAAAGGTCAACGATGTGCTGGCCCTGTGCGGAGCGTGGGGATGGAATCATTAGCAGACAGAACCTCCAGTGCCCGGAGCTTACAGCAAGCTAAGGAGAGAGACTGTTGTCAGACACAAGAGCCAATGAAGGTGCCTGCTTCGGGGCAAAGGAACCGGTTCCTCTGACGTCATAAGTGAAAGGAGCCTGGCGTAGCCCAGGAGTGTTAGGGATGGCATCTCTAGAATCTGGAGTCCCAGAAGCACCTTGGAGTTCTGTCTTAGGGTGCCATCTTGGGAAACCCTTTCTGAGTACAAAGCTCCGTGCCAAACATTCAACATACACGACTCTCATTACTGAAACAGTTCCAGGAGGTGGTTCTAGGAGCCGCAGCACTTTACAGACGGGGAGCCCTTTGCTCAGCAGAATGAGGTCATAGGCCCCCAGGAAGTACACACAGGGTTTTGAACCCACATCTGCAGAATCTATAAAGAACATTTGGCAGCCCCTATATTCCTGGCCCATTAAACTCAGCCAAAGAAGTGACTCAGGCAGGAAATTACCCCTGAGAGTCCCGGGGGACGCGGGGGGCGGGGGGGATGGGGGGAGGGGAATGGGGATATGGGGGGATCAAAATGAACCAGGCAGGCAGTGTCCACAAGCACCCTGCAGGAAGGGTGTACAGCCTTCCCCCAAGTCTCTCCTTAAAAGATCCCTAGTTCCTTTTTAATTTTTACAGCTTCTTCTGGCTACCCCCACCCCCAGGGTGACTTCATTTCTCTTTTAGCAGATGGGAAAGCGTGGGTGGTTAGTCCTACAGTAGCCCAGCCACTGGCCTTCTTTCCCTCCAGACTTAACCCAGAGGCAAGCAAGGACACAGCAGCTGGCTCTTCTCTTGGCTTGCTCTGATGCCTCCCTTTCTCCTTGCTACAAAAGCAGGAAGTCCTCGGATCGCTGTGTTGAAATGTTGCCTGGGTGAAGCTTGTTGCTTTTCCTTACAGAACCCAGACAGGGACACATTGACACATTTATATACATGTTTCCCATGGAGATGCGTGTGTACAGGCTCATGTGTGTGCATGCACATCACTCATACTCACCAACTATTCTAGGGAGGGCAAAAGTTGACCTGCCAGTCACTGTAAATAAAGTTTTATTGAAACACTTGTTCCATAACGTCACATTTGTGGCTGCTTTTGGCACTACAAAAAACTGATCTGAATGTGTGGCAAGTGACTTTATTATTTATGACTTTTGAAACCTAAATTATGTATTTTTTGCCTCTCAACAGGAAAAGTAAGCCTTGTTCCTACTGATCCTTCTGCCAGTGTTCTGTGAGGTGTCTGCTACTTATAGGTTTGTAACAAAACACCTTAAAAATTTTAGCTGCTCAAGCCCACTGTAGGGGCTGGGAAGATGCCGAAATCGGTAAAGTGCCTGCCATATGAGGACCAGAGTTTCCCCAGAACCCATGTCAGACCCAGATGTGGTGATGCTTGTAATCCCAACGAATTACAATGCATGCTCACAACCCCAGCTCACTCAGAGACCCTGTCTCAGTAAATGAGGTGGACCACTCCTGAGGAATGTGATCTGAGGATGACCTCTGGTCTCTATGTGCATATGCAACCTCTTCAAACACACACACACACACACACACACACACACACACACACACACACACACACACACGCAAACACATAACACTATCACTACCACCACCATCAAGGTTCTGCACAGGGAACAAGCTGGGCCAGGCAGTATTGCTACCCATGATGTAAGATCTGAGGCCTGGGCACCTCTGTTCACTTCCCTAATGTGGAGGAAACCACCAACTACAGATGAGCTCAGCATGTGTTCCTGAGTGGCAGAGAATCCCCTGATTTGGTGCTTCCTGTTGACCACCCTTTATCAAAAGTCCTGGCACAGGAGAAACCCACAGTGCCCCAGGAAAGAATGGGCCGGAGGTGCCCATTCAGTATTGATGTATGGGTGTGTGTACACATGTATATGCAGGTGTGTGTGTGTGTGTGTGTGTGTGTGTTTCTGTATGTGTCTGTACTTGTATGTGTAGATATATGTTTGTATATATGTATATATCTGTGTGTATGCATCTCTGTGTATATATCTATGTGCATGCGCACACCCGTGTGTGTGTGTGTGTGTGTGTGTGTGTGTGTGTGTGTGTGTGTGTGTGTGTATACCTGTGTGTGTGTTAGGACTTCACCAGATGGCTCCAGTTTTACTCAGTTAGTCTGGTTGACCAAGGAGGTCCAGAGATCTGCCTGTTTCTGCATCTCCATTGCTGATGTTACAGACACACACTACATGCCCAGCCTTCTATTGGTGCTGGGGATCTGAACTCAGGTTCTCGTGCTTTCTCAGAAGCATTTTACCTTTGAGCCATATCGCCAGTCTCCTGGTACTCTTTATAAAGTATTTCATCTCGAATATTTTATTGTAGAAACTGAGCACAGACTGAAACATTTAGTAAGATTAAAAAGTTTTTTAATTAATTAACTTGTAGTGTTGGGGATCAAAGCCAGGGCCTGCATCCTAGATGAGTGCTCTTCCACAGAGCTATGTCTCCAGCCTCAAGAAATAAATATATATATTTAATGCACAGTGATGCCTGAGCTCCATTGGTCTGGGCTGGACCTGAGCACCAGGGTTTGTTAAAGCTCCAGGTAGTTCTAACATATATCAGGACCAGAGCCTGACTGGTCCACGGAGAAGCTGCTGTGGGAAGATGCCTGGGAGCTGCAAAGAAGAGAGGTACCGGCTGGAAATCAAAACAGGAAGGTCTAGGTGGCAGCAGAGCCCTGCTGGTGGATTGATCTCAGAATCAGCCACTCTAGGCAGGACATACCCACGCTCTGCTCTCAAATGCTGACTCCCATGGCCTCCCACCAGCGACTAGTCCTTTAGCTACTGCCCTGACAACCAGACACATTTGACTGTGGTCAGTGGCTTTGGCCAAAGTCACCTACAGATCTCAGTCTGACCATGGTGTTCCAAGCATTTATTTATTTTAATTTTATTTATGTGTATGAGTATTTGGCCTGCATGTATGTCTGAATACCACTTATGTGGCTGATGCTCACAGAGGCCTGAGAGGGGGTTGGATCCCTTGCAACTGGAGTTTCAGATACTTGTTAGCTGCCATGTGGGTGCTGGAAATTAAACCTGGGTCCTCTGGAAGAGGAGTCAGTGCTCTTAACTGCTAAGCCATCTCTTCAGCCCTAGGGGGATTTCTCATATATTCAGTGTAATGGCTAATTTTGATTGACAACTTGATGAGATTTAAAAATCACCATGGAAACAAATCTCTGGACAGGTCTGGATTAGGGTTAATGAGGTGGGAAGACCCAATGCAAATGTGGGTAGTGCTCTCCCATGGGCTGGGGTCCTGGGCTGAGTGAAAGGGAAAAAAACAAGCTGAGCATCAGCATTCCTAGCTCTCTGCTTCCTGACTGTCCACACAATGAAAGCTGTAGCCTCAAGCTCCTGTTGACTTCCCTGCTATGAGGGAGCAGACAGTCCCCTCCAACTGTGAGCCAAGAGAAGCCCTTCCTTTCTCCCTAAGTTGCTTTCGTCAGTTTTTTTTTTTTTTTTTTTTTTTTTTTTTTTTTTTTTTTTTTTTGTCACACCAAGACAAGCATTACCCTAAGTACTTCAGATCTGAGACTCACTTGAGGGCTGGTGTTAGTTTCTCTGTCTGCTCAGTGTCTGCAGAGGTCGGAAACTCAGGAGATCCTCCTGATTCTGCTGGATGGTTATCAGAACGCCAAGCCAAGGGATTAAGGGGTCCAGGTAAGTCAGAAACCGACCCCAGGTATCTAGAGAAATGCCATCCAGTGCAGGGTAGATTTTTTCATGATGGAAACAGTGTTCTTGTTGTTTGGGATTGTAGAAGTCTGAAGAATGCAGAGGCATATAGCAGGAAATGGAGAGCATTAGGTAGCCCCTAAATTTTTAAGGCAGAGCTTTCTCATTTGGCACCAGAGTAAAGGAGAAGGGACTCCCTAGGAGGGCTCTTCTCCACCCAGCTCTGCCTGTGGCTTCAGAATGAAACAGGCCATTTTCATGACATCATCTCTTTGCCTTGGGACTGTGGTATGGGGACAATGGCAGGATGCAGCTTTCCAATTTAGCTCTTGACATCAGCCTGGTTGGAAAGGACTTGGCCCAGAGCCTCTATGTGCCCCTGGGGAGGAATCACTGGGCTTGGGCCCAGATCCTGTCTCTGGAGTGACTAATAATATGCCTGTTGCCTGGACACTCCCTGCCTACCAGCCGTCACTCCATAGACTGGCTAACTCAGACTTGGGCACACCCCAGCACAGGGACTGTTGTACTTCCCATGTCGCGTGTCTCCCACGGCCATATGCTGAAGGCGTGCTTCCCAGAGAGGCATTATTGCAAGTGGCGAGGCCTTTGAGAGGCGGAGTTTAGCGGGAGGTCTTCAGGTCACTGGGGTGTCCCCTTCTCTCTCTTTTTGAGTCGCAGTCATGAGGTGAGTGATTTTACACCACAACACCCTCTCATGACAGTGTGCTGCTTTGTCACAGGCCTAAAAGTGGCAGGGTTGGCTGAAGCCGCCATCTGTGAGCCAGAACAACCCCTTGCCCTCTATGAGCTGACTTATAGGGTGTTTGTCACAGCAACGGGAAGCCGATGGACAGAAGCAGAAGCAGCTCAGAGAAGTAAAATGACTGGCTCCAACTCACAGAGCTGGAAAGCAGCAGAGCCAGGCCTGGAGTGGCCTTTGCTGAGGCCACATGCTCTTCATCAAGGAGGCACGTGATGCTCTGAGCACCACGCAGGGCTGGCGTATTCCGTGTCCTTGTCATGCGGCTGAGGAAATTAGTTGACAAGGAGTTGACCAGAGGCTTCCCTGTCTGAGATAACTTAGGAGGAGGAGGAAGGGTTGATTTGGTTCATGGTCTCAATCCATGGTTGATGGCGCCATTGTGTCTAGGTCATGGCTATGGGTACCTCGTAGTGGTGGGAGCCTGGGGTGGAGCAGAGCTGTTTGTGGAAGGAGGAAGTGAAGAAGGAGTACAAGGGGCAGGCCAGCATTGTGCTGTCATCTTCAGGGGCACACCTTCTGTTTTATTAGGGTTTCCATCGCTGTGAAGAGCAATGACCACGGCTACTCTTATAAAGGAAAATATTTAATTGGAGTTGACTTATAGTTTCAGAGGTTTAGTCCATTATCATCATGGTGGGACATGGTAGCACGCAGGCAGACATGGTGCTGGAGAAGTAACTGAGAAGTACACTCAGATTTGTAGGCAGCAGGAAGAACCAGACGCTGGGCCTGGCTTGAGCTTTTGAATCCTCAAAGCCCACCCCCAGTGACACACTTACTCCAACAAGGCCACGTCTCCTATTGCTTCTCAAGTCCACTCCCTGATGACTAAGCACTCAAATCTGTGAGCCTATGGGGGTCATTCTTATTCACACCACTACAACCTCTGAGCAAAGGCTGCAATGAGCATACTCCAGAAGTGGTGGGTAGATGTTTTCTTGGGGCACAGCCCCAGGGGAGAGTGTCAGATGTACTCAGTTGTTAGATCTGCACAGTTTTAATATGATTCATGAGAGGCAAGGGCAGTGTGCAGCAAGAATAATTCACACTTGGACAGCAATATTCATTCACGTCCCTGTATGTCATGGATCCATTATGCAAAGACCCATTATGGCATGCTTTTCCCTCCCACTTACCCTGTGTGGTGGTTTGAATAAGAATGCCTCCCATAGGCTCATATATTTGAATACTTGGTGCCAACTGATGCAACTTTTGGGGGAAAGATTAGGAGGTGTAGCCTTGTTGGAGGAGGTGTGTCACCGGGGTGGGCTTTGAGGTTTCAAAAGTCCATGCCATCAGTGTGAATGACTCTCTGCCTCCGACTTGTGGATCAAGATGTGAATTTTCAGCTGTTCCGGCCACCATGCCTTTGCTCTACCATCGTGGACTCTAACCTTCTGAAACCATGAGTCCAGTTAAAGTCCTTTCTGTTAGAAGTTGCCTTGGCGCTGGTGTTTTGTCATAGCAATGGAACAGTAACTAAGACACCTTGTACACTGGAGGGCTTTGCACAGCAACCCTTCCAGATGCACCTCATTTCCAGCATATCATTAAATTCTAACATAATTACAGTAAAGTGCACAGTGCTGAGGAAAAACTGCTTGAATAACCATTACAAGCTGAACCCAGCAGCCAACATTTCTCTCACCATGGAAGCCCCCCTTTCAGTCTCCACCTTCTCCAAACCACATGGCTTCATATAAATAATAGAACTGCACAACCTGTGTTACACTGAATAAATGGTATGTCTGTGAGGTATAGCAGTGCTGTTGCATGGCAATGTCCGTGTGGGGTGGGGGATTCTATTGCCATCTATCAGGTGGAGACTGTTGTGTAGCAATTTTCTCTGAAATGAAGTATTCTATCCTGGAGGGAAGTTCACTAAGGCTCAAAAAGCTCTAAAGGGAGTCTCGTTAAGAGTCTGATAGTAAGAAACTCAAAAGCCTCAGGAAGTCCCTAAAACTTACCAAATCCATGAGGCCCTTCCATCCCTAAGGTAATATAAACAGTAAGCACTGCTCAAGAGAGGAGACTCTCCAACCTGTGCAGCTGGCTACAAGTTTTGCGGTATGCTCCAGGTTTCCAACTTTTGTGGGTTGTCACCCATGTTGGTGTGGGCTTTGGTGATGCAGCCTGTCTTTAAGTCATTTCTGCTCTTGTGAGTAATGCCTCACTCTACTTCTTAAAGTAACTCCAATAACTCACAGTTAACAAGTTGGACTTCAGTGGTCCTTGCTTTGGTCTAGCTTCAGTTCATCTTTGGGGTAAGTATGTCCAAGTCTTCCTAGGAGTAGTGTGACACAATAAGTCCAGGGATGCTATTCAACATCCCACAGTATGGGGAACCCCCAAAGCAGAGAAAGGGCTTTCTCTGGGTGTTAGCCATGCCGAAGTGCACAGCTCTGCTATGGAGCGGACTAAGGAGCTCAGGTTGTATTTGAGCAGTGGAGATGCTGGGCGTGAGGACATCTGCTTGTCAGTCCAGCTCTTGGGAGGGAGACCGAGGGACAAGGAGCTTGGCCTGCAGAGAAAGACCTGTGTCAAAACAAAGTGAAATGAAGAAGATAAGAGGGATGGAGAAACACCGGCCTAGAGGTGCATTCAGCTCTACTGGACACCGCCAAACTACTTTTCAAGGTGGCTGTGTCCTCTTTCTCTTTCAAGTCTGACTTCTACTGGTTCCTAGTGACCAACTTCCTCATCTGCTGGCCACCACACCAGTGCCAAATGAAAACCTGCAGAACAGCCTATCTAGTCAGGATAGATCTGGGTCTAAAAGACAAACACACACACACACACACACACACACACACACACACACACACACACACACACACACACACGTTGTTCTCTCTGCAACAGGACCATGATAGAAGCTTCATTTAAATCAGATGTCCTCAATCTGTGGGTTGTGACCCCTTTGGAAGTTGACTGACCTTTTCACAAGGGTCATCTAAGACCATCAAAACACACAGATTTACATTATGACTCATAACAGTACCAAAATTAGAGTTAAGAAGTAGCAATGAAAACAATTTTATACTTGGGAGTCACCACAACATAAGGAACTGTGTTAAGGAATCACAGCTTTAGGAAGGTTGAGAACCACTGATTTAAATGTAAATCTCCACTCTCTGTATGCTTAGCATGGGATGGGCACCAGGAGATAGCTCTGGTCATCTTGGCTTCTGCTCTGGTTTCACATCTTGTGCACTGGAAAGATAAACAGGAAGGCCCTCCCTGACTGGGAGGATGGGACAAGCCTCTGCTCCTCTCAGAGTTGGGACTCAGATGTCCCCTGGGAGGGGCCCCAGGGCCCTGGGATGAACTTCCTGCCTGCAAAAAGGGCCAGATGGCTGGCGGGGAGTTGCGGGGGTGTGTGTGGGGGAAGCAGTGCCTTTTTGCTCTCTCTTAAATGCCTGTTGTGGACTAATTTTACTTTGAAATTCACCCAGAGCATCCAGGAGCCTTTTGTCTGTCTAAAATTCCAGCTTGGGTAACGCTTTGACCCCTGAACATATAGTGACTGCATGACTTGCGTTGGTCATTTTGGGGTCACTAATATTTTTCCTTTTAGTTTTTGTGTGTATGTTTGCGGTGTATGCGCATGTGTGCAGAGGCCAGAGGTTGACATCTGGTGTTTTCCTCCATCACACTCCATTTTGTTTACTGAGGCAGGATCTTCCCCTGTACCAGGAGCACTTCTGTTCGGTTATTCTAATTAGCCAGCTTGCCCGGGATCTCCTGTCTCTACAGCCTGAGTGCTGTGATGATAGATGGGCCACTGTGTCCACCCTACTATTTAATCCCAGGGCCCTCTGAATAGGTGAGACAGTTGATTGGCTATTACTATTTCAAACTGTAGGCCTCATGCCTGTATGGCAAGCCTTTATCCACTTAACTCTTCTATACCCTGGACCATGCTTCAAGTAGCTGGATCAACAATCCCTTTCAAGTAAACTCCATGTTACCAGAACAGCAGAAAGTTTTAATCTTCTCTCCTCTCCTCTCCTCTCCTCTCCTCTCCTCTCCTCTCCTCTCCTCTCCTCTCCTCTCCTCTCCTCTCCTCTCTCCTCTCCCTCTCCTCCTCTTCCTTGTTCTTCTCTCTCTCTGTCTCTCTCTGTGTGTCCCTCTCTGTCTCTGTCTCTCTCTCTCTCTAGTTTGCCTGGAGACAGGGTTCTTGTCACATCTAGACCAGGCTGGCCTTGAACTCAAATTCCTTCTGCCTCAGTCCCCTGAGTGTTGAGACTACAGGTGTGTGCTACATACCCAGTTCCAATTTCTCATTTTCCTTCATTTCTGAAAGATAAAGATCATCTTTAATTATGTGTGTATCGGGGGTGCTGTGAACATGTGAGTGGAGGTACCCACAGAGGCCAGAAGAGGGTTCCCTGGAACTGGAATTACAGGTGGTTGTGAGATGTTGACATGGGTCCTGGGAACTGAATTTGGGTCCCTTACAGAGCAGTTTGAACTCTTAACTGTGGAGCCATCTTTCCAGTACCAGTTTCTCATTTTCTAAAAGAAAGAAAGCTGCACATTATTAGCTGAGATAGTATAACATAGTATTTCTGTGATCCTGAGATTTGAAGGGATGGGGTGTTAAGGAAGAGTTTAAGTTTCTACTCAGTGTTTCTGTGTCTGCTCTTCTTGTTTGTCCCAGTTAGAGTACAGATGTCACAGTGCTTTATTCATACAGTGGTGGTGCCTGGCTGATCACTTATGCACGCCAGGTAGCAGGTGTGTGTGTGTGTGTGTGTGTGTGTGTGTGTGTGTGTGTGTGTGTGTGCTTGAGATATGAACTGAAATAATCTCTGTCTTCCAGATAAAGGTTCAGGGTCAAAGAAGTTAAATACCACCCCCACCCCCCCAGGGGCTGGAGAGATGGCTCAGAGGTTAAGAGCACTGGCTGTTCTTCCACAGGTCCTGAGTTCAATTCCCAGCAACCACATGGTGGCTCACAACCGTCTGTAATAAGATTTGTCTCCCTCTTCTGCCCTTCAGGCATACATGCAAACAGAACACTGTATGCATAATAAATAAATAAATAAACCTTTAAAAAAAATACCAACCCCCAGCCCTGCCCATAGAGGAGGTAACAGGGGGACAGGACAGATGTTATTGTCTTCCTGGAGCATAAAAACATCCCAGGGCCCTCTGAACAGGTGTGACAGTTGATTGGCTTGATCTGTTTGGGAAGCAACTAGTCAGTGGGACCGGGTCCTGTGCTCATTGCATGAGTTGGCTGTTTGAAACCTGGAGCTTATGCAGGGACACTTGGCTCAATCTGGGAGGAGGGGACTGGACCTGCCTGGACTGAATCTACCAGGTTGATTTCAGTCCTCGGGGGAGGCTTTGCCCTGGAGGAGGTGGGAATGGGAGGTGGGCTGGGAGTAAAGGGAGGGGGTAGGAGGGGGGAGAACAGGGGAACCCGTGGGTGATATGTAGAACTGAATGGTATTGTAAAATAAAATAAAAGGGGGAAAAAAAAAAACCAACCCAGGGACTGGGGGATGGCTCAGTTGGTAAAATGCCTTCCATGCAAACATAAAGACCTGAGTTCAGATCCCCAGCATCCACACAAAAGGCCTGCTGTGGCCATGCATGCCTGCAATCCTCACGTGGGGGAGGCAGAGATGGAAAGATTCCTGAAGCTCACTATCCAGCCAGTCTAGCTGAACAGTGAGAGAACTTGTCTGAAAGAAATAAGGTAGACAGAAATTGGTGAAAACACCTGAGGTTGGCCTGTGACCTCCACATATGTTGTGCCCAACACACACACACACACACACACACACACACACACACACACACACTGGGACTTCCCCAAGGTCATCATGCAGAACAGAACCCAGGTCTTCTGGCTCCAGGTTTAGGGTTTGCTCTATTGCAGCCTGCAGCAAGCCAGAGTTAATAAAACCGTTTCCGGAAATAGTTAAGAGCCAGAGCTGGGAAAAAACATTTGGAATTGGCCAAGAGGGAATTGAGCAACGCTCATGTCAAGCCCTTGCCTTTTCTCCTGATGTGGCCGCTTGCCCTTCCTGACTACATTTTCCTGACTGCTCTACTCTCTCCCAGAAGAAAAGTAGCACAGTAGTTCATTCATTCACTCCCTCATTTATTCATTCGCTATTATAGATTGGAATTTTGTCCACCCACATTTATACATTAGAGCTCTAACCCCAGCATCTCAGGATGTGACTGTGTTTTGAAACATGGCCTGAAAGAGATGACTAAGATATCAGCTATGGTGGACATGTACTGTAAAACCAGCACAGGAGTCTGAGGCAGGGGGATCATGAGTTCAAGTCCAGCCTGAATAACATAGTGAGTTCCAGGCCAACCTAGACTACCTGGCAAGATCCTCTCTCAAAAACAAAACAAAATGAAAACTCCAAAGCATGATTAAGATAAAATGAAGTCACATGGGTGGACATTAATGACTGGTGCCCACATAAGAGGTCAGAAGGACACAGACTGCACAGAGGTGAAGGATGACTCATGAGGGCACAGGAGGGGGCTGCCACCTGCAGGATAAGGCAAGAGGTCTCCCCAAGAACACCTCAACCTGCTGACATCCTTCTTGGATGCCCAGCTTCCACAAATTAGAGAAACAGATTTCTGTTGGTTAAGTTGACCAGGCTGTGACGTTTTGTTACAGTTTCTGGAAGAACCGAATATATCTTTTCTCTCTTCCTTCCCCATTCACACACATCACAGCTTGTGCAAGTCTGAGCTCAGCTGTCAGCTTGGGGGGAAGAGTTCCTGGACCCCTCTTTAACGCTGCGACACCCCTGTCTCTGGTTCACACTCCTGTGGAATTCCCTCCTCTGTTTCATCATTCTCTCTAGCGCTGACCACTAACTGGGACTCGGAAATTGTTCA
This sequence comes from Peromyscus maniculatus bairdii, assembly GCF_049852395.1. Classification (NCBI taxonomy): domain Eukaryota; kingdom Metazoa; phylum Chordata; class Mammalia; order Rodentia; family Cricetidae; genus Peromyscus; species Peromyscus maniculatus. Next base: position 128,588,243 of record NC_134852.1, on the reverse strand, counting down.
TTGCTGTGGTTTCCCCCACCCTCACATTGTCATATACACATAAGGACAGCAGCATCTGTCCATTCTCTTGCCCTGCTGCAACTGTAGTGCCCAGCACAGGGCCTTGGCACAGCAGGGGCTCCATGGTGCATCTTGAGTGGATAGGATCACATACCCAGGCATCCAACCAGCCGTCAGTAACTGAGCTAAGACTGTCAAGCACCATACTCAAGAATCTGTCTGTCCTTCAGACCTGAGCAACATGGAAGCCAGGGACCGTAGGGTAGGCATCCCCTCTAGGGCCTAGGACCACTCACAGGTTTTTGACTCAGTTTACAGTACAAGGCATTTGCATTAGCTTTAGCTCAGCATGGACCAGGGGAGGGGCTCATGAGGCTCCACCCCCAGTGGGGGAGCTGTTAGCAATTGATGGCTGCTGGGGGGCTGGCTACTTTTCCACAGGGGTGTTGCCTGTGTGACTGTAGGCAACACTAACCCGATTCCTTGGGTTATTAAAACAAATAAACAAAACAGAGAAGAGGACACTGTTGGGAGGGTCTGGGGGAGTTCTGGAAGCAGTGACTTGATACATGATATATTCAAAGGCTAAATTAGAAATATTTTGTTAAAATCAGGGTAATCAAGCAAATTCCTCAAGCACTCATCACACTTAGTGTTTCTTAGCAGTGAAGACTTAACATCCTTTTGTTGATGGTTTAAACTTCATAGGGCAGTACTGTCTTTACAGTCCCCTGTGGGCCAATAGCAGGTCAGAACTGTGCTCTGGTCTAACTAGAACTCTGTACCCCACTGAGCACCCAGACTTCACCTGAATTTAGCAACCATTGTTTACCTCTCGGCGACTTCAGCACTAACTTCTTCAGATTCCAGGCACTGCAAGGCAACCCTGGGCCTGTCTTTCTGTGTCTGGAGTGGCTCATGTACCTTGTTGCCTCCAGGTCCCTCCTAGTGGTGGAAGTGATGAGATTTCATCTCTCCTCTGAGTTCATTCACTGTTCTTTTCTAGATGTGAGAAGATGATAACACGATGCTTTTGAAGCAAAGAACTGCTCCAAAGCTCAGACTCTGGGATGCACAGTGGTCCACCCTGCCCCCTGCTGGCTCAGCACCCTCAGCTGGGGGCCCTTCCACTGCTCCTTTAGGGCCATGGATGTTTGCCTTTAATTTTATTCATGGAGACGGCTTACAAAGATGGAAACCCCCGTGTGAGGCACCATCTCGTCCTAGTGAGTTTCCTTTTCCTGCTACAGAACAAGTCTGGGCTACACAGCTGTGGGTGTTGTCAGACGCAGGAGAGGAGGAACTTGAGATTTGTGCAGACCGCAGTCTGCAAATGCTGCCTTGAAATACATATTGAAGTCTGGGCTGGGGAAGTGCTCAGTCCGAAAGCGCTTGCCATGGAAGCATGAGGCTTTGACTTCAAGCCCCTTAGTACATGTAAAAGCCAGGTGTGGCAGAAAGTACCTGCAGTCCCACTTTTGGGGAGACAGAGACAGGCAGATGCCTGGAGCAATGTTCAAATCAGGGTAGCTTGCTGGGTAGCCTATGTAGCCAAACTAAGGAGTTCCAGGTCAGTGAGAGACCCTGCCTCAGACAGAGAGGAGAGAGATTGAAGAAGATGCCTGACCTCTGCCTCTGTCCTGCACACTTATACACACACACACACACACACACACACACACAAACACCAAAATGTCTAAGTCTTGGGAATGACAGTCTTGCTGAGGTCTTTAGGGGGAGTAGGCAGGTGTCTGCGATTTTTTTGGTGGGACATCAGAAACCAAGATGGAGGAAGGAACAACACAGATGGAAGATAAAGCATGCTGGATGAGGTGTTCATGGTAGCCTGTAGTTGGTTGCTTTTTACTCTTTTGGCTTCTTTGGGGGCCTGCCACCCAGCTCCAAATAGATCACACATAGAGGCCTTTTCTTTCTTATAAATGCCAGGCCTTAGTTTGTTTTATTTCTTGCCAGCTTTTCTTAACTTAAATTATCCCATCTATCTTTTGCCTCTGGACTTTTATCTATAAACCTTTCTTTACTTCTTTCTCTGTGGCTTGCTGTGTAGCTGGACCCTGGAGTCTTCCTCTCCTCCTCTTCTTGCTCCTTGATCCTCTCTTGCTATCCAATCCCTCTTTTTCTCCTTCTATTTATTCTCTCTGCCTGCCAGCCCCACCTATCCTTTCTCCTGCCTTGCTATTGGCTGTTCAGCTCTTTATTAGACCAATCAGGTGTTTTAGACAGGCCCAGTAACACAGCTTCACAGAGTTAAACAAATGTAACATAAAAGAATGCAACACATCTTTACATCATTAAACAAATATTCCACAGCATAAACAAATGTAACACATCTTAAAATAATATTCCACAACAGTAGTCATGATATCCTTGCTGAGGATCACAAAATGCTGTATGAGAAGTATGGGCAGATGAAACCTTGTCCTTCTTGGGGAAGAATGGAGGCCACACTCTTGGACGGAGTGTCAGTGACTAAGGTGGTGACAATGGAACCACATTTTTAGAGCGGTCCCTTCCAGTTGTTTCCTCCTCTTCCTCCTTCTCCTCATTCTCCCCTTTCTTCCAAGGCAAGTGCTTACCACTGAGCTACACCCATGGCTCTGTTTTCAGCTTTTACTTCAGTGGTTCTCGGTAGGCAGAAGTTTCTGTCCTACAAATTGCTTCCAAGTAACCACACAGGGGCTTAATATTAATTATAAATGCCTGGCCAATAGTTCAGGCTTGTTACTAGCTAACCTCTTATACTCATGTTAACCCATATTTCTTATCTATGCTTTGCCATGTGGCTTGGTACCTTTTCTCAGCACAACATGCCCATCTTGCTTTTGACTCCTCAGACTTTGTCCCTTTTCTTCCCAGCATCCTCCTAGTCTGGCTCTCCTGCCCAGCTATAGGCTACTCAGGTCTTTATTAACCAATAAGAGTAATATATATTTACAGCATACCAAGATTGTTCCACAGCAGTGACCAGGAGATGCATCCCTGTACTGTGGCTGACATGAGAGACACAAGACTAGGAAGCCACCCTTGGCTCCATTTCTGTGTGTCTAGAACCCTTTCCCAAGCTCTCTCAGGTTTTATGTGGATGTAGTTGCCAAACGCTTGGGCACCATTTGTAGACGGATGTTTCTTTCCCACCTGCCAGTTCCCAAACAACTGACACAGAGACTTAATATTAATTGTAAATGTTCAGCCAATAGCTCAGGCTTGTACTAGCTAATTCCTACATTTTAAATTAACCCATGTTTTTTTTTTTATCTACCTTTTGCTATGTGACTTATGGCTTGTTACTTCATTTTTTACATGTCCTGCTTCCTGTGCATCTGCTGGCGTCTCCTTTGATTTTGTCCTTCTTCACCCCAGCATCCCCAGTTTTGTTTTCTCACCTATACTTCCTGTCTGGCTACCAGCCAGTCAGCATTTTATTAAACTAATTTAAGTGACAAATCTTTGCAGTGAACAAAAGGATTATTCCACAGCAGCTCTCAACCTCCCTAATGCTGCAACTCTTTAATACAGTTCCTCACATTGTGTAATCCCTAAGCATAAAATTATTTTCATTGCTACACCATAACTGTAATTTTGCTACTGTTATGAATCACAAATTAAATATCATATTCAAATCATAATTTAAATGTGTGTTTTGATGGTCTTAGCCAACCCCTGTGAAAGGGTCATTTGACCCCCAAAGAGGTTACCCCTCCCAGGTTGAGAACCACTGCTTCGAGATAGGGTCTCACTTAGTTGCCCAGACTGGCTGTCTTGAGATCACTCCATAGTTCCTGCAGGTCTTGAACTTGAGATCTTCCTGCCTCAGTCTCCCAGTAGCTGGGATGACAACCTGGCCTTTCTTCTCCTTTGGGATTACACTTGTTGACATGGGGGCTATGGTAGAGCACAGTCTCTCAGTTTTCCCACTTCTTTTGTGGATGGCAGGCACTTTTGAAAGCTCTGTTATTTTTCCTGATGTTTATAGTTTTTTAATCTTAGAATTTGGAGTGCATATCAGTCATATATTTATTCATCCATTTCTTTCCTTTTCTCCTCCCCTCCCCTTGCTTCTCTCCCCACCTTTCTTTTTCTTTTCATTTTTCCAGTAACTCCCCTAACCATGCATTATAATTAGTTAATATAAAACTAGTGAAGCATGGGCTGCAGAGATGGCTCAGTGATTAAGAGCACTGACCACTCTCCCAGAGGATCTGGGTTCAATTCCCAGCACCACATGGCAGTTCATTGCTGTGGGATGTCTTTCTTGTATGCTGTGAATATGTGTTGCTCTGATTGGTTGATAAATAAAGCTGTTTGGCCTATGGCAAGGAAGCTCAGAGGCAGGCGGGAAATCCAGGAGAGACGGGAAGAAGAGAGGCACAGGCAGAGAGCAGACACTGCTAGCCACCGCCAGGAGAAGCAAGATGTAAAAGTGCTGGTAAGCCACCAGCCACGTGGCAAAGTATAGATTTACAGAAGTGGATTAATTTAAGATGTAAGAGCTAGCTAGCGAGAAGCCTGAGCCATTAGGCCATACAGCTTGAAAATAATATAAGCCTCTGTGTATTTGCTTGTCCGAGTGGCTGCGGGACAGTTGGGACACAGGAAAACTTCAACTATAGTTCATAACCTTGCTGGCCTCTGTGGTACTGCCTGCACATGGTGTGCAGACATACATGCAGAAAAAACACCCATACACATAAAAAATTAAAATAAATAAATAAATAAATAAATGATTCTTTTCAAGGGAATTTTATCCTGTGGAATATTAGGGACTTGTATTAAAATTTTGTTTTTCTGATAATCAGTTTTAACTAGGCTTTATGTATGTATTTTTCCCCTGGACCTTACACACAGGCTTGCCTGACTATTTTTACCTATGGAATAGAAATGTGGAAGATGATTCACATTGGGGGTGGGTGAAATACAATCAATTGAACTCAGGGCTTTGCACTACTAAGCATGCAGCAATCCTGGATATACCCCAACCCAAGACCAAGTCCAAACAACTTTCTACTTAGGAATCTTTTAGTTTTTTAGAAAGTAACACAGTACGAAGTTCTAGCCTACCCTAATGTTAACACTTTACAGAACCATGAAGAAACTGTCAAAGCTACGAGACTCTCATGCATGTGGTGCTATTCACAAGACTCCAGCCTCTGTGTGTGTGTGTGTGTGTGTGTGTGTGTGTGTGTGTGTGTGTGTGTGTGTGTTTGCGCGCGTGCTCCAATGTAGCTATACATATGTGCACGTGTGTATCGACATTGGGGGCATCATTCTTCCCCATCCTGTTTTCTGAGGCAGGGTCTATCCCTGGCCTTGAACTTTCCAAGTAGACCAGACTGGCTGGCCCAGCACCTGCCCCTGTCCACCTCCCTGGTGACGGGATTACATGCACCCACCGCCACTTCTTGCTTCTTACATTTTTACTGTGGGTTCTGGGCATTGAACTTGGGTTCTCCTGCTTGCATGGCAAGCACTCTACCAACTGAACAATCCCTCTAGCCCCCAGACTTAATGTAGAGCCCACCACATTTTCCTACTGTTACGCCTTTTTCTGATCCAGGATCCAGGACCTCACATCAAATTTGGTGACTTTGATTTTCTCTTAAATTTCAATATTTTGGGGCGTATGTCTGTTTACCTTTCATTACAAAAGGCAACTGACTGAGATCATGTAAATGGGGGTTGTTTGAAGCTTTCAAACGTCACAGAACCACAGCAGAAAGAAGAGTACAACGCCATGTTTGTGAGTGCCTGCCTGAGGGCTGGTGTGGGCTTGTGGCTGTGTGTATGCTTCTTTGTGCCTCTGCTGCACTCAGGAACATATTATTTATTGAGTAATCGCCAGCATTGAGCGGCTGTTATCAGATCATTTGCCCCATGAGGGCAGGGGCCAAACTCCCTTCTTGGCCCTAACACAATGTCTGGCATTCAGTCTGTGCTATGCAAACATTTACCAAATAAACCAGGCATATAATTGTTCTCCCAAAGTCCTCCATTATCGGTTTAACTGGTATGAAGGTCAAAGTTTTATGAATGCGTGTTTTTTCTTTTAAATTTACTAGTGTGTGTTTGTATGATGGGGTCACACATGCCACAATGTGTGGAGGTCAGAGGAGTTGTTTTATGAAGTTTTTCTCCTTTCCCTCTTTATGTGGGTGGGTTCCAGGGGCCAAACTCGGGCCGCAGGCTTGTGTGGACTCACCGGAGCGTCTTGCTAGCCCTGTGTTATTTGAGACAGGGTCTTAACATGTAGCCTAGGCTGGCCTGGAATTCCCGGTTCCCCTGCTTCCACTGACTGTGTGCTGACATGTGTTATCATGCCTGTTGAAATTAATGTTGCAAATTAACCAGGCAGGACTATATGATGCCACAATAATTCATGAATCACTGAATCTCATTGGTTTAGGAAAAACAATTTTCTGCATGTCCGAGGGTGATTCTGGATGGGGCAGAGGGTCTCTGCTTCACAGGCCTCTTGACACCGTGAGATAGTTGAAAGTTGAGTAGAGGTATTCCTGTAATTCCAGAGCTCAGGAAGCAGAGGCAGGATGCTGCGGAGTTTGAAGCCAGCCTGGGCTACATAGTTTGTACATAGTTTGGTTGCTTCTGCTATATCCTTTTGCGCATCCCATGCTCTTCTTCTGCTGTCACCCTGTCTGTGAAACAGGCAGCTTCTGCTTCATCCCCTGGCTTGGCACAGAGAGCACATGTTGTCGGGACTTGTAGATGGAATAAATGGATTCATAAATCAAGGGCTGTCATCTCGCTTTTTGCCTGGCTTTGGGCAGCGCACCCTCTGAGTCATATTTAATTCCCTCGCTTCCAGGCTGAACTCTTGAAAAGATCCTAATTAGATTCTTAGAAGAAATGATGCCCATCAGACAAACAAACGACAGGAGGTTGCCCTCAGAGCTCAACTCCAGGCTGGGAAAATGTAATAAGAGGGCCCGTCCCTCCAGGGACGAGACAGACATGCAAAAAAAAAAGGTCATGCCAACTCACAGCAAGCATGCTGCCCACTGTGTCCTTCAAGGATCAGAGCCGTGCTTGCATTTACTCTGAGGAAGAAGAGCACCTCTCCTCTACTGTAGAGATGTGCTTTATTCCCAATGACATCAAGTACCCGAGTGTTCTCTGACAAGGGCATTTTTACAACCCAAAAAGCTGGAGGGGAGTGTATTTCACAGCCAATTCTATTCTGTAAAAGAATTCTATTCTGCAAAGCAACACCCAGATTTTGTGAGAAGATATTCCTTGGTGTTCTTTAAAAAATTTGTGTGTGTGTGTGTGTGTGTGTGTGTATGTGTGTGTGTGTGTGTGTGTGTGCAGGTCCTCTGCATGAGCAGCAAGTGCTCTTGAGCTGAGCCATCTCTCCAGCCCCTGGTGATCTTGTTTGCCATCTATTCTCCTGTGGGAATAGATCAACATGGTTGATCACAGTGCTTTATAACGTCTTACAAGAGACTTCAGAATGACTCGAGAATAATCTATATTACCCATGAGGAAGTTGAGGGTCAGTAAGGTTACACTTACTGTGAGTTAGCATCTGTAGCTGAGCAATTAGTGCACTGTCTAACTCTGCTGTGTGGGATGTGCCGGTGTGTGTGTATGTGTGTGTGTGTGTGTGTGTGTGTGTGTGTGTGTGTGTGTGTGTGTGCTTGCTTGCTTTATAAATGTAAATGCTGAGGCTGGTGAGATGGTTCAAGGGTCAGAGGTGCTTGCTGCCAAGGCTTATGGCCTAAGTTCAGTCCTCAGGACTCACATGGGGAAAGAGAACAGACTCCTACAAGTTGACCTCTGGCTTCCACGTGGGTGTCATGCATCTCTCCAAAGAGACATAACCAAAAGAAAATTTTATGTTTATTTTTAAAATGGGCGCGAGAGAGATGGCTTAGCATCCAGGTTGCAGGCGGTACCTTCTGGAATTGTATAAGGTGATGGTCTGTGCTAACGGCTTTCTCAAGACTGTGACAGGATGCCAAGCATACACTACTTCAAAGGGGAAAGGATGTATTTTGGCCATGGTTTCAGAGACTTCAGTTCATAGCCCTTGGCTCTGCTGACTACGGGACCATGGGGAGGCAGAACATTATGGTGGTGGAAGTGTGTGGGGGAGGAGATTCTTCACTTCATGGTGGACAGGAAGCAGTCAGGGACAGGAAAGTGCCGGCGCAGACTGTGTCCTTTGTAAGACGAATTGCTAAATGGTCTTATTAATAAAAAAACGGGAGCCAAATATTGAGGTTAAAGCTGAAAGATCAGGGAGGCAGAACAAGCCACAGCCAACCTCACCTCTCCAACTCTTCAGCCAATCCTGTTTCCTCAGACTGAAAGCCTCTGAATCCTCACCCCTGAGGGTCTCAGTTGAACTGCTGCTTAAAAGCTGCTAGTTCCTGGTCCTCATGCCTTGTATACCTTTCTGCTTCCTACTATCACTTCCTGGGATTAAAGGCATATGTCCTTCCCAAGCAAAGACATGAGATCTCAAGTGTTGGGATTAAAAGTGTGCCACCATGCCTGGCTCTGTTCCCAGTGTGTCCTTGAGTGCACAGAGATCCAGACGGATCTCTGCCTCCAGAGTGATAGGATTAAAGGCGTGTGTGCCTCTGCTGTCTGTCCTCTATGTCTAATCTAGTGGCTGGCTCTGTCCTCTGATCCCCAGATAAGTTTTATTTGTTAGAACACAATTAAAATATCACCATAGTCCTCCAAAGGCATTCCCCAGTAGTGTACCTTCTCCCAACAGGCCTCACCCGCCACAGTTCTACCACCACTCAAGTCTATAGTCAGTTTGACCCATCAACAGATTAAACATTTAGGCCAGAGGCTTCATGATGAAACCATCTCTGTAAACACCCAGAAGTGAGCTCTACTAATCTCCTAGGTTCATTCAGTTGAGAGTGTCGATCGGCACTTGTGGTCCTATCCGTGTCTGTTGTGAGGATCGCATTGTCCCAGAGATTAAAAAGTGACCCCTCCTGCTTGGAGTGAAAATAGCATAGATTTCCAGTGCTGTTCAGCAGACAGGACTTAGAAAACAGGAATAAAGCCTCCAGCATCATTCTCACTTCCCTTCCCCTACATCTGTGCTGCTAGATATTAGATCCAGGGTACACACTCAGGAAGAGCATCACCACTGAGCCACATCCTGGCCCCCTTGAATTCTGGATGAGTTCCATGTTTTTGCTTTTTTTGCTGATGGGCAGTACTCACTGAAAGCCCAGACTCCAGAATCAGACACAAATGTGATTTGGCCATCAATTAGGCATGACTGTGTGCAGACCACATTAGGACTGTAACAGCAGCTGCTCACTGGTTCTATGAATTCAGTATTACTATGAGGTTGTAGTATGTAACCTGCAAATTACCCTTGCCCCGTTTACTCTGAACTTGTTCTAAGTACGAGTAGGTTCTCCAAGTTGTAAGCATGTCCAACGTGAAGCATGTCCATGAGCTGCGTGCACCCCAGTATATCCATGAGTGCACTCTGCTTCAAAATTGTAAACTTACTTCATTGTAGTTTGGGGAGGGTGGGGCTCAATTGTGTGACTGTTGAGTTCTGGAAGGGCTAGTGACCTCGAATGAAGCATATATCTTAAAAAGTACAAAAATTCCAGGCTAGGCTCGGCTAGTACCCCATGTACTTCACTCTTCCTATAAATCATGAGAGATTTTGTTAAAATGTAGATTCTGATCCAATGGACTTGTGGTGGAACCAGAGATCCTGAGTCTTTCATGAGCTGTAAGCAGATGTTACTGCCACTGGCCCAAGGCCCCACTTTGAGTAGCACAGAGCCAGGCATGAAATACAGGAGCCCTGGAGCCTGACAGTCCCAGGTTCAAATCCTGGCTCCTCCACTTACTGATTGAGCTTGGGGAAGCCCTTTGACCTCACTGAGCCTCAGGTTCCTCCTCTGCACAGTAAGGCTAGCAATTCACGGTGTTGCACATAAGGCATTAAATGGTATAATTCGGGTAAAGTTCTCAGCTTAGTGAGGGCACCTAGTAAGTGCCCAGTAAATGCTGGTTGTTCTGGGGCTAGACTGCTCAGAACCACTCTGGAATTCTGAAAGCTTTACAGAGAAGGTGACATATGACCCAAGCCTGGAAGAACAGGACAAGAGGACATAGGGACGAGCTTTACCAGACTGTGTTCTTGGGTCAGCACTTGGTGTGATGTGGGGTTGGCAGAGAAGCCTCACCCTTCCTGCTCCTTCTGTTCCTTACTCGCCCCTGCTGTCACCATGGCTCTGGCAGTGACACACGCGAGGATCTGTGTGGAGCTTCTCTGTCCAATATGGCAGCTGCTGGTGGCCAACCAACACGGACATTGCACTTGCCTACTGCCACATATTAAAATGATAATATTTCGGGTATACTGAACTAAAGAAAATATCTTATATCTCATAAAATATTCAATAAGATATAGTGTTAAAATTAATTTCACTGTTCCATTTATTCTTTTAAGATGTGACTCTAGGGAAATTTTAAGTTGCATATGTGGATGTGGCTGCCATTATGTTCCTATTGACCAACACTGCTTTGGAGTCCCCATCTGCTCTTTGAGGTCCTTGCTGAAGACAAGGACAGGGTCAACTGAAGCCTGTGTTAGGGTACGCTCCAGTGGGTAGCTACAGCAGCCAGGGGAGCAGCTATAGGACAGAACTGAGGGCTGAGTCTGAGAAAGTGAGATCAGTCATCGTACCACTGGAAGGTTATACTAGTGCAGTATATCAGTTAGCTACTGCTGTGTAACAAATGACCCCAAAGCTTAGTTGCCATTTGCTATTGCACGTGGACAGCTAGACAGTTCTGCTAATCAAGATGTAGCTGCACTGGTTTTAACTAACTTTTTGATAGATCTTTGGTTTCACTTGTTTGTAATGAAGTATTTTTTTTTAATTAATAAGTTCTCATTGCTTTCTAGACAATTCTAGGCAGCCAGGATGAAGAACCATCATCAGTTCACATACTGATTGGTGATGATCAAACTTGGGAATTCATCAGGTCTCAGGGATAGAGTGGATGCTGTGTGTGTGTTGGGGTGTGGGTGGGTGGGTGGGTGGGTGGGTAGGTGGGTGGGGTTCAAGACAGTGTCTCTCTGTGTAGCCTTGATGTTCTGGAACTCACTCTGTAGACCAGGCTGGTCTCAAACTCACAGAGATCCATCTGCCTCCACCTCCCGAGTGCTGGGATTAAAGGCATGCACCAGCACTACCTGGCTGGGTGGAGGTTTATTAAAACACAGATTTCTGGGCTTCACTCCAGAGTTTCTGATTTTGAAAGTTCAGATTAAGTCCTAATTATTTGTGCTCTCTGTCTCTCTGCCTGTCTCTCTGTCTCTCTTTCTAGTTCCCAGGTGGATGCTACTGGTCCAACAACCACACTTTGAACACCATTGCACAAAATAAAGTAGCTGTAGGATAGTAAAAGGGGAGTTTCCTTAGGACACATGGGGACGGGGAATGCCTCTGAGGCTGGGAAAGGAAGGCAAAAGGTTAGACTCTGGAGCCCTCACTCTTTACTTCTAGAAAGAAGCAGCAAGGACAAGTGAGCTCTAGAATTTTCTAGTGAGTTTTAGGAGATATCAGATAATGGGAAGTGATGGCTAGCCTCCTTCTTACTTTTTCTTTCTTTGCTTTCTTGAGGCAGGGTCTCACTCCAGTCCCGGTTGGGCTGGAATACCAAACAATCCCCCTAACCCAGACTCCCCGATACTGGGGGTCTGGATCACCATTCTTGGTGTGTTTGGCGTCAGATTTCTATGGCATTCTTCTAGGGAGACTTCAGGCTCAGGATACTGTGTGGGATTGATTAGCAAAGATCAGGAGAGATGACTTTGAAGGCTCCCTGGATTCAGGATTGTGACAAAGTTAACACAAAACAGGGGTTCATAAAATGTGTCCCTTGCTTCCGAGGGTACAACATTTCTGGTGAACGCATAGGAGCTTGGTGCTTTGAGGAAGCAATCAGAGGAACCCAGGAATAGACATGGTGGTAGGAGTGACTCTAATCAGCATGAAAACCAGGAACTAAGCCAGTGTAGACCAGTGCAGACCTGCCACTCCTCAGTTAAAAAAACAAAAACAAAAACAGAGAAAGTGGCATGCTGGCACTCATGCTGGCCAGGAGAGGACAGGCACATCAGGCACACCAGAGAATCAAAGTGGCTCAAGTACAAGGTCAGCTGATGGGGGAATGTCTTTCTGTACACTGAGAGTATGTGTTACTCTGATTGGTTGATAAATAAAGCTGTTTGGCCTATGACAAGACAGCTTAGAGGCAGGCGGGAATTTCAAGAGCGAGACAGAAAATAGATGGGGGAGACGCCAGTCTGTTGTCCAGGGAGCAGCATGTAATGGCACACAGGTAAAGCCACAGAACACATGACAACATATAGATTAACAGAAGTGGGCTGAGTTTAAGTGTAAGAGCTAGTCAGTCATAAGCCTGAGTTAATGGCAGAGCAGTTTTAGTTAATATAAGCCTCTGTGTGTTTACTTGGATCTGAGTGGCTGCAGACTGGGCTGGACATAGGAAAGCTGCTGACTGCAGTCAGCTCTGAGCCTTGTCCTCATCCCTACACAGAGACAGGAGAAATAAGAGCCCTCCACAAAGCAATTACCAGGTTCTCAGGCTCTCAGGTGTCAGACAAATCCTGTTATTATTTTAATGTAAACTAACCTAATAATTAATGTATGTGCATGCATGCTCATGCGCGCGCGCGCACACACACACACACACACACACACACACACACACACACTTCTTTTCACTCCCTTGGTTCTATTCCTCAAGAATTCTGACTAATAGAAATGTCATCCCTTCTGGGACTGCACTGGGGTGGAAATGTTGAGTAGGGGACCAAATGTGGACCCCAGTGAAGTCATCTGGCCATGAAGAAAAGTCACTAGCAAGTCAGGAAGTGTTGTTTGAGGGCCATTATGCCTGAGTAACACCTGCTCTCCTAATTAAGATCTTTTCCCCAGCTTTCCATACCCGAGTGGGTTCTCTCTGTGACCTTAGAGATTCTTTCGACAATAGCAAGGTCAATAGATAAAAGAATTCCCATCAAATCACATCAATGGAAACAGCCCTGATGACTGGGCTCCATCTAGAAGCTTCTATCTTCATGGTCTTCAACCCAAGTACCAAAAGAACCCTGGGGCTGTTTCTGTAAGACACAGTTAAGGAATGTTTATTTATTTATTTATTTTTTGTGTGTGTATGTGGCAGTGCACATGTGTTTGAATGCACATGGAGGCAAAAGGTTACCATCATCTGTGTTTCCTTGATTGATTACCACTGTATTTTTTTTGAATCTGGAATTCTCACTGAATCTGGAACTCACTGATTCATCTAGACTAATTAATTCCTGTCTCTGCCTTCCCAGTGCTGGGATTACAACCACATGCTGCTCATTTTTTTTATGTGAGTCTGGTGGCTAAAACTCAGGTCCTCACTCTTGAATACCAGGCACTTTGCTGAGTGACCTATTGCTCATCTCTGGATATAATCCCTAACACTTGATTCTCTTTCTCCATACTGAGCTCTTCAGCTGCAGACATACATAGATTCGGACTTGCAGAGTGAGAGTGGGCTGTTTATTCTGTATTTTAATTTTCTATACTGGATAAATAGTGGCTGTGGAAGGATGAACATAGAGCGCAGGACTGGATGGATGAGGAAGAGCTACTGGATCCCGTGGAGCCCAGAAGGGCCTTAGGGGTAACTTTATGCTGCTGTTGCTCTCTTAAACTTTGTAAGGACAGTGAATAAAGTGTCCACATTTCAACCTTTCCTGAACACTGCAGTTTGGAGCAGCTATTCCCACCAAGCCAGAGGGTCAAAGGAGAAGGGAGTGGGTACTGAGCTGCCTCGTGCGGCTCCTATCATGACTGCCAACTTTGAACTACACACACCCCACAATCCTCAGCACTTACAAATCCCCTTGAGGGAGAGCTCAGATGAGTGCATTGGTTACCTTCCTGTGGCTGCTTCCAAAGCCATATGAGTAAAATACCGAAGCAACTCCAAGAAGGGAAGACCTGTCTACCCTCATGGTTTCAGACCGTTGAGCTGCGGTTGCTTGGCTCCATGCGACAGCATAAGAGGAAGGGACTTCTCACCTCCTGGTGGGAAACTTTCAAAGGCACATGTCCAGTGACGCACTTCCTCCAGATAAGCCCCCTCCTCCTGAAGTTTCCAGAACCTCCCCAAATAGTGCCTCTAGCTAGGGCCTGAGAATTCAACACAACCTATGGAAGCTGTTTCATACTCAAGGCATGGCGATGTACACAAGGCTGGCTTTAAGAAGGGACTCTATAATCTCTAAGCATTTTCATATGAGCACCTGTCACACTGTCGGTTATGAAAGGGCCTGTCCTTCACCACGGGACATTTATGATTTCCTTATACATGGGAGTAATGTAAGCCACCCGGCATTTCTGTTTTCTCACCATCTTACTTCCCTGTGGGAACTGTTCTTGTCCTCTTCCATACATTTCTAGTGAGGCCGTTAATCATGGTGCACTCCTCCCTCCCAGCCACAGGCATGTGCATGTCATTCAGGCTGGGCCAATCAGAATGTTAGATTCTCCTCGTACCTGTGATTGAGCCCCCGTGATGCTTAGGACTTACTTCCGTCCTTTGAAATGGAAACTGCAGGTCACCAAGGGTCGGCCTAATCAGAGGAGCTCATTCTCCCTCAACCCACTGTACTGGCTGCTCTCTTCCCTCTCTGAATGCTTGAGCAGTGAGCCCTGAAGCTGGCACCCTTTTACTCAGAGACAAGGTCAGGCAAGAAAGGTTCTATGACCTTGACCAGAATACCACCTTAAAAGGTCAGCGCATTAGGACCTTTCATTGTCTTACAGTTTACTTTGTGTTTCACTTGCATCGAGAGGGCGTATTGGCTGGGGAACATGTAGTTCAGTGGGTGGGGTGCTTGCCTTGCCTAACGTGCGCGAAGCTCTGGAGTCTGATCCCCCAGCACTGTATAAGCCAGGTGTCGTGGCACCATCCTGCCACCCCAGTACCCCAGAGGTGGAAGCAGGAAGATCAGGAGTTCTGGGTCATTCTCAGATGCATAGTGAGTTGGAGGCCAGCTTGACATAGGTGAGACCCTGTCTTAAAGAAAATCAAATCAAAACAAAATAAAACAGCAAATGAGAGAGAGAGAGAGAGAGAGAGAGAGAGAGAGAGAGAGAGAGAGAGAGAGAGAGAGAGAGAGAACGTATAATGGCTTACCTACACAGTCTAGGTTTATATGAACATACTCTGATGCTCACAAAATATCACCTAACAATATGTTTCTGATCAATGCATCCCCATTGTTTCCCTGTGTGTGTTCATGGCACGTGTTTACACACCAAGGATGATTCAAAACATTCAGTTACAACTCAAGCAGCTTGGAGAAGAAAGACACTGGGAGAGGCAGGTTTAGGACAGAGAGGGCAGGCCAGGAATTTGGTTTTTTTTAATATCCAATGTATTGTGCTGCCCTACTGCACTGTTTTATTTTATTGTGGTGCTTTGGGTCAAGCCCAGGCCTCACACAGGCTAGGCAGGGATTCTACTGCGGAACTTTAGCCCTAGTACACAGGGGTCAGATACCTCTCCATAAAGGTAAATAGTCCGGGTTTCGCAGGCACCAGGTCTCTGCCATTGATCATCAGCCTGACCACGTTGCCCGGCAGCTGTCACAGAAACATGCATCCCAGTAAAGCTGTGCTTGGCCAGTTTGCTGAGCTCCATGTTCAACCCTCTTTCTGGAGAAATGGAGCAGCTTGTTACAGAGAAGTTTCATGGCAGAGGGATGAGGACTCCACTTATCTGTGGGTATAAGGACACATATATAGACTGTAGCTATCTTCTGGGTTTTGATTCAGGGTGTCACCATGTAGCACAGGCTGGCCTGGAATGCCTAATCCTCTTGCCTCAGCCTCTTGAGTATTTGGGATTTTAGGCATGTGCCATTAAACCCAACTTATATGTGTTTCTTCACCGATGCAGTCAATGCAAAGATCTAGTGTTGGGCCTGATAACTATTGCAATTTTCAAGCTGTAAAGAGTTCAAACATGGGCTCTATGACTATAAAGGCATTTTCTGCCCAGCCCGATGACCAGAGTTCAATCCCTGGACCCATGTGGTAGAAGGAAAGACTAGATAGTCATCCTCTGACCTTTACATGCCTCCTGTGGCACACACATGCCTGCCCCACTCCCTGACACACACACACATCATATGTACACACAATAAATAAATACATTTTATAAAAAAGAAAATTATAAGAAAGAATACAAATGGAATTTTAAGTGTCAACAGCAGCTGTAAGGCAGTATAAAGCCACAAGCTTTCCCTTGGCCAGAACACGTGTTCTGGATTGTTGCCAGCCTTTGTAATGTAAGTTCACAGACTACGTGGACATCTCTCCATAGATCCCTGAGATTAAGCACTATTGGCCCCCAAAACAATTCCCCTGCCTGCAATTCTCAGGACTCAGTTTAATGACAGTCCCTCAAGGAAGCCTTCCCTGACCCTCATCGCTCTGGATTAGCGTCCCTGCTCTGTACCCTCGGGGTTTCCCCTTGTCACTCCATAAGTCACAGGTAGTTCTGTTTGTCCGTCTTGAGAAAAGGTGTCATCTACCTCACTGAAACAGGTACAACCTTGGTCTGAGTCCAGGTGACATCTCAAAGCTGGACTGCAAGCGCCTGTGAAGGACAGGGCAATGATCAAAAGGTCACAGGACCCTGGAATCTAGTCTGGGGGTGACCTTGCACGCTCATCTGATGAAGGCCTTAAGCTGACCTCTGAGGATGGAGCAGCCTTGCATGAACAGCTGGGCCTTCCTGGGGAGTAGATCAGCTTATCCCTTTACTGTGGATAGCTCACTCTGCCCTCCAATCCAGCACTACAGCCTCCTCACTTGTGAAAGGGAGAGAGATGCCACTGAGCAGCCTTGCGGAATTCCCGCAGAGATCAAACAAGGATCGGTGTGGTGTGCTCGGCACCCCAGTGTAACTAACACTTTACTTGAGTGTTGGAGCCGTACTTGTGAGCAGCCATTGCTGTCCGTTTACTCACTCAGCAAGCACTTAAATAGTTATTAAGCACCCATTGTGCTAGGTACTTCGCATGCAACCAAGACATTTAATAATAACAGAAGTAGACTTGCAGGTTCTATGATTTCCCATACCAAGTCAACACTTCCCTTGCCAGGGTCCTTTGTATTCTCACAGACTTCAAATCTTAAGAGATGAAGGTCCCAGGGGCCAAGTGTGGTGGTGCACACCTGTAATCTCAGCCCTAGGGAGGCAGAGGCGGGAGATTGGAGAGTTCAAGGACAACCTTGGCTACATAATGACTTTGAGGCAAGTCTGGGGTACACAGTGGGACCTTATCTACAAAACACCGGAGAGAAGAGAGGAGCATAGGTAATTATGACAGTAGCGGTGATGGGGGCAATGGAGGTGGGGTGGAGAGGAGGGCAAAGGAGAAAGGAGAGGGGGAGGGACCAGGTGAGAGGAGGGGACAGAGAATCAAGAGAATCAAGAATTAAGTTTGCTCCAAGAAGTTCATCTCCCTTCCCCCTAGGATCAAGCATTATGGGACCAGCAGCCACAGCGGCTAGGGGAAGGACTCAAGTTTAGGCTTCCTCCTGTATCCCAGCTCCTGGAACCCATATACCCTCCAGACAAGTTTCTTTACCTCTATATGCCTCCTTGTTTGCATATCTAAACAGTGGGATAGTAAAGGAGTCTACTTCAAGCTTATCTGAAAATTAAAATGTTGACTGTGTGCCGAAGGTAGAAGACAGACGTGAAGCTGGGCTTAGGTTTAGCAGGGCTCGGTAATTCGTGCTTGTAACCTCAGGCTTGGATGTGGAGACAGCAGCGTCTGAGGTCAGCCTGGGCTACATGGTGAGAACTGATTTCAAAATTAATAATAATAATGTAAGCTAGATGTTACTATTTATAGAAACATCGATCAAACTCTTCTAGCCCCTCCCATCTCTCCAAGAAGTAGGCTTCCTCTGTGAAGCCTCCTCCCCCACAAGGGAAACACTGAATTAACACAGGTAAATACCGTCATGTGGTTAAGCCTGCCAAGTGTGAGGAAGGCAGTCAGTGCCTTGGGGAGTGCCCTGACCTCTCTGTACCTCAGTTTCCCCATCTTTAAATAGAGGCCAAACCCAGCACAGGGGCCAGAATCTGCCAGCACAGGGACCAGCAACAAGTGGACACCTTGCCGAGGACCTACCCTGCTCTAGGCTCTGTAGTTGAGATAATGACAGAGCCAAGGCACACGAGTGGTGCTCTGGAAACATGGACCTCCCTGACCCATTATCCAGACTCAGTGTGTTCTTTCCCAAGAGAAACAGAAACACTCCCTACAAAGGACTCCAGAGACAAAGTGTGACTCCACCATAACCCAGCTTGGAGGACCACAGTTTACTTGGTTTACTTACAGAGCATGGATGAGGGGTTACTTGCAGGAGTATGGGTGGTCCCCCAAAGAATCTGCATCACTTGAAAAAAAATCTCACTTTTCCTTAGCTGCATATATGAAGGTCGTCCACCAACCCAACTGGCTTCAATTAACCTTCCACCGTCTATATAGTCTAGCATCTCAGGAGACCGTGAGGCTGTGTGCCATTAGGGCAGAATTACGTACAAACGGCTTGGAGGTGCAGGAGGGAGCAGCCAGAATCTAAGGCGAGGGTCCAGCTACCCTCTCCAACCCCTCCTTATATGAGGGAAGGCCACCAGTCAACAAGCCCTACCTCCGTGTTCTCTTACAAAGTAGCACAGCTGCTCTGATGAAGGTGACGGCTGTTAGGCTCAGAGGATCCAGTTATTCAACATGTCGCATGCTGTGCTACAAATGTCGTACTCCCAGATGCTAAATTTTTCCTTGTGTGCGTTACATACTTAATTACTTCCATATTCCTTTACTCATTTATCTCCCCTGGAGGCTAGGCTGGGCAGAAATTTGACCCCATTTTTATTGGTGAAAAAGACCGGGACGCCAAGAGGTTGAAATGACAAGCCTGATGAGTTGGTGAGCAGCGACACCAGCTGCCAGGCATGGAAAATAGAAACTCAAGGAGGGCCACGTTCCACCTCAAGTCCCTAGCTGGAGGGTTGCACCGACCTTAGTGGCCTAGCGAGGGAGACCCTGGGCTGGGAGATGCACTGGCGATCTTCCAGTGCGGGTTGTGGGGGGGGGGGGGACGGACGGGGTGACGGGGTGACGGGGAGGTGGGTCCAGGCAGCAGGTGAAGTCCACCGCCAGCGACAGGTCCTGAACACTGGAGTCCCAGCTGCCCTCGGGCAGAGTCACGCCGGCGCTGGGTGGCGCTATGCGGCCGCCCTGCACCAGACCTGTTGCGTCCTGGGCTCGGTAAAGAGGCCCACCCAGAGCCGAGTCAGGGTGAACGTCCCCCTGCCCCAGCACTGTCCCGGGAACTGCCAGGTCCGCCCTAAATAGGTGGCGCCTGCCCTTCAACCTCTACTCAGTCCCCAGCCCGGTCCTAGGCGCGTCGGGTGCGGCTAGCATAAAACTTTCGCCAAACCGCTCGGACAGAGGGCGGGTTGAGGGGACCTTCCAATTCCAGACCCCACAACGGTCTGCGCGGTGTCACCTCAGCCTCTCAGTCGCCCCAGAAACCCTGCTGTCGATCAGGCAGTGGATCGGTACCACTCTAGTTCCTGCCGGCGGCGCTGACCCGGGCACCGCCCCCGCCTACCCCTTCGAGGTCCCCTATCCCCTCCCCCGCCTCCCGCGCTCCGGCCCCAGCGTCGCCGGCCCCGCCCGCGCCGGGGTCGCCGCAGTCCCCACGGTTCGCCCGGGACTTCCTGGCCAGGCGTCCCAGCTTTATTGCAACCCGGGAGCTCCCCAAGGTGTGGCTGTGGGTGCTGGTCCACCAGAGGTTGAAGCCGGGGACCTCAGGGCATCCTGGTTCTGAGCTCCAGGGAGGCGGCCCCGCAGGGTTGGGCAAGGACGGGGCGGCCGGCAGAGGGGCGGGCGCCGCTCATCAGTCACGCCAGTCACGTCTGGGGCCACCCGGCCGCCCACTGGTGTCTTGCCGGCTGGTCGTGCCACCTCGCCGTGCCGGCGAGGGCAAAGGGGCTGTGGCGACGCCATGCCCGGGCCGGAGTGAGTGAGCGCGGGCGAAGATGGCGTACATCCAGGTAGGACTGTGGCTGGGGGGACGGCCAGGGGATACCGGGGACCGCGCCCCCTCGGCCGGGAGCGCGCGACGCGGGAGTGCGCACCACCCAGCTCCCACAAACTTACTAGAGGGAAAAATTAAAAAAACCCAAAAACAACAAAACAACGGTTGCCCCAGAGCAGGCACCTGTGCATGTCCTGGAACCAGGGCAGGGGACCTCAGATCCGGTATGGAGGGCCCTGCTTGGGACCTGCATTCTCGCGCTCGCCTCCCTGGGAAGGGAGACCGTAGGGTGACTTTGCACACACCCCCACCCTCGTCCCCCTGGGCACCCACCCCAGGGGAGGGGCTGCAGGAGGGCGGCCCGGGGCGCGCCAGCCACCCGACCCGCCAGCGCCCGTTGCCGTGGTGACGGCTCGGGCTAATTGGCCGATGGAGCCAGCTGGAGGCAGCTGTTCAGACCTAGAGGGACAAGGACATCGTTCGCCCGGGCACTGGGTGCAGAGGGGTGGGGACATCCAGAGGCCAGAGCACACTAGTGAGGGCTGTGGGGATGGTTACTTTAGTCCGTTGAGGTCTGAGAAGTGCAGGATCCCCCCCCCCCCATCCCTCTCACAGAGCGCCCCCAAGACTCCCAGACGCAGAGAATTTCCAAGTATCTCCCCCCCCACACCCCACCCAGCCTTTGGAGGGGACAGGTGGGAATGGACTGTGTTGCTTGGTGAAGAAACCGATTTCTTTTACAAATTGCGAAGTGGTGACAGGTCATCCCCAAGGTCACGCGGCCAGACTCGCGAACAGATCGGAAGAGCTGCGGGGTTCTAGGACTGCATGCTCTTGGCAGGAGAGGAAGGGAGCAGAGTGACTTCCAGGTCCAGGGGCTCACTTTTGTCTCCCAGCCTCAGCTTGGTGTGTTTGGAGGGGGGCAGGGGACTGCAGACCCCCTAGGGCTCCCCTGCTACCTTGTACCCTGCTCCTCAGATGGCCTGCCACCAGGTGGAACCTGACCCTCTCCTCTGGCTTTGATCCCCAGGAATGGCTTGCTTTTTCATGGATTGCCTAGGTCCTGATTTCAAGTTCAATGAAGGTCACATTTACTGTACATCTACTGTGTCTTGGAAGTTGTTGGGATGCTGTTGAATAGTTGCTCAACACCAAGATGACACCAATTATGGAACAGCACTGAGGACATAGGTCACAGTCTCTGCCCCTCTGATGTCCAAGGAAGTGAGCAGAGAACAGTGAAACCAGTTTTGTGGTTCTTCATCGAATTAATATGTTTTCTTTTTCTGAGACAGGCTAGCTCCTGCCTCGTCTTCTGAGTGCTGGGATTACAGTGGTGGGTCACTGCTCAGCTACCTAAACCGTATTTCAGCACAGAGAAGTTAAGTCACTTGCCAAGGTCACACACACAGCTACTTAGCAGTCATAGTGGGATGTGAACTGTAGGCTGGGAGGGGGATGTGTAAGTCCTGCTTCTCAGGGGGTCCTGGCTCCCCTCTTAGAAACGGTCTCTGACCGTCTACAGAACAGGAATAGTAGTATTCTTTTTCTTCTGCCACAACTTTTCATTGGGGAAAACAGTGCTAAAGCCAGCACAGGGAGGTCAGAGAGTGGGCGTGGCTATGCACCCACAAAGCTTTATTTGTTTCCGTCAATGAGTTTCAGAGACTTTCTGAAAGTCAGGAAATAGTTGTCAGTGATGTTTTGCAGTCATTTAAAAATTCTCGAATCCACAAGTCGCCCCCACCTTTCATCCCTGCAGCACTCTGGAGGCAGAAGCAGGCGGATCTCTGTGAGGTGGAGGCCAGCCTGGTCCACACAGCAAGTTCCAGGACAGCCAGGGATACACAGAGAAACTGTCTTGAAAAACCAACCAACCAACCAAAAACAAAACGGGAATCCTTCTTTGCTGGAGGGCTGGGTAGTGGCCTACCATGGGGCTGTGAGCTGGCCTCTGCTGGCCTCTGTGGGGTGCCTGGGACTTTCTCTTTATGCTTCCTGGCTTGAATCAGTTCTCCACTGGTATCAGAAGAGGGAGACCAGAGGATGGGGTGAGGCAGATGAGACCCTGGCCTTGGGTCTTCCTTCCCGTTCCCTTTGTCCCTGCCTTGGGCTGCTCCTGGGCCACCATCATGTACCTGGGCTTTGAGAAAACTGTACATCATCGGGCAGTTTCCCTGCTCGTCCTGGCTGTGTAAATGGCTAAATGGATCTCTTGACCACCTGTGCCTTGAGAACACACCCGCAAGTTGCTAGAATGCCACAGGTGCTTGGAAAGCATTCCTTCACATTAAACTTTTCACTTTGTGGTGCCTGGGGGACCCTGGAGGACTGGGGAGGACTGCACATCTCAGGGTGTGTGTGACAGTGGAGAACAGCTCTTCTTCCACCATGCGGGGCCTGGGGATTGAACCCAGGTCACTGAGTTTGGCGGCAAGCACCATCACTCACTGACCCATCTCACCAGCCCTCAGCTATTTGGCCTTTTTTCTTTCTAGACAAGGTCTTGCTGTGTAGTCCAGGCTGGCCTCCAATTCACAGCCTTCCTTCCTCCGCCTCCTGGGGCCAGGATGATGGGCACACACCAGTATGCTCAGCTTAGAGCAAACAGCTTCAAGGGAGCCCCACGAGAGCTCAGTCTTTAGGGCTTGAACTTGCCAGGGTGGCTCTTGGTGGCTCTTGGTGACCAGGAGGAATCATCTTGTCTCAGAAGCCACAGAGAAGGTGTGTTTATTTTGAGGTTGAGAGTCACACAGCATTTCTATATTAAGAAATCATCAAAAGAAGCAATCCAGGCTCAGAGCCCACCTCCCTCCCAACTTATAGGTCTTATGATCTGTGACCTTTAGCATTCTGTGTCTGGCTGAGTTGGGAGGGACCTGTGACCTTTAAGTGCTTTCCCATGAGACAACCCGTGGCACTTCTCGGAGCTTGAGTTTTAGTTAATAGTATCACCACCTACGCTATTATTAATTGGTTTTTTTTCCCCTCTAGAATTGGACTCTAAGGGCTTGAGTTCAAATCCTCAGCACCCATGTGAAAGCTGAGTGTGGTGGTGTGTTACCCTAGTGCTGGTGAGGCAGAGACAGGAGAATCCCTGTGGCTCCCTGGCTGAGCAGCCTAGAGTTGATGAGCTCCAGGTTCATGGTCAAGATCCTGTGTCACTCAAGATCCTGACATTGACCTCTGTCCTCTACATACATGTGCACACATGTACGTGCATGTGTCCAAGCACTCACAGGAAAGAATATGTACACATGCCACACACATACACAGTGGAAAATCAAACTCTCTTTTTTTTTATTTTAACTTACAAAAAAAAAAAAAATCAAGTTGGACATGATAGTACATACCTATAATCCCAGAATCTGGGAGGATGAGGCAGGAGGATGTAGCATTCTAGGTTGGCCTGGGCCACAGAGTTATACCCTGTTTCAGGACAGTCAGCAAGCCACCAGGCACACAAAAGGTCTGTGAAGGAAACTGTGTCAGCCATGGGCAAAGAGAGTCAAGATCACATGATGGAAGCAGAAGGCGGCTGGAAAAATAAACACACGGGAATGCTACAATATTAAATGTGAGCTGGACTGGGCTCTCCCCAGCCTTAGAGGACTCCTCTTGCTATGTTTACAAGGAAGAGCAAGGGTCGAAAGATGTTAACATCTGGGAGCAGTCCCAGACTGTCTCCTCCCTGTTGGCTCCCTGTGCACTCCAAAGCCCTGGGTTTGGGCTGCACCTCCGTTCCAGCCTAGGAACTGTCCTAATCTGGTCAGCAGGATTTGATACCTGCCTGGTGGGTTAAGTCGATCATGTGTTTGGTTTAGTCTTGAATCAAAAAATCCTGGGGCTGTAAAGATGGCTCAGCTGGCAAAGTTGCTTGCCACAAAATTTGATGACCTGACTTTGATCCTTGGAACCAGGTGGAGGAAGGAGAGGATGGACTCCCGAGAGTTGTCCCCTGACCGCCACGTAGTGCCGTGGATGGTTGTGATCACACGCAGAGAGAGACGTGAATGCACACACGCACTAAAGAAATGTAATAATAAAAAAAAAAAAAATAAGGAAATCCTGGATCCACAGAGGAGCCCTTCTCTGGAAGAAGAGGAGGGAGTCTGGGGCTTGGGGACCTATGAGAAGAAGATGGGGTAGGGGTGGAACCACACCAGGGAGGGAGGACCAGCCCCTGGCTTCCTTCCAGCCCCTCCCCCATTTGTGGGTGGTCGAAGGATGCTCTCCACCAGCAGGATTGGAGCAGAATTGGAAGGTAGGGCCCTGGCAGGGGCGGGGGAGTCAGCCTGTCAGTTTAGCTAATCAGGCCCTCTTGGGTTGGCTTCTGGCTATTTCAGTCTGGGAAGGTTTGCGAGTCCCCTCAAGTGTGGCTGCGTTGTTGAGTAGCTTGATGATCTGTCTACCCGCTCTGATTCATAACAGCACACGGTGCACATCCAATGGAAAAGCTCACATTTCCCGTTTATTCGCTGTTAGTTAACCGAGAGGCTGCCAGCAGCCCTGCAAACATAGCCATACCTTGGTAGTAAAGTCAGCTCCCTCCCCAGAATGGTGAGTGCAAAGATGCAGGGTGCTGTTCTCTGTTGTTTTTGTCTTGCTGTTCTTTGAGTTGCTGGAAGATTGCTAAACTGGTTCTCTCTCTCTCTCTCTCTCTCTCTCTCTCTCTCTCTCTCTCTCTCTCTCTCTCTCTCTCTCCCTCTCTCTCCCTCTCTCTTCCTCTCTCTCCCTCTCTCCCCTGCCCCTCACCCTGGCTTCACCGTGGCTCTCTAAAAGGGCAGTTGGAACCACTGAACGAGGTGGGTTAATTCAATTATCTCTTTGGTCTGGATTCTAATCAAATGCTTGCCTTTCCGTTTGGAGCCTGGTGTGGGGCTGGGGCATGACTGAGTACTGAGTCACAGGGTATAAGCAAGGGTACAGTTTCTGTTCCTTCCTACCGAAGGGAGCCCCTGACAAAAGGGACATCCCTGGACAGCATGTGTGTCCCAACTCCGTGGGATTCCCCTAGTTTAGTTGCATGTCCCTGGGGCTATTTTTCCTGAAGTATCTTGGTTTTGTTGTTGTTGTTTGTTTTTTTGTTTTTGTTTTTCCTTTTGCCAGGAGAGAACCCTATGCATTGTGTGTTTAAGAACATATTGCCTGGCTCTCTCCATGTTGTAATAACCGCCCACCTGTCAAGAAAGGCACACACATAAACTACAAAGGCAAACACCTGCGAGTGTTTTGCTTGCTCCGAATGGCTGGCTGCAGCCACGTCTGTTTGCCACCTTGTGCCCACGGTGCATAAATAGGAGAGGGAAAAAAAATTTTTTTTTCTTCTACCAGCAACTCTGTTCTGGGGTGCCTATTTGTCATGGGTGGAGCCCATCCCTGACGGACTGCTTATAATTTGGGGGTGTTCTCTCTCTTCTCCCTCTTCCTCACCCTCCTCCTCCCTCCTCCTCCCCCCAATGGCCTCAGGGATTTCTTTCCAGAATCTCTGATGTACTGCTGTGTGGATGGACGTGTCGACACTGCTGTCAGAGGTGCTATGAGTCCAGCTGCTGCCAGTCCAGCGAAGACGAAGTGGAGATCTTGGGACCTTTCCCTGCCCAGACTCCTCCATGGCTGTGAGTAACCCACTGGGACATTCACCTCCCAGCATCCCCTCCACTGGAGGACTGGCAGAGGGTGGGGTGAGATAGGCTGAGTTACCATGGACATAGCCGGGAAGGGCTTCTCTGTGCCCCCTCATTTGCGGGCCAGCTGGTAGCACCAGCTGGCAGTGAGGCTCCTGCTCAGCCATTCTCACACCGAGCTTCTGAGATGCAAGCCGGGGGATGCTAATCTTGGGGACACTTTAAGTAGCCCAAGTATCCAAGCAGAAAAAGATCTGGGTTCTTTTTGAAGAACGTCTTGAAGGCAGTGGCCTTCGAAGGAGGAGCAGTGTCTGTTCCCTTCCCAGACAGCATGACAGACTGTCCGAAATGCTCAGTCCCAGGCCTGCACTGAGTAGGTGCTTAGTGAATCTTAGCTGCCAGCACCTTTCTGATGGCGCCTTTTGGCTGACCTGAGCAAGGCCTGCATCCCCAGAGCCACAGGGAGGCGTGCCCGGCCCATCCTGCCTCCAGGGCTTGTGGTGTTCACTCTGGCATCTTCTGTTTTATTTCTAATCCACTCCCCTCCTGCGCCCGCATACACCATCTTCATCTGCCAGTCGCTCAGATATTTTGGGAAGGCAGTGTTGAAGCTTGGCCACATGTCTGATCCACCTCTCTGTGGCAGGGAGAGCGATCTGGTCGGAGACTGGGGAGGAGCCACGAGACCTGGGTTGGGAAAGACCTAGAAATCATCAACAACAGCTGCTGAGGACTCTGGGAGGGAGGCCCAGAGAGGAGATGGTGCTGGGTAGAGTCAGAACCCAGGGGTAGCTGGGTACAGTGGGAACCTAGGGGTAGGACCTAGAACTGTCTCAGCTGAATCGGGCTGAAATCCCAGAAGGCCCCGGAGCCCCATCTTTCCTCTGGGTTAGAGGTCATGCCATGCATGCTCTTATTTTTTCTTCTTAGAAGCAAGTTTCAGGTGTTTCCAGAACACAGTGGTTTCATGTCAGCCTATGTGAGTTCAAATTCAGTTTCTGCTACAGCTTTCTAACTCTTTAACCCTGGGAAAGTTGCTTGACTTCTATGAGCCTTGGTTTTCCATTGTAAAATGGGATGATAACAGTCAGGCAGTGTTGGCACATGCCTTTAATCTCAGCACTCAGGAGGTAGAGGCAGGCAGATCTCTGTGAGCTGAGGGCAGCCTGGTCTATAGAATGAATTCCAGGACAGCCAGGGCTACACAGAGAAACCCTATCTTGGGGGGGGGGAAGTGTGTATGTG
This sequence comes from Peromyscus maniculatus bairdii, assembly GCF_049852395.1. Classification (NCBI taxonomy): domain Eukaryota; kingdom Metazoa; phylum Chordata; class Mammalia; order Rodentia; family Cricetidae; genus Peromyscus; species Peromyscus maniculatus. Next base: position 128,561,173 of record NC_134852.1, on the reverse strand, counting down.
TGAAATTATGATAATAAATAGATAGATAGATAAATAAATAAATAAATAAATAAATAAATAAATAAATAAATAAATAGGGGTTGGGGATTTAGCTCAGTGGTAGAGCGCTTGCCTAGCAAGCACAAGGCCCTGGGTTCAGTCCTCAACTGGGGGGGGGGGAGGAATAAATAAATAAATAAATAAATAGTATGTACCAAATAGGTTTGTTGAGTTTGTGTTTAGAAAAGTACTTAAGAGCACTTAAGACTTTGCTGATGATCAAAAGTGGGACACTTATTTGTTTATTGAGGCAGGGTCTCACTATGTAGCCTTGGTTGGCTTGGAACTCTTTATAGACCAGGCTAACCTTTAACTCACAAAGATCTGCCTGCCTCTGCCTCCTGGGTTCTAGGATTAAAGGCATAGAGCACCATTCCTTGCTTAGTTTTATTTTCATTTTTTAAGACAGGGTCTCTATAGCCAGGCTGGCCTTGAACTTGCCATGTTGCCAAAGATGACCTTGAATTTCTGATCTTCCTGCATCCACCTCCTGAGTGCTGAGATTACAGGCATGGGCCACCATACCCAGGCCTATCCATGCTAGTCAAGCATTCTACCCACTGAGCTATGTCTCCAGCCCCGTGAGTGCAATTTTCTTCGGTTTGTTTTTGTGTGTATGTTTTTGAGACGGGTTTCTCTGGCTGTCCTGGAACTTGCTCTGTAGACCAGGCTGGCCTTGAACTCACAGAGATTCATCTGCCTCTGCCTCCTGAGTGCTGGGATTAAAGGCGTGCACCACCACCACCACCACCACCACCACCACCACCACCACCACCACCGCCTGGCAAATGAGTGCAATTTTTAAAGACCCTGGTTTGACTTTGATTTCCTTATCTAGAGAATGAGAATAATAAAATAATTTATCTCACAGGGCTATAAGTAAGAGTACGTGAAGAAGGCTAGCCACAGTAATGCATGCTTTTAATCCCAGAGCTGGGGAGGTGGAGGCAGGAGGGCTGTGAGTTCAAGATCACCCTGAGCTATGTAGTGAGACCCTGTCTCAAAAACAAATGGGAATGAGCTGCCTTCAGAATGCATTTAGCCCAGGGGCAAGAGATCCATAAGCATTCTTTCTGTCATTATTGGGTGTCAACAGACACCTTTCACTCATCTCGAGGACATGATTTCAAGTAGATGGTCACCAAGCTGAGATGTAAGAGACAAGCCCATTTCATAGGGTCCTGGTCGCAGAGTGGCTGAGACCATTTGGATCCTAAAAGCCACATGTCTTTGTCACGCAAAAGAAAAGCTGATGACCAGGTAGAATGTCACACCTGTATTCCCAGTCCTAAAATTGGAGGCAGAAGGAGCGTGAGTCCCAGGCCAGCTTCCGGAACTCAAGGGCTAGGAATGGAGCTCAGCGTTTGCAGCACGTGTGAGGCTCAAGGTTTGATTCTCAAACTGGAGACAAAACGCACATGCATGTGCACATATGTGTGAGTATATACGTGTATATAGTTTCAAAAGTCTGTTGGCCACCTGACTAGCCCTCAGGAAGACCCTGGACCCTGAAAATGCTCTTGTTCACTCATCATCACAGAGAAGTGAGGCTCAGTTTCCTTGATCTATGATGTATGGTATGTTTGCACATGTGTACATTTTGTAAGTACATGTGAAGGCCACGAGTCAACCCCAAGTCTTCACCTTGTACCTCAAGACAAGGTCTCTTGCTGTTCTCCACTGCATACACTGGGCTAGCTGGCCTGTGACCTTCTGGGGACTTCTCTGTCTCTGCCTCTTATCCTCCAGTAGTGCTGGCTTTCATGAGGATCTGAACTCAGGTCCTCAGCAACATGTGACAAGGGTTGCCCGCTGAACCCCCTTCCCAGCCCGGTAATTTCTTTGGGCACATGCTGTATGTGGGACACTGTCCTCTTCATGAGGTTAGACAGGCTTTTGTGAATAGGTTCAGGGACTTTTCAGTTTTATCTAGGACATAGGCAGGTGTGGGAGCAGGTTGACCCTCTAGAATCATACTTCCATACCTTGCATACTATATGTGACAACCTAGCCTAGGGTCTCATGGAAAATCCAGGGATGATGGCTTCAGGTGTGGCTAGATCCAGGGGCTCACATGGTTTCTCTGGTTTTGTTTTTCATTGAATTAGCTTCATTCTTAAGCTCTCTTTCTTTACTCCTGGCTGCTGTGCTTGATGTACATTCTATCATCTTCATAGAAAAAAAAATTCGGGGGTTAGGGATTTAGCTCAGTGTAAGCAAGCACAAGACCCTGGGTTCAGTTCTCAGCTCCCCCCGCCCCCCCCAAAAAAAAAGAAAGAAAAGAAAAAGAAAAAAGCCAATGACCCCAAAACAGAAAAATGCACTGGCCCAGCCTTCACCCTGTGCCCATCACTTGTCCCTACCATTTCAGGCAGGGGAAATAGCTGTCCCCCTGGGTTGCCTCTCCACCTGGAGCTAAGGAAGGCTTGCTCTTGTCTGAAGCATGTAAAGAGCTAGAGAGTAAATATTTTAGCCTCCTGGGCCTAGACCCTGAGGCAACTGGTCACCCATCACAGCATGCGGCCACTATCACAGACAGAAGAGAAGGGAGGGTCGCGGTTATTAGGGAGCCAGGCAGCGAGTGTGACCCCAGCTCACAGACCCTTGGGGCAGATGCTTCACGTGTTGTAACCAGAGAAGAAGGAATGAACCTGGCCAAGGGAAACAGCACATGGATGCCACCCACCCCCCCAAGGGTTGGGGTCATGGAGGAGGAGCCTCAAGTTCAGCTTGTGCATGGCTTCGAGTGCCAGGTTCGAGATTTGGATGCTCTTCCTCACACAGCAGATGTCACCTCCTCCCAACCTTGCCATTTAGTCAGGTACAGGCTCCTACCCACCCACCCCCAGACACCCAGAGATTCCCCATACCTGTGGAACACTGTAACCATGTACCTATGTAACTATGTAGCCTCATCATAACACTGAGTTTGGAGATGGTTTTATTTGACATTGAATACTGGCCTTTTGTGCAAAAAAAAAAAAAAAAGATTATTTTTGGAGCAAGAAGTTCATTCTGTGTGCAGACAAAAACAGAGAAGTGGACTGGAATGTTCCTTCCAGGGCCAGCACACTCCAGAACTCCGAGCAGTACCATTCATGTTATGGCATTGTGGGCTGTACCATCTGGAGTTGGACAATCTGCAATGTAGACAGCTATACACGACCTTTCTGCTTCCCAGGATGAGCTGGGCTGCCTCAGACCCTGAGTAGCACCTCATTCGGTTTTGGCATCCGACACAATATAAAGCAGAACAGAAATCTGCAAGGGGGAAAGCGGGTTCAGTCATTCAGAAAGCAGATCTGCAGCTTGCATTTGCTCCAGATTTATTTACCAAGTGGGCAGTTGCATGTTATCAAACAGACAGGAAGTAGAAATGTCAAGTGCTCGGGCCTGTCTCCATACAGTGACGTGTGGTGGATGAGCCGGCCTCTGCGTGTTCTGTGTGAGTCTCTGGAGACACGGCACTCATTGTCGTGTGTATTAATGTCATACGGACAGGTGAAGATCTTGGTGACTGCACTGTCTATATGGCTCTGTTGGAGCAGTGCCAGAAGGGTCCTTATGGGAGAGTGAATAAAAGCCAAGTTGTTTGTGTTCAACAAGCCAATATGGACTACCTACTTTAGGTATGGCTCTTGTGGATTGCACAGGGGATGCTCAGCTGTGAAAGGGAGCATAGCTGGGATCCCCTGGGGTACCACAGTTCATCAAAAGGCAAATCAGCTCCCATCACAAGCTTGCATTTCCCAACAGTAAGGGAGGGAGTCCATAACAGCTGGCTGCAGGACTGCTCAGAGGGTGGCCTAAGATAGTGCATACAGGTACCGTAGGTGCCCCTCGCCACTCCCTGCCCCCTTTGATCAGTGAGTAGAGATCCCAGTGTTTGAGAATGACGTGATATCTCAGTGTTGCTGATCCCAGTTCATTCTGGGATGTAAACGACAAGCCCTGAAGATGAGCATGCAGCACTAAAGGGAAAGACAGCTGTAAGGTGGGGGCTGGGGAGGGGGATATGGGGGAGGTCTCAGGACAGGATTGTGGTCCCTGGAGGAAGGGCCACCGAAGCAGAAGCCTGAGTGGTTAAAAGAACAAAAAACTAGCCAAGGGAAGAGCCTGGAGGAGCATCTTAGGCAGAGGGAACAGGGAGGCCCAGGGTATCTGAGGGAACACAGAGGTGGGGCAGGCCCTGTGCTCCCAGACACCTGTGTTTTAGTGGCTCCAGAGGGTGGTGACGTTTAAGCTGACCACTGAAGGTGTGTGGGTCTCTTAGGAGGAGGTGGCTGTCACAGTAAAGCTTGGCAGCTGGGGAGCAGGGCCATAGGCAGGCAGGGGTCCAGGAGCCATGACCCTCCTATCCAGAGGCTGCTGCTCTGCATTCAGGGAGTCTTGCCCCAGTTTGGTCCTGTCCCTGTCCCCACGCTCCTGTCCCGCACATTTCATCTGCTGTCCATACACAGCCAGCAGGTATGCAGCCCCCCCTTTCCAGCCTGAGCCCCCCTTTCCAGCCTGTCTTGCCCTACCTGTTGCCTTTCATCACTCTGTGGTCAAGGCATCTCGCCCATCAGGTGCCCCCGAAGACCCTCTAGAATTCAAAGCTTGCGTTTTTTTGAGTCTCAAGACATGTTTGTTTCCTTGTAAGCTTAAATGTCAAGTTGAGGAGATGTGACCGGATGGCCCTAATCAGCCATTATGGCTCAGGGTGCACGATGCACAATACTCCCCCATGCACAGTATCACTAACACTAGATCTCTTCGCAGGCTCCCTGTTCTCCCTTTCCCTGCCCCAGCACTCATGCCCAGCTGGAGTACTGGCGAGACCTGGTTTCGTTCACTTGTTTGAGACAAGGTCTTTCTTGGTAGCCTGACCTCAAACCCAGGACTCTTCTACCTCGGTCTCCTGAGTGCTAGGGTTACAGGCACACACCATACCCAGCTTGGGGGGGGATCTTAAAGCCACCCCTATTGTAATGTCAGCTAAAACATGCCAAGTACCCAACTACGTCACTGCTGTATCATTTGATGCTTGTTAACTCATTCTGAGAGTTTAGCAGCCAAGGAAGGTGGGCTTTTGGTTGTTCCCATTTTATAGATGGGGAAATGGAGGGAGAGGGGAAGGGAGTCACCCAGAATCACCTCGCTAGGGCTCCAACTGAAAGTATCTGTCTGTCTATCCATCCGTCTACTTACCTACCTATTACCTATCATTTATCTATCATCTCTCATCTCCCTCACCATCTGTCCCTGAGCCTTGCCCATGCCTCCTCCAGTTTCTCAGCATTTCTCGTCTTCATTAGCATCATGTTGAGTCATTGCTGCTGCTAATTTGTAACTGCTTCTCCACCTCCAACTTCTGTTCTCAAGTCATTGATTCACGGGACCATTTTGTAGTCATCCACCTGCCACTCCACCCTTGAGTGACATTGTGATGGCGTATTTTTAAAGGATGTTAAGTCAGAAGATTTAATAAGGAGAGTATTGAAATAGACGGACACAAAGCCCCAAGAGTGACTCTCACAAGTTCAGATGCATCTAAACAACCACACAGTTCCTTCTGGACCCAAGATTGACAGGTCTCCTGCTTCAGTCCGCCATAGTGGCGCCCTCATGTGGCAACAGTGTGGGTTTGCATGCCCTCCGCCCAACTCTGAAGCTATTTTCTAAATCAGGGATGATATCTTTGAATTATTTCATAGTTTGTGAAAAAAGCCGAGACTCTACTTCCATCATTCTAAGTGATATAGTGTGCGTCAGTGGCTGCATCATTACCATGCATGTCCCAAGACAGGAGTCCCTGTGTTCACCCACTGAATGTTTGTTCAGGCTCTGGGAAAGGTGCGGGTAGTGGTTGAACTGTGGGAGAATGCAGAGAGCAGGTGGAGGCCCACATGAGACTCTGGTGGGGGGTTGTCTCAGCAGCCACTGAAATCCCTTCTCCTCCCCCCCAGAATGGCCAGCCGGAGCAATGACAAGGACGGTGACTCAGTCCACACAGCCAGTGATGTCCCATTGACCCCAAGGACCAACTCCCCTGATGGAAGACGCTCGTCCTCAGACACATCCAAGTCCACATACAGCCTGACTCGGAGAATCTCCAGTAAGTGCCTGGAGACAGTTGGGGTTGGCGGGGTGGGGGGTGGGCATTCTCTTAGTACCGTGGGAAAAAAACCTAGCTGAGCATGGTGGCTTGTGCCAGAAATCCCAGCACTCAGGAGTCTAAAACAAGAGAATCTAGGACAGCCTGGAGTAGAGTGAGTTCCAGGCCAGCCTGAGCTATAGAGTAAGATCCTGTCTCAAAACAAGAGCAGCGCTTGCACTTAGGGTCATGGAAGCAGGACAACAAAGGCAAGGGCTTGATGGGGGAGACCAAGGGGCTGTTGCACCTGTAGACCTCAGGTTTCCATCTGTTCGTAGGCTAACGGGGCTTCCACCCAGGCACGCTGGCCCCTGGGTCCACCCTCCCAGAGTCGGGCAGTGCTACGCCTCAGTTGGGGAGGGTACATTTTTCTCTTGCATCTTGAACTTGCAAGTTCAGGGCTCTAGAAGGTCCTCCCAGTCTATCCCTTCATCCGTAAGGTGGACTAATGTCTCATCTAATAATCCAGGGGACTATAAAAAGCAGGTGACTCAGAGCATGATGTCCATTCAGAGCACTACTTGGCACCGAGCTGCTCTGATCATAGTGATGGGATGCTCCTAGATACCACCTCTCACAATAAGTAAGAATAGAATTATCTTTCCATATGCACACATTCTGTACCCTTAGGTTCAACCAATCCCAGCACTTGGAACCCAAGGTAGAAGAATTGTGAATTCAAGGCCAGCCCAAGCTACAAAGTGAATTCCAGGCTATTGGGGGCTACTTAGCAAGACCCTGTCTCAAAGAGCCAAGAAAAAAAGATTAGGTGTGTGTGTCTATACTTAACACAGACTTTCTTTTCATGTCTTTATTTCCTAAACAATATGGTATATTAGCCAAGCTTGGTGGTACAGGCCTATAATCCTACTCAGGAGACTGAGGCAGGGGGATTATGAGTTCAAGGACAGTCTGTACAACTTGGTGATACCCTATCTCAAAATAAAAAATAAAGAGAGGCCCAGGCCTATGGCTCAGTGGTAGAGCCTTGCCTAGATGCATGAAGCCCTGGGCTGAATCCACCACACACCAGGAAAAGGAAGACTTGCCGTAGGAAGTTTCATTTTGCTGCATTTGTATTGTCCTCAGCATTTTAATCTGTTTGGAGATGGTGCAGGGGTATCCAGCCTTTGGGCATTGGGATTCAATGTTGTCTACAAGTGTATTGAGCTGCATTCACTGGGGTGCGTGTTGCCTGTAGGCTTCAGGTTGGACATGCATGAACATATATGGATGACCGTGCATAGGGTTGTATATTGTTCTCTTGTATTTATTTATTTTTGAATGTGTGTGTGTGTGTGTGTGTGTGTGTGTATGTGTGCGCACGCACGCACGCGCGTGTGTGAATGCACACACCATGGTGCATATGTGGAGGTCAGAGAACAACTTTTGGGAGCTGGTTCTCTCTCTCCACCATGTGAACTCAGGTCCCCAGGCTGGGTAGCAAGTTCCTTTCCCTATTGAAACATCTTGCACAGAAGAGCCCACTGAAGCAGAGAAGCCCACGTGGGCATCTGGGGATCTTTGCTGATGTCGGCGGATGGCTGGTGGTGATCTTTGTTCTTGGTGGTTGTTTAGGTCTGGATTCCCGGCGCCCCAGCTCCCCGCTCATTGACATCAAACCTATTGAGTTCGGGGTTCTCAGTGCCAAGAAGGAGCCCATCCAGCCGACGGTGCTGCGCCGGACCTACACCCCTGATGACTACTTCAGGAAGTTTGAGCCCCGGCTTTACTCCCTTGATCCAAACCTTGATGATGTGGACTCTCTGACTGATGAGGAGATCATGTCCAAGTACCAGCTGGGCATGCTGCACTTCAGCACACAGTATGACCTGCTGCACAACCACCTCACGGTGAGGGTGATCGAGGCCCGGGACCTGCCACCTCCCATCTCCCATGATGGCTCTCGCCAGGACATGGCCCACTCCAACCCCTACGTCAAGATCTGCCTCCTGCCTGACCAGAAGAACTCCAAGCAGACGGGAGTCAAGCGCAAGACCCAGAAGCCTGTGTTTGAGGAACGCTACACCTTCGAGATCCCCTTCCTAGAAGCCCAGAGGAGGACCCTGCTGCTCACTGTGGTGGATTTTGACAAATTCTCCCGCCACTGTGTGATTGGGAAAGTGGCGGTGCCTCTGTGCGAGGTGGACTTGGTGAAAGGTGGCCACTGGTGGAAGGCGCTGATCCCCAGTTCTCAGGTAAGGCTTGAGTTTTGCTGTGTCACCTCCTGGGAATTCTTCTTCTTTTAAGAGTCTTATTTTAATTATTTTACTATTTAATTTTTTACTTTTGAAGCTGGGTGTGGTGATATACATTCTTGCAATCCCAGCATTTGGGAGGTGCAATAAGGATCAGAAGTTCAGGGTCACCCTTGATTATATAATGAATTTGAGGATAACCTGGGCTACTTGAGATCTCATGTCAAAAAAGCCAAAGGGAAAAAAACTTACTTTGCATTTAAGTTGTTTTTATTTTGAAATAGTTATACTCACATGAAGTTTCAAAAGCAGCATAGAGTTCCAATTACTCTCTTTTTCATTGTCCCTAGGACAGTGTCTTATAGCATAGAGAATATAGGATATTCCACAAAATACCATGAACTAGAGTAGACCAAGTTCAGATTCCAGTGGTTTATATACATATCCCCCCACCATGTGTGTGCATGTGTGTGTTCATAGGCATGCATGTGTATGTATGCATGTACATGCATGTGTAAGTGTGTGTGTGTGTGTGTGTGTGTGTGTATGTGGACATGCGTATGTATGTGTGATTATGTGTATGTGGATGCATGGGCATGCATGGGTGAGTGTGTATGTGTGCATATATATTCATGTGTGAGTGTGTGTGTCTGTGTGTATGTATATATATGCATGGGCATACATGGGAGTGTGAATGTGGGTGTGTATGTGTGTGTGTGTGTGTGTGTGTGCATATGTAGTTCTATGAAATCTTTTCACTCTTTTATATATGTATGGGGATGTATGTGTGGAGTATGTAAGGTATATGAATGTGCATTTGTGTGTGGAGGCCAGGGGAGGGTGTCATGTGTCCTGCTCAATCACTCTGCACCTTATTTCTTTGAGTCAAGGGCTCTCACCAAACCTAGAATAGACTGGTAGCCAGCAAGTCCCAGTGATCCTCCTGTCTCTGTCCCCACAGCACAGGGGTTGTATACATATCCATGTACACATATCCATGTATGCATATGCATGTATGCATATGCATGTACACATATCCATGCCTGGGCTCTTTAGTGGGTTCTGGGATCCAAGCTCAGATCCCCATGCTTATGAAGCATGGACTCTGATGAGGCATCTCCAGCCCCAGTTCTGTAAAATCTTACCATGTTTACAGATTGATGGCACCACCACCCTGGAGCATTGCCCCCAATGCTGAACAGTTTAATCAGGAAAGTGGTTGTCCAGGGTATAAAGATATCAATCATTTTGACTTTCAGAAAGTGACTTGGAAGAAAAAACAAAGGTGGGGGCTGTGGAACCGATGACGCACGGATGTCTCTCAGGCAAACTGTGAGGTGATCGGCTTCCCTCCCCGGGCCGGCCTGAAGGGGGGTGTGATTAGCTGCTGGGGAAGCCATCCTAAGGCCACAGGCTGAGCTGTGACTCCAAGAGGCTGTTAAGTACTGAGTGCACCCTCTGTGGACAGAGAGAGCTGGGCAGGCCAGGGAAGGGGAAGGTACAGCCGGGAAGAGGAATACCTCGCACACTGCACAGGTGAGGATGGCCCAACCCAAGCAGGTACCGACAGGGGACAGGGCCATTGTAAACGAACATGCTGGGGGTGCATCTCAAAGCTGTGCAGCCTCGATCAAGAATCCAATGACCCAGGCTGCCTTCGGGGAGGTGGGTTGGTTGGTTTGTGGTGAGTTATGTGCTAGGGATTGAACCCAGAATGTTGTGCACGCTGAGTGTACTCTGTCCTGTTGAGCTATGTCACATCCCATCAGTATCCAGGTTTCCAGCATGGGGACAGGACTGTCCTGTCAGCTGTGTGTCTGTCTTCCTAGATGAAGGTCTACCCCCTTCTTCATATGAATTCCCCATGAAGAAGGCCCTGAGGCAAGGCTGGTCATATATCCAGGAAATGTCACCAACTGGGGACACCGGGAGGGATTTGGAAATTCGGGAAGGGTGTGTGATGGACAGGTCAACACAACAGGACGTTGTCTGGTTTTTAAACCTGCTAGAGACCTGGGAATTTGTGCAAGGCACACACAGGAGCCCAGTGTTGTTCATCCACAGAACTGTTGAGCGAAGGCTACTGGGAACTGGGAGCTTAATTCCCTGGCACTTTTGGCCTCTGGTCTTAGAAGCCAAGAGGCCTCTGTTACCCACAGTGGGAGGTAGCATCTGGACACAGGCCTTCATACTAAAACAGAGAGGACAAGGAGAGAGCGGGAAGACACGGAGACTGTTGTGACCTTGGCTTCACACCACAGACACTTCCTCTGGGCAGGCCTGCCCCCTGGCATCACCATCATGTTGGGTACCTCCTGTGCCTTCTGCAATGGCTGACGACACTCGGTGTTCAAAGGATCACACTCTCTCAGCCATTCAGAAGTTTCAGTTGGGGGACTGGGGATCGTTCCATCTTGCCAAACTCAAACTCCATTCTTTTCTTTTTTTTTTTTTCCAACTCCATTTTTTGTCAAAGTCCCTGGAGATGCAGAGAATCTCCATGACACCCACACACCTCACCTGCAGGTCTTGTTCACTGTTTCCATTCATGGTCCTCCTGGTCCGGTGGGTGCTGTAGCTCGCTTCCCTCCCACCTCCTCTTACTTCCCCCTCCCTCCTCGCCTCCCTCCCTCCGTTCTCTGTTACTTCTTCCTTCCCTCCACCTCCTTATGGCCTTTCTCCCGTGAAGTGAGCAGCCAAGGCCACCCTGCTGGGGTTTGAACCCAGATGCTGAAGGCTTTACTCCTCACCATTCTTCCTCAGCCTGCCCTTCTCACAGTCCCCCTGCTTCAGCCTTCCGAGTGCTAGGACTACAGGCGTGCATTGTCATGCCAGGCTAGAATGATCTTTAATTTGGGGGGTGGCTTGGGAGGTAGCTGGGCTAGTGACATGCTTGTTGTGCAAGTGTCAGGACCCACGTTTAGTGTCCATTTAAAAACCCGAGTTCAAGGCAAGTGTCTGTAATCCCAGTGCTTGGGGGGCAGGGACAGAAGGATCCTGGGAGCTCACCGGACAGCCAGTCTAGCTGGATTGGTGAGTTCTGGGTTCAGTGAGACCTGGCCTCAAAAAATAAGGTGGAGAGTTATTGAGGAAAATGCTGGATATTGACATTTTACCCCTACATTTGCACACAATGCATACACGCACACACAGAGGAACACATACACACATACCACAACACACACACACACACACAGAGGAACACATACACACATACCACTCCAACACACACACACACACACACACACACACACACACACACACACACACACGACTGTTTGAGGCTCACAGGAAAATCAATAGGGAGATTTATAGGTTTCCCATCACTCCCCTTCACCCCTACCCACGCACAGTCTCCCTATTCCCAGCATCACTCACCACAGCAGTATGTTTGGTACCAGAGACAAACCCACGTTAACACATCATTATTGCAGTTTGGGGTACACTGTTAACTCGTACATCCTATAGCTCTGGGCAAATGTCTGGTGACATATGTCCACTGCGATAGCAGCAGATAGAGTGGTGTCACCAGGGCTTGTTTTCAAGGCAAAAATAATTTGAGATGCTCAGCGTTCTGTGCTGATTGGACCCAGTACCTGGAAACTGCCTGGAGTTACGGACGCCCCCAGCCTGCCTTCTGGACTGCTAAAAACAGCCTGGTAAACAGAGACTCCTAACTGCCTTCTGTATTTTGAGATTCCTCACCAACTGCTACTGTCACCATCCAGCCCTCAACCAGGCAAATGGCAATGTTTTAAACTTGCCCTGAGCTGCTGTCAGCCTTGACCTTTAGAAAGCTGGCCTCTGTGTGTGTGCTAAAACTGCTTCCGGCTCGGTTTCTAATAGGCAGCCACATAATGCTTCTGGGGACCAGATCAGAATCCGGCCGAGCAACAGGAACTAGAAGTTTCCGTGTGCGTGGGCCTTCTTGTGCCCCTCCTCCCTCGGTAAAAATCAATTCCACACGTGAGAGCTTATTAGAATTTTTAACTACATTCTTTATTTACTTAGTGTGTATACACTATGGAGCGCTTGTGGAGTTTCAGAGGATGACTTGTGGGGACTGTGTGGGACCCAGGATCAAACCGAAGTCGTCAGGCTCTGTAGCAAGCACCTTTACCTACTGCCCCAGTTCACTTTCTTTCGCTGGGACAAACTCCATGACCAAAACCTACTTGGGCCGGAAAGGGTTTATTTGACTTACATGTGGGTCACAGACCATTGAGAGAGGCCAAGGCAGGAAGCTAGAGTCAGGGACTGAAGCAGGAGCCATGGAGGAGTGCTGCTTACTATGGCTTGCTCAGCCTGCTTTCTTATACAACTTAGGACCACCCGCCCAGGAGTAGCACCATCCACAGTGGGCTGGGCCCTCCTCTCCCAATTAACAATCAAGAAGATGCCCCACAGACTTGCCTTCAGACAATCCGATGAAGACATTTTCTCAATCGAGTTCTTCAATGAGTTACTCTTGACACAGCTCTAACTTGTGTCAAGTTGATAAAAACCCAAGCAGGACACCTGCTGAGCCATCTCACTGGCCCCAACAGGAGCTTGTGTTCCCTAGTTATAGCATGAACTAAAGGAGGATCCAGAACGATGCGGGGGGAACCTCCCTGTTGCATAAATGAGAAGACTGTGACAGGAAGGTTGAGTGACTGTCTAAGGTCACCCAGATTTTCACGGTAGAACTGGGACTAGAGCTAGGTTGCCTGACTTCCAAGCAGGTCTTGCTACTGTGCCAACCATCTTTACTCCCCCAGATCATATGGTCCAGTGGTGGGTAAGAGTATGGGCCCTGCACTCACACAGGCCTGGGTTCAAGTTCGAGCTCTGCCACCTACTAGAGGTATGTGCTCAGGAAGGTCATACTTCGTCACCCAGCCTCAGTTTCCTGTCTGTCTCAGGAGGCTTGCACAGTGTGAAGATCCGACTTCCCAGAACCTCGATTTCAGTCTCCCAGGAGCATTCCCTGTGAGCTGTCTGACTCACAACGCTGACACCAAATGTGTATGCTTGCCCCCAGAACAACCATGCCTCCGTTTCTCTGGGCACCAACTGTCTTCTATTTTGCTTCAGTTTGGACTCTACCCTCCCTCAGATAGCGCGTGCCGGTCCTATGTCCCAGTTTACCACTTTGGCTGACCAGACTATTAAATCAAAAGTCCCCTGGACCCTATGCTCCAGTTTCGTCATTTGTAGAAGGGCTCACAGAGCCCAGCAAAGCCCTTTGCTTTTTATTTTAGCTCACATTTTTACAGGGTTCAGTCCATGGTGGTTTGGCCTCTTGCCCTCGGACAGAGAGCATCCTGACAGTGGGAGTTAGCTCATCATGAAGACTCTGACCTAGGAACCGCCAGCAGCAGGGATGTACGGTGAAAGGCACACGAGGGAGGCACGTGTGAAGTCTCCACCCCTCTTCAGACACACCGCTCTTCCAACCCCCTGCTGGAATCACCAGTGTTTTCCAAACCCTGATACTTGGGAGTTTGGGTGGCGGTGGCGGTCCCACGGTGGCGGTCCCATGGCACAAATGTGATGAGTTGAACCATCGTCACCTGGTGGCTGAACTAAGCCTCCACTTCAGGCGCCCCTCCCTGGAGGTCAGAGAGCAGGATAATGCCTCCGACTCTCTACTCATGGTCTTTCTGGTAACCAGTCCCACCCTGAAGGAGGTCCCCAGTGATCAGGCGAACTCACTGGCATACAAAAGATGCTCTCCCCGCTGAAAGTATTCCAGATATCCTAGAAGCTCTGTGCCGGGACCTGGGTACAGACACCAAATGTGAATTTCTCATTCACAACCGGGCTCTGCTTCCGGGTTGGTGGGTGATATTAGACTTGCACCTGAGCCCTACAGTGCTGCTATCACTGTCACCATCATGACCATGACCTTCCTCATCACCATCCTCATCCTAGGGCCCATTGAGAGCTGGATGAGATCACACCTGCGCCATGTCCAGTGTACACCGTCTGCTGTGACTGTGGCTCATTTGTATACTGAATGGGGCAGGTTTCTCATGTGTCAGTGCCATGTAGGTCTTGGGGGTGGAGGTGGGAGTCGGGGCTCCAGGTCTAAACTGAAAGCGACAGAACTCAGAGTCCTAAACTGTTCCCCACACAGGGACTTCCCTAGCGTGGCCTTCTGAGAGGCCTGTTCACAACCCCATGCCCAGGGCGGCACCAGAGCCTGGTTCCATGCGTTCTCTAAAGTGGCCACCAGCCTTCTCCCTGGTGGGCAGAGAGCATGTGAATACCACCTTGATGTGGGTTATCTGAAATATTCCATTTGCCTGGCACGTGATTTGCCCTTCTGATGGAGCAGGAGATTAAAGGCAGCAGAAATCGGAGACAGAAGGGCCTCAGAGACTAAGCTATGATCTCAACTTTATCCTGAGGGAGATGGAAGCTGTTAAAAGATGACATGCTGGGAGATCCTGGGCTAGGTTTACATTTTCAGTTGCTCCTAGGGCAGAACATGAGATAGATGGAGAGCAAACCTTGCACTGGGGTACCCTTGGTTTCCCAGGCTAGACCATCCTGTCCATTGAGGCTATTGAACAATGTCCTTGGCCTCTCTCTGTGGGAAGCCAGTCTCTGGCCCTTCCTTGGTTATCAAAACCGAACAAACAAGACAAAACAAAAAACACTGCCTCCAGACTGCGTGAAACATTGCTTGGGACATGGTCATACAGCTGATATCCATTGATTTTGAGATCTATGATAACAGGGGCAAGGTAACTGTATTAGTCACCTTTCTCATTGTTTTGACACAAAGTCTTTTGGCTTTTTGTTGTCATTGTGGATTGCTGTTGATGATGTTTTCTGACAGAAGCAACTTAAAGGAGGAGGGATTTATTTTAGCTCACAGTTTAGAGGCCCTGGGCCACGTTTGTTTGGTCCAGTTCATTGCAGGAGAGCATCATGGTGGCAGGAGTGTGTGGCAGGGGCTCCAGTCTGTGTATGTTCACTGTGGCAGAGAAACGTGGTGGTAGGAGTATGTGTTGGAGGCTGGTCTTCACTTCTTGGTGGGCAGACTAGAGAGAGACAGGGAGGAAAGCCTGTTACAACACATACTCTCCAAGGACACACAGAGAGACCCACCTTCTCCACTAAGACTCCCCCTCCTAAATGTCTACAACCTCCCAAAACAACACCACTAGCTGGGGACCAAGTGTGCAACATGTGACCCTCAGGGTCAGTTCCTATTCAGGCCTGAGCAGTGCCCCTCAGTGAGTGGAGCAAGGGGTCTGGTGACTTAGATGTACTGAGGTTGGTGTGAGGGCTCCTACTCGCTGTCAGTTTGGGAGTTGGGAATGACCTAAAAGGAGGGGTCTCTAGAATGTTTGCCTGAGAGAGAAGTTTGCTGAGCTGGGTGCTAGGCAGGGAACCAGAGGACATGGGTGAGGAGACGATGGCTATGATGATGATGATGATGATGATGATGATGATGATGATGAATTTGATGTAGGGTGCAGGATGTTGAAGTTGATAGGGGAGTACCTCTGTGACTTGTAGTGAACTAAAGTTCAGCTCCCTAAGTGGTCTTGTCTGATCCAGTGGCTTGAAACAATACTACGTTGGGCCTGAGATGGCACCTCATGCTGGGGGCACGTGGAGGGGAAAACTGATCACTAAATGGCTGGGGAACAAAAGGAGAGAGACCAATGCCCCACATTCTCCTTCAAGGACAAACCCTGAGGCATCCAAAGGCCTCCAAATAGGCCATATCTCTGAAAGCTGAAGGCTCCACCTCCGAAAAAACACCAAGTTGCGGACCAAGCCTTTGACACATGGACCTTCAGAGACTTTTCTTATGCAAAGTATGGCAACTCTTGAGCTCCCGTCTCTCCTCTTTCTCAGATCAGCATCATTTGTGCAGGGGAGGCTTGGGAAGGTGAGTTCCCATAGCATTTTTTACTCTCTATAACACGAGCCGCCATGCTAGTTAAGTCATTGCATAATTAACGCATTGGTTATGTGAATTCTTTATATACTAAAAAGACCTTCACTGTCTTAGATACTCTCTACTGGGATGAAGAGTGACCAAGGCAGTTCATAAAAGAAAGCATTTAGTTGAGGGCTTACTACAGTTTCAGAGGGTGAGTCCATGATCATCATGGTGTGGCCGAATGGCAGCAAGCAGGCAGGCATGGCGCCAGAGCAGTAGCTGGGAGTTTGCATGTGATCCACAACCACTAGGCAGAGAGAGCTACCTGGAAAGGTGTAGACTATTGAAACCTCAAAGCCCACACACCTCCTCCAAAGAAAGCCACATCTCCTAATCCTGCCTAAACAATTTCACCAACTGGGGGCCAAACATTCAAACATATGAGCATATGGGGGCCATTCTTATTCAAACCACTACCAGCACCTATTATACATTTCTGTAGGCCTGACAGATGGTCATTTCTCTGAATAGCTGTACAACGCAGAACAGAATAAGGCTTTCTGTGGAAATGGAAGAAGGAAATGGTATAAAAGGCTAAGGCCAATGCTCCCGATCCAGCTTCTCCCTTTGTGTCTTCCAGTCAATTCCCTAGAAGGTCCCCAAGGCCATCCTGGCTTGTGCTGCTTCTGCTTGGGGGGGAGGGCATCTCTAATCATAAGGTTGCTTGTCTTGATTGTCAGTTTGATTGAACTGAAGAAGCCTAGAGATTAGTAAGGCACACCTACCCCTGGGTGTGTCTGCCCAGAAACGATTAGACCCTGAAAGTTCTGACCTAAGGTTCAATCCATTCATGGAGTCTCAATTTCAGTAGACTGTTGTGAAGTGGTGAATCTGTGGAATGTGGAGCCTGGTTGGAAGAGATACATTACTGGGACATGTCCTCAAGGCCCCTGTCTTCCCCTTCCCTGTACTGTTCCATTCAGCTTCCTTTCTGCCACGATGTGAGCAGAAACCTCTGAAAACGTGAGCTGAAATAAATCCTCCTTTGTTTCAGTTGGGTATACCCAGTGTTTGGTACAACAATGCGCAATCTAATGGAACTGTGCCTATCAGTTCTTCACTGGGTAGGTGGAGAACAGGCAGCATGCCTAACCTGGTTTCAGGTTGGGGCTGAGTGCTTGCCATAAGACACTCACTGGTTGCATTGTTGATACAGAATGAATCTTACTCTTTTGTGATGGAGTGGGTCTGAAGTGGGTTGGCTGTGTCTGGACAGTCATTCAGTCTAAGACAGAAACCCTCAGACACCAGAATACTGACCTGCTCTCCAAGCTTCTTTGGAAGACTGGATGTCACACACAAAGCTATAAGTAAACATTTCACTGGGCAACATTTACTGTGGGTCTGCTGTATGCCAGAAGCGCAGGGAAGTTGGAGGCACTGCTCTGAATGAGCTCCAAGCCCTGAGGAACAGAGATAAAACATAGAAGGCTGGGGGCGTGGCTCAGTTGGTAGAGTGTGTGCCTAGCATGGGTGAAGCCTTGGGTTCTGTCCCCAGCACCACATAAACTGGGCATGATGGAGCATATCTGTATTTCTAGTACTCATGAGGAAGAGGCAAAAAGAAAGATAAGTTCCAGGTCATCCTTAGCTACACGTTGAGTTTAAGGCCATCCTGGGCTACATGAAACCTTATCTAAAAGGAGAGAGAGAGAGAGAGAGAGAGAGAGAGAGAGAGAGAGAGAGAGAGAGAGAGAGAGAGAGAGGAAGGAAGGAAGGAAGGAAGGAAGGAAGGAAGGAAGGAAGGAAGGAAGGAAGGAAGGAAGGAAGGAAGGAAGGAAAAAAGAAAGAAGAGGAAGGGAAAAAAAAAGAAAAAAACCTTGCTTGTATCATACACCAAAAGAAGCCCACATAGTCAAGAACTTACATTTGGAAGTCTGTCTTAGAAGGAAATAAAGCATATCCTTACAGCTTAGTCATAGCTAACCATCTTTTTAAATGGTCAAAAATAACTTACAAATCATAAAGAGAGAAGATGAGTATGTTTACATGTCAAATTAGTGGGCTTTTGTCGACCTGAAGCTCTGATAACGGACACTGAAGGCAGCCGGGGAACGTGTTTGTGCAAATGTGTTGGTTTGCCAGTTCTGACATAACTAAGAACCACACCCTGGTGGCTCAAATGAGACAGGCTAGCTGTTCCCACGATTCCGGAAGTTGTTGTTGAGCCACGTGACCAGGAAAGCCCTAAGAAAGGGTCTGCTCCAAGCTTCTCTTAACCTACCAGGGTTTGCTGTCCATCCTTTGTGTCCTTTGTCTTCCAGGCGTCTACAATCATCTGTGTATGTTGTCTCTGTATTCAAATCAGTTTCCCCTTTATAGAGACATCAGTCATATTAGATCAGGGTCCTCCCTCTCCAGGGTAGCTTCATCTTGGCCAACTACCTGTTATGATCGTTTAAAAATAAGGTATTTCTAACCAGCTTTAGGGTTGAAATTGAATATGGCAAATATATTTGGGGAGGGACATAACCCCAGGAACATGTAACTGTCAAATGATTAGTATCTGCAATATTGAAGGTCTTTTTGTATGTTAGTAAGAAAAGAATAATGCTCAATAGAAAAATGAGCAAAAAGAAATGGACAGGATTGTCACGGACAGCAGCGTATGAAAAGCTGATAACCCTGAAAAAATACTTGCTCTCTTCAGCAGTCAGGAAAACACAAATTCAACTCCTTGATCAGCTGCTCATCTGCTGTGGTTTAAGTATGAAATGTCCCCAGTATGCTCATGCATCTGAAGACTTGGTCCTCAGTTCGTGGTGCTGGAAAGTTGTGGAACCTGTAGTAGGAGACACCTTGCTGGAAGAAATACACCACCGGAAGTGGGCCATCACTTCCCTCTTTCCTCCAGCCAGTCCTGCCTCCCAGATGTCCTTCCTCAAATCCCTCCCATGCGCCTACTCTCAAGTCGATAGTCTCTTTTTCTTTGCTTACATTTGTTACATGCATGTAAATAGATATATGTGCATGCATGTACCATTCACGTTGTGTGTACACACAACATACTGAGTCCGTTTTTGTTGGTGGTGTATATATGATTTCCAGGCTGACCACTCTGCAGTGGACAACCATTAAGGGGCCTCATCGCTGAGAGAGGCTAATTCACCTTCTCTCAGCATCAATAGTTCTTTGTCTAGAGATTTTCCCCCTCCCACATTAGCATGTCCATTGACAATGTCATCGTTCAGGCCTTGTTTCTGCAGCCATTCTAGGAGAGACTGCTCACAGCAGACTTCCTGATAACTATGTCTCTTACAGTCTTCTCACCTCATCTTCCCCATTGTTTCCTGAGCCATAGATGCAGGAGCTGTGGTGTTGATGTAACCGCTGGGGCTGGGATCCCATGATAGGTTCATCTCCGCATTGTGTCCAGTTGTGATTTTCTATGATGGCCTCCATCCGCTGTACAGTGAGACTTCTCTGGTGAGGAGCGGGTCTGCTGAATGCCCACAGACCTATGCCTACACTTTCTGCCTAGCGTCTACACTATAGGCAGACTATACCTACACTTCCTGTAGGTGTGTCAAAGACTTAGAATGTGGTAAGGAATTATGGTGGTCTAGCAAAATCTCAGTAGCAAACTCTTTTCTAAGGTCCATTTCCTCTCTAGCCCCAGGAGGCCAGCTAGGTTTCCAGTGCCTGGGATGATTTCCCTCCTGTGGAGAGGGCCGTAAGTCCACTCAGACAGCTGTTGGTGGCCACCGACACGTGAGTGCCACTTACTTGCACCTTTAGTCATATCTTGCCACACTGGTACTATCTGTGGTTCACAGATGTTGCAGCTGGTAGGACTGTTTAATTGCCTCCCTCCCTTGGCCACTTGGGTAGTATTTTCTGGAACCCTAGAAGCTAGGTTGGAGGAAACAGGTCAGATCAAGCTCCAGTCATCCGAGTCCTATATCCTAAGTGTGTGGTGTCCTCAGCAGGAGGGGCTTACCTTCAACCCTGAGAGGCAACCAGGGGCTACATCAAAAACCTGTATTGTTTGGGGAGTCACTTGGATTACCCCGAACACCCTTTTGAAAGGGTGTACTGTAGATGTAACCAACAGTCTTATTAAATAAGAAACACAGAAACAATGTAAAAGAGAAAGCCGAGAGGTCAGAGCTCAGAGCTAAAATTTCACCCTTCCGCCTGAGGTGTCCCAGCTTCCCGAAAGAGAGCTATTTCCTGTGTGTAAGTCGTTTTTCTAGTCATTCTGCCTTCTCATTGGTTGTAAACCCAAACATGTGACTGCCTCGTCACTGTCTGAATGTACAGCCCCCTAGGTCTTAAAGGCATATGTCTCCAATGTTGGCTGTATCCCTGAACACACAGAGATCTATGGAATTAAAGGCGTGTGCCACCACCGCCACACTCTGTTTATGGCTCTAATAGCTCTGACCCCTGGGCAACTTTATTTATTAACATACAATCAAAATCACATTTCAGTACAATTAGAATACCACCACAGTGTACCTTGCTTGGGTCTGATCCTAGGGATTTTGTTAGACTATGGTTCTTGTGGGGAGCATTGTCAGCTCAAATGTCTTAACCTACACATACACACACACACACACACACACACACACACACACACACACACACATTTAACATATATATTTTAAATTTATTTACATGTGATATATGAGATATTATATATATATCCCCATTAACATATGTATTTGTACACACATACACACTAACACACACTCTGTTTAATTTTAGGTAAATATAAAATAATGTGATTCCGTGAGTCTTTATCAAACAACCCCAGTGTGATTCACCCACCCTTCTCCTTCTGCACTGAACTCCCTCCCACTTCCTCAGTTGGAGACCCTTCCCCCCCCCCCCCCGTTATTCCACTTCTCAGGTGTTTGCAATATGACCATCAGCTTCATGCCCCTGCTGCCGTGTCTTCCCTGCTGATAGACCGTGTCCCCTTGGAACTGTGAGCTGGAATAAACCCTTTCCCCCTGACGTGGCTTTGGCCAGGTACTTTATCACACCAATGTATAAAGTAACTAAGACGTCATTGGACAAGAATGATGGAAAGCTTGACAGTGGCAGATAGATCCAGCCCATCGTATCGTCACCCACATTGTGGGCACGGAGGAGATGTTGGACTTAGACGGAAAGTCAGAAGCCAGTGGTTCTGAACAGAGGAAAGGCAGTATTCCTCTCCTGTGCATGGGTTTGCTTTCGATGGTCTCTTTTACCAGGATTAAATGTGGTCCAAAAATATAAATGGAAAGTTCCAGAAATAATAAGTTTTAGCCGGGCGGTGGTGGCGCACGCCTTTAATCCCAGCACTTGGGAGGCAGAGGCAGGCGGATCTCTGTGAGTTCGAGGCCAGCCTGGGCTACCAAGTGAGTTCCAGGAAAGGCGCAAAGCTACACAGAGAAACCCTGTCTCGAAAAACAAAAAAAAAAAAAAAACAAAAAAAAAAATAAGTTTTAAACAACTCATTATAGTGTATTATTCTAATTCTTCTATTATTATTAGTGTTGGTTTCTTATTGTGCCTAATTTGTATGTTTGGCTTTACTGCCCATAAAAACACATAGAGAAATTGTGGTGGGTATTGGCTTCACTATTACCCGTGCTTTCAGGCACACATTGAAAGTTGGACCATATCCCCCATACTTAAGTGATAAAGGGGTACCAATACACATTGACACCTGACTAGATAGTTCTGTCCACTAATTTTCTTGTCACTATGACCAAAGACAAAACTTAGGGAGAAGGGTTTTTTCTTTTGGCTCACAGTTCAGATGTGTAGACTATCATGGCAGGGACAGTGTGGTGGCCGGAGCAGCTTGGTCCCTGGTGGCAAATGCTTGGGGCCAGTCACATCACTCCTTACCCTGCACCAGAAGCAGATAAAACCTTCAAGGCCTGCCCCAGGGAATTGCTTCTACCAGCTAGTCACCACGTCTCAAAGGTTCCATAGTCTTTCCAAACAGCACTGACAGCTGAGACCAGTACTCAGACACACAAGCCTGGAGGGGATGTTCCGGATCCAAGTCCTGACAACAGTCAACTGGAGAAACGCAGCAGCAGTCCTGTGTCGGAAGTCACCGTGATTTGCATCCATCTGTTAAAGCATTAACACCCTTCTGCAGTCTCTCCTGGAGACATAGACTCACATCTTGTACGCTGGTGGCCGTAAAGTGAGCTTGCCCCCTTTGGCAATCAATCCTCCAGTTCATGTTGACTGTCAAAGAATATCTTCCTGTTTCTTGAGCCGACTATCCTACCTCAGGGTTTTATTGAGAAGGATGTAATCTTTAAAAAAAAAAAAAAAATCCTAAGTATTCCATTTAGGTCATTACAAGTAACTGGGTGGGGCTGGGTGCCTGGGAAGATTTCTCAGCTGCACAAGCATGACTAGATCCCCAGGACTCATGTAAATGCCCAGTGGGCATGGCAGTACACCTGTAATCACACTGCACAGACAGTGGATCCCCAGGGCAAGCCAGCTAGCAGATTAGCTGTCCCTGTGAGCTGTGGGTTTGATTGAGAGATCCTGTCTCATTGAATAATAGAGAGGGATTGAGGAAGACTCCCTATGTCAGCCTCTGACCTACACACACACACACACACACACACACACACACACACACACACACACACACACATACATGCGAGCACGCAAGCACACACACTGCATACACATGGGAATGCACACATAAACATACCACACACAACTAGGTATCTGTCAATAGCAAAATGGTTATAATCCAGTGTAGAGTAACAGACTACATTGTTAGATTAAAGCTGATGCATTGCTAGGTCATTACAGGAAAATACATGTGTTTAAAGTTCCCTACAAGGAAATTTCGGAATCTGCTTGTGTCCTCCAGGCAGCTGTGTAAATACATGCCGGTGTCTTGATGGAGGTGGGAGGAGAAAAGGACATGTTGATGAAGTGTGTAAAATGCTGGGTTTTTTTTTTTTTTTAATGTAGCTTGTAAATACAGAAGTGTGTTTTTATGTTGGATGGATTTTGCTTTTTTTTTTTTTCTAATCATTTTCTTTAGAAAGGTTGCTTATACAGTAGATTAGGAAACAAAGACTTCTCCAAGGCGGTCCAAGTGAAAGCAGAGGAGGCCCGCCAAGCAGCTGTCTTTGTGCCTCATTAAAAGTTGTGTGCACACTCGCAAAGCCCTCTGCAAGGTAAGCGTGAGCAGAAGGAGCATTTAGAAGCACTTCAAAGAAAGCTGAGAGGAGAGAGCCCAGCTCTTGTTTCCCCAGAAAATGTCCTTTGTCCCAGATGGTTTTCTTTGATTTCCTTTTTATTGATTAGAGCTTGACTGTATTCAAAGGCTGCAGGAGAGGATTTGCGGGTTGTTTTTTTTCCCTGGGTGGAGAGCTACAGCATTTGCACATGTAGGCTGCCAGAGAGCTGGCAGAGGGGGCTCTGGATTCACTTGTGTAATTTACAGATGGTCTATTTTGGGTCTCCCTAGCCCACCCCACGTGGCACTACTCAATTAAGCTCATCAGGCTTCTATAAAAAAGGAAATGAGGCTTGTTTATTTGTGACATCGCCTCAAAGAGGGAAAAGGGAGAAATGATTCTCTAGCTCAGTTTCCTCCTCCCGTCTCCCTCCAGCCTCCTAAGGTGGGGAAGGACAGGTGTGTCTTGCTCATGTCCTCTCTGGGATGGTGATGTGACAGCGGTTCCATGTCCATCTGGGGCCTGCAAAGCTTGTTCTCAGGATCACCCAGACTGAAGTGGTATCAGGTGCCATGAGTGCGGCTTGACTTACAGTGCAGTCACATTCCCACAGATCCACTGTGAATTAAAAGCATCGAAGCTGAAAGCATCTTTCACCTCCCTGCTGCAGCCTGCAGCGTCATTGTCTCCCATTGTGGTGGAAGAGTGGTCCTCAGTGGGGTGCTATTGGGTGGTGATGGGGTCTTTAAGATGGGACATAGGGGGAGGTCTTTAGGTCAAGGGGATGTGCCACCAAAGAGACCCTGGACCTCTTCTCCTCCTCTCTTTTGCATTCCAGCTGTTCTGTGTGGTCCAGAGAAGGACCTGTGGCAGATCTATGGTAGTCATGCTTTGGGTTTCAAATGAGTGTTTATTAACCACATAGAAGGCATAGAAACAGCAAGTGCAGGTAAGCAAAGGCTGTAGGTCAATGGCAAGCCTTCAAGTCGGGTGCTTACAGCATCTGACAGGGAGGCCTGACAGGACAAACAAGGGTAGCACCACCAGAGCTCACAAGTGTCCAGCAGAAATACACTGGGGAGGAAGTGGTCGCCTGGGCCCCCAACACTGCCCCTCTGTGGCCCCGCTTCTGGCTTCCCTTCCCACTGCAGGCATTTCCATACTGTGGGATGAACAATAGTGACCTCTGTTGGAGATGGTTTGCCATCTCACTGTTCTCAAAGGCAGTGTTTTAACCCCCCAACTGTTTGCTGCTCTCTTTTCTCCCTCTTATAGAACTAAGGGTAGCCTGCCCCAAGATGGGGATCTTTGGAGGATACTTTGAGACCAACATGACTGAATCTGAAATAGGGGGAAAGTGCCTGCTTCCAGAGCTGGCTTCTCAGTGAGCTTGAACAACACATGACAACTCACCAATATTTCACCAACCATGATATAAGTGGTTTTGTTCTGCTGTGAACTCCCACATGACATATTGCCTCACCGCAGGCCCAGAGCAAAGGGGTCAGCCTATGGTGGATGGAAACTGCCATAAACCTTTCCTCTTAATAAGTTGATTATCTCGGGCATCTAGTTAGAATGACGGAAATGCTGTGTAGCCTTCCAAACATCACAGTTTAGTAGCACAGAACACCTGTGGACTGATATCTCCCCTTGTCCTTTCATGGCTGGTGGAAGTCATACTCACTGCTCATAACACTGCAGGAGAGAAGCACACATAGCCCCAGCTCAGGCATCAGCATACAAAATTCAAAGACAATGTGGAAAAAAGAAATCCCAAGTTAAATCATTGTAAGTTAAAGTCTATCCATATCAGCATGCCACGTGTGTCCCAGGATAGCTATGAATGTGGCCTGACTCATTTGTGAGTGATAATGTCATGCCAAAATTTCAAAAGATTGGACACTCTCGTTCTATATAGGAGTAGACAGATGGGCATTGTACTGGCCTTTATGGGGAACATGAAAACATCTGGTAAGGACAGAGTGCCACAAAGGATATAAAACAAGGCTGCATGATGGAGGGACCAGGCTGGTTTGATGGGAAGCTTAGATGAGAAGGTGACATTTGAGATTCCCTGGAAACTGCAGGACTCCTGCACTAGCCATGGTCTTATATTTTTCTTCTTTGTTCGTGTGTGTGTGTGTGTGTGTGTGTGTGTGTGTGTGTGTGTATGTGAGTGTATGTGGGAGGTATGTATATGCATGTCTGTTTGGACATGTTGTACACAGGCCTGAGGAGGACATCCAGTGTCTTGTCCTGCTCCATTATTCTTGTCCCCATTCTCTTGAGACAGGGTCTCTCACTGAACCTGGAGCTGGGCTGGTGGCCAACAAGCCCAAGCCATCGTCTCCCCCCCCCCCCCAGCACTGGGGTTACAAGGCGGGCATGTGGCCACGCCCATCTTTTTTTTACATGAATGCTGGGTATCTGGACTCAGGTCTTCATGCTTGGGCAGCAAACACTCTTACCCATCTCCCCCGGACCCCAACTTTCTAACTTCTCAATAATTCCTCTAGAATTGTTTTTCATACTCTTGCCCCTAAAATATACATCTCTCTTATTTGAAATAGAGATGGGGGTCCCACCTACTTCTGCAGGGGTCCCCAGCAGATACCTGTTCTGCCTTCATGGGAAGACATCCTTATCTTTCCCGCTGACCAACCCAACCATAACAACTTGAAATTGCCTGGGTGAGGTTATTTAGGAGAGTTAAGGTTATAAAGGAGAGTCTTCATTTATTTTTTAAAATCTAATCTATTAACTATCTCAGCTGCTTTGTCATGAATAGCAAGTTATTTGGAACTTTGTGTTATGAAGTTTAGGAATTCAGGATCTGAGCAGGAAAGGGCAATGGGACTGGAAGGAAGGACTCCCAGGTTCTATCCCATCCGTCAGGGTCCAACTTCCTGCAACATTTCTCTACAACAAGATAAGCTAAACAAAATTCAACTCACATCTTAAGACCCCAGTTCATCCTTCTCCAGGAAGCCGTGGTGGCCGCATCCTGCTGAGGCTAGATCAAACTTCAGGCTCTCTAGTGTGCCCCGGGCCTGATGGTGCCCTCTTAAACGGAGACTAAGTTCACATAACATTAATGTGGTCTTTTTAATGTCTACCGTCCATTGGCATTGGGAGCCTCAGTGGTGTGCAATCATCCTTTCCACCTAATTCCAGAACATTCCGTCACTCAGACAAGGCTGTGCATCCGTGACGTGGTTACCCTGCATTGCCGCGCTTCTCAGATCCCGGAAAACACCACTGGGCTCCCTGCTGCTGTCACTTCTCTTGTTGCTATGGCAAAGAGTGGCTTGGGGAAGGAAGGGATGCTTGGCTCATCGTCATGGAGGGGACGGCGTGGTGGCGGGAGAGAGGGGCAGCTGGTTACATTGCGTCTGCGCTCAGGGAGGAGAGCAACGAGTTCTGGTCCTTTTTCTGTTAATTCAGCCTGGGACCCCAGCCCGTGGGATTCAGGGTGGGTCTTCCCTCCTCAGGTAGACATCCCCACAGACACACCCAGGAGTATCTCTTAGGCAACAAAACCAGTCTGTCAGTCAAGCGGACCCTCGAAGTTACCCACCACAGTTTGTACGTTTGTGTGTTAATGGGATCACACAGCACATGTCTGTGTCAAGCGTGTTTTCCACGTCCATCTGTGTCGTGTGTGTCAGTGCATCATTCCTTCACTTACACGTTTCTAATTTAGAGTGTGTGTGCACATATGTGTGCATGTGTGTTCGTGCATGTGCACACGTACCACAACCCATGTTTGGAGGTCAGAGGACCGCTTTCAGAAGTTGGTTTCTTTCCTCCCACCGTGGGTTTCAGGGATGGAATTCAGGTCCTCAGGCTTTCGTGGCAAGTGCCTTTACCCTTGTTCCTTCTTATGACTGAAGAACATTTGATTGTCTACATACACCACAGTGCGTCTCCATTAACGACGGACGCTGTGCGGCCTCCGCCTGTGGGCTGCTGGGAATAGCACTGCATGAACATCTGGCACATTTGCTGGGTTCTCTTCTCTGTGGGTTCGGGTTGTCATTGTTGTTGTTTTGAGACAGGGTCCCTCTCACCGTGCAGCCCAGGTTGGTCTTGAACTCATGAGCCTCCTGCCTCTGCCTTCCAAATGCTGAGGTTTCCCCCACCTAAAGCCTGGCTCGTGGGTAAGTTTTTGTGTGGAGATCTGTTTTCTCTAGTAGCAGAATTGCCGGATCCCATGGTGGCTGTGTGTCAAAATTTTGTATGTACGTGTATATGTGTACATGTGGGTATTGCGTGTATACATGTGTGTGGTGTGCATGCACATGCATATGAAGTCCAGACATCAATGCAGGGAGTGTCCCTCAGGCACTTGCCACCTGATGTTTTGAGACCAAGTTTCTCCCTGAACCTGGGGCTCACCCATTGGCTGGGCCAGCTAACCAACAGGCTCCAGGGGCCCACCTGGGTCTGCCGCCCCAGCGTTAGGATTACGACCAGTGCCATCGGCTGCCTTTTACCTGGGCGCTGGGGATCCGCATGCTTCCTTAGCAAGCACTCAGCCGGCCGTGCATCACCTGACTCCAGCGTTGAGACTCTTGAGGCTCAGACTGTTGAGAGTTTTACATTTCCACCAGCTATGGCCAGGGTTCCGATTTCAGGACATCGTTTTCTGCTTTCTGCTTTTGTGTATGTGTGCACATGTGTTTGTGTGCATGTGGGAGTGCTGAACAACCTGTATGGAGATAGGAGCCGGTTCTCTCCTTCTGCCTTGTGGGTTCGGAGCTGCCTTGGTGGTATAGTCATGGGTTCATCCTGATGGTAGCCATGTAGATAGGCAAGCAGATCCTGGTGCTTTGACTTTTTTTTTTTTTTTAAACCTCTTATCACCCAGTAGACTGTGCTTGGCTTGCTGCATGTCTGTGATTGCCCCTTCACTGTCAAGAAGGTCGTGCAAGATTAAAGACAGGAGCTGAGCCTGCACCCTCCCCATGTCATTCGTGATCTGCACCACATGGTTTGGATGGATTCTTTCATTTGTAAAGTGGGAGCCTCTGGTGTGGCTGGAAGGACGGAATAGCAGCCACACAAGGGACTGAGCCTATGTTGATGTCTTACTGACAGCTGCCTGTAGTGGTCATGACCGTGACACCCCCTGGGCTGAGGATCCAGGAACTATTGAAAGAAGCTTGTCAAATGAATCATCAAGCGCTCTGTTCAGTTAGCCTTCTCTTTAGTTCCCACTAACCATCCCCCGGCTGCACATTGATCACTCCCTGATGAGCAAGCAGGAGAGCAGCTGGATCAATGCGCATATTTCCCCGGGAGGCTGGGAGTGGACGCTGTGGATCTGGTGTGGGGTGGGCCTGGGAAGAAGAGGGAACAGTAAGCCTCAAGCCCGCACAAGCAAGAAGCCCACTTAAGGCAAGAAACGACTAGAAAGGGGATGAGTCCAGGAAGCTGCCTCAGAGGGTCCATTTGGCAGCCTAGATGAAGGAAACAGCAGGCCTTTCTGCTCTTGAGGGTGTCAGGAAGGGCTCAAGAGGTCCCTGGGTACCGAGGTTCAGGCAATGGTGTCCTGTCCCCTCCCACTTCCTTTGAGAATGTCCAAGGCTGGGCAGACTCCCATGAGGACAGCCACTGAGCAGCTTGCCATGGCCCATGGATGTCTCTAGAATCCAGCTATGTCCCGCCCCCAGCCATCTTACCCTTCATTTTATTCTTTAAACACACCAAGTTTATTCTTTCATGTTTAGGCAGCTTGAGTGACTGAGCTATTAATCCCTCCCAACCCCAGTTCCACCCAGAAGGAAGGCATCAGGAGTTGAGAAGCTTGTAGATCTTAGAAGGAGTGAGGGAGGTGTTGTTTTGGATTATAAACCTGGCAAGAGGAAAGTTCCTGGAGACCAGGATGGCTTCCCCTGGCCTGAGCTCCTGTGGGGTCTCAGCCAGTCTTACTCACTGGAAAACAGATGCACCTGCGGGGTCAGATGCTAAGGATGCTGCACCCTCCAGGTCCCTGAGGACCAGCAGGAGGCCACATGCAACCATGTCAAGGGCCCTGGGCTTTTCTTATGTCCCAGGGTACCTAGTTCAGCTTTCCTGCCTTGAAAATCTGACCCTCCAAGCCAGGGCAGAAGAAACCTGAAAAGACAAAGGTAACCAGGGGACATAATGACAAGAGCAGGTCTCACCAAGCAGGTAGTGGATGGTGTTAAGGAAAAAATACCCAATGACACTTTTTTTTCTGTCCTGAGGTGGAACCCTTACACTTGCTAGGCAAATGCTCTACCACTGAACTACGTTTTCAGCCCCTCAGAGATACTCTGTGTGTGTGTGTGTGTGTGTGTGTGTGTGTGTGTGTGTGTGTACACATGCACATATTTGTGGGTGTGCATGTTTGTGTGGGTATGCACTTGTTTGTAGGTGTGTACATGCTTGTGTGTGTGTACATACTTGTGTGGGCATGCACATGTTTGTGGGTATCCATGTTTGTATGTATACATATTTGTGTGTATATGGCTGTGTGCATGTTTGTGTGCATGTGTCTTCATGTATTTGTGTGTGTGCCTTGTGTACATGGTTTTAGGTGTGTACGTATGTGTACATGTTTATGGGTACACGTGTGTATGTGTACATATTTGTGTGTATGTGTGGTATGCATGTTTGTGGGTGTGTACATTTGTGTAGGTATGTGGATGTGTACATGTTTGTGGTATGCATGTTTGTATATACACATATTTGTGTGTATGTGGGTACGTACATGTTTGTGTATATATATTTGTGGGTGTGTGCATGTGTGTGTGGGTGTGTACATGTGTGAAGAGTATGGACATGTTTGTGGATATAGATGTTTGTATGCGTACATATTTGTGTAGGTGTGTGTGTACATGTTTTCTGTGTATTTATGTATATGTGTTTGTGTGGATGTGTATATGTTTTGTGTGGGTATATGCCAAATATTTTTCTCATTCACTCTCAACCTTATTTTTTAGACAGAAGCTCTCACTGAACATAGAACTCACCAGTTCAGCTAGGGTGACCTGTCTGCCAGTGAGCTCCAGGGAGTCTCCTGTCTCTGTGCTTTCCCAACCCCCATCACTGGAGTAACCATGTGCCACCCCACCCAGATTTCATGTGGGTGCTGGGGGCCCAAAGCATGTCCACATGCTGGTGCAGCCGATGCTTTCCAGATGACACTTTAAAGCACAGGCAGTCAGGCTTTAGTCAGGACCGCCCTGATGGCATCAGGAGCACAGCAGTGAGATTCTGTAGAGGGGCAGAGCTTGGGCTCAGTCCTCACCCAGGACAGTGGTGGAATATTAATGAGGGTTGCCTCCAAGGGAAGAAGGATTCTGTCTAATCAGCCTTGCTGAAGACTGGCCAGGCGACTGGGAACGGTGGAAGAGGAAGACTTGAGATTTGAGAACTCAGATATTGACGGCAGGGGTTTGGTACTGGCAAGAAGGCTCAGTGGTAAGGGTACCCCCAAAACTACTAGGCAAACAAATAAAATATGATGAAAAAAGTAACAGGGCAGGGGGGCTCTTGGTGAGTGAAGTGAGCAGGCCCTTTTGTAGAACTGGTTTTCCACAAATAGGTACACAGAGGGGCCCACCACTATAGTCTATCCAGCAAAGACTCTGTCGGTCACCAAATGGGAACGTGGGCCCAGCACTAGCAGACCTTCCTGTTCATCAAGCAAAGCAAGAAATTCTATTTTTTAATATGAAATACTTGGTCTTTAAAAGTACATAATAGGGCGGTGGTGGCGCACGCCTTTAATCCCAGCACTCGGGAGGCAGAGCCAGGCGGATCTCTGTGAGTTCAAGGCCAGCCTGGGCTACCAAGTGAGTTCCAGGAAAGGCGCAAAGCTACACAGAGAAACCCTGTCTCGAAAAAAAAAAAAAAAGTACATAATAATTAGTAACTGTCTGTCTGAATGTGACGTGAGACAAATAAAATACGCCCATGGGTTGCAAGTTTGAAATCTGTAGCTAAGTGTGAGGTTGTTTCTTGTTTATAGGTTAACTTGATCCAAATAGGAATCTGGTCTTGTTTTGTGTTTGAGACAGGGTTTCACTCTGTAGCCCTGGCTGGCCTAGAACTTCCTTGTAGACCAGCTTGGCCTCAAATTCATCAAGATTTGCCTTCCAAGTGCCTCTCAAGTGCTGTGATTAAAGGCATGTGCCACCATGCCCAGACCATATAGGAATCTTTTTGTGATAAACATTGTTTTAGAATTGCCACTTGCCATCAGTTTGCTGAAAGGGGTAGAGAATGTGAATGGATGCATGCATGTATGCATAAGTAAGTAGATGGATGGGTGGTGAATGGATGCATGCATGCATGTATGCATTAGTAAGTGGATGGATGAGTGGGAGGATGGATACATGCATGTATGTATAAGTAGGTAGATGGATGAGTGGAGGATGGATGCATGCATGTATGCATAAGTAAGTAGATGGATGGGTGGAGGATGAATGCATGAATAAGTAGATGGATGAGTGGGAAGATAGATGCATGCATGCATACATAAGTAGGTAGATGGATGGATGGGGAATAGATGAAACATCTTTAGAGATACATTCTGAAATATTATTAATAAAATGGTGTATGTCTAGGGGCTACTTCAGAATCATATATGGGGTTGAATGAAGATGTAGAAATTTAGATTGACCATGAGGTAATCCTTGAATCTGAGAGATGGCATATATTGAGGTTCCTTGGTCATTTTTTTGACTTCTCATATACCTGGATGTTAACCGTACTAAGAATGCTTATTTTAATATCCTGATCACCTAGAGATGCCTGTGTGGGGATAAACAGATAAAATTACATCCTACTTGGGACTTAGTTTAAAACCTTTAGCTAATTTTTTTATAAACAGAGGTGAGTATAGATAAAACACCATTTGTCAAAAGTTTATAATTAATACAGTTGGGGAGTGGGTAATGGAGAATGATTCACTACTCTGAAGCAGCTGACTTTTTTTTTTTTAACAATTTCTTAAACAGATACATGAAATTGAGGCTCTCATTTTCTAAGCAGCATGGATTTATCCTAAGTGTGATAGCCCAACATAGAGGGAAGGGGTACTCTTTGGTAGGAGGAGTGTGCTGAGCATGGTAAGGGATGGGCTCTGTAGTTAGTTATGGGTTAAGAGTGGTACCTTTTCCAGGTAGCACTCTGCTGGTTCAAGAGTCTGCGATCATTTCTCTATCTAAACTACTTCTTTCCAGTTGTGTGACTTTGGACTGAGTCTCATTTTCACCATCTACTAAATGAAGTACGTAGTGTTGCCTCTTGGACTCGTCATGAAGACTCAGTTGGGTGTTACATCCAAAGCACTTAGCACAGCACTTGGCCATCACTTCTGTTGCTGTTGTTAAACTTCCTAAGAGCAGAAAACACTTTCTGAGATAAACAAGAAAATAATTGGATGCAAAAACTAAAAGAAATCAACATGGCTTAGTCGGTAAAACACTTGTATTCCTGATGATCCAAGTTCAATCCTCAGAATCCCCATAAAAATGCTGGGCATGCCAGCACATGCTTGTAATCTCAACATTGGGGAGGCAGAGACAGGAGGATCCCGGAGGCTCAGACAGCCAATCTAGCGTAGTTGATGAGCTCCAGACCAATAAGAGATCCTGTCTCAAAGGAGGTGGATGGCATTGAAAGGATGATGCCCAGGTTTATCTGTCCTCTGACTTCTATGCAAACCCATATATGTGCACACATGCATACATACCCATGCACAAGAAAAAGCACAAGAAAGAAGCACCCACTGTTGATTGACCCACCGTCAACCACTCGGTTATGAGTTTTGGGAGTCAGCCTCCTGTATAGGGGACACCAAAGGGAAGAAACTAATGAAGCAACCTTCTGGCGATTTTCTTTCCTGCAGAATGAAGTGGAGCTGGGCGAGCTGCTTCTGTCTCTAAACTATCTCCCAAGTGCTGGGAGACTGAATGTGGACATCATTCGAGCCAAGCAGCTCCTGCAAACTGATGTGAGCCAGGGTTCAGGTATGGCACAATCCTAGTATCCTCTACATCTTTAAGGGGTTCTCTGTTGTTTGAGGGACCCAGTTTTTTGTGTCCTGGATGCTATTTAAGGTAACATAAGGGTGGGCAGCATCTATAACTAGAATACTAGTTCAAAAAGAAAAAAATAAATGATTAGCTATGTCTTAGGATGAAACAGGTCATCATGGGAACCTTATCACACCTGTGACCAGGTACCATAACTTCTGAAATCCATCTTCTCTTTGAACTTATTCGTCACTGAGAAGTAACTTGCTTTTCCCACATCCTATGCCTGTAATGCAGATGTTATACTCTAGGTGGCGATAGCTCACAAGGTGGGCCCAGCCTGAGGGATTTTTTTTTTTCAGCTCATGTCCTGTGTACCATAATTCTTTATAAATCTCAGCTCTGAAAGCGCTATTTATTTTCAAGCAGAAACCGGTTCAAACACATTTAACAAAAATCCCAGATTCCATTCCATCTGTGTGTAGCTTCTTTTGTGACAGCCTAGGATGCTATTGTAAATGAAGCCGTGATCGCTGGGCTCCCTCCCTTCAGCTCAGTGGTAGAAATGCTGCTCCCCCGCCCCAGATCCAATGGCCAAAGGAAGTCGTTTGCAATGAGGTGACAGCCGAATCTAGACTGCACCCTGAGTTCTCAAAAGCCACACTGTAAAGCAGAGGCTTCAAGATGGCTGGAGGAAGGAACACGGCAGTGGCTAGCGCGTTCCAGCTCACCATAATGGAGAGGCAGGATGCTGAAGCAGAGGGAAGCCAAATTGCCTGCCGCAAAACGTCTGTGCTGTTTGCAAAGATGTGACCCTGAGAAGTTACTTAACCTCTGGATATCTCAACTCCTTCATCTCAAAAATTGTATAATGATAGTATGGGTTGCTTAAATATTTAAATTCAATCACCTGCACAAATCCCTTTCTAACTATAAAATGACCAAAGCATGACAAGTCTAATTCTGCCTTTGCTCTTCTCCTGTGTATGAGCTGTGAGCCCATTGGCCTGTAATGGCTTTCTGCTTTTGGATTGCCTCCAACCTGGTTCTGCCTCCACCAGCTAGACCTTGAGCAAATCATCCCTTATCTTTAAATCTTCGGTTTTTCCCATTTATAAAATGAACATGATGCCTAAAACATGGGGAGGAGTTCAATAAGTGCTAGATGTGTGGAGGAAGAGGAAAGGAAATCAGCAGATAAGAAGCTAGATGTGGTAACAGAACAGTCGGATACATGGGAGAATGATTAAGTGAAAGCAGGGGTGGATTGATGCCTGGATTAGTAAATGGATGAGCGGTTAGATGAGTAGGTGAATCAGTGGGTAGATAGATAGAAAAAATAAAAACAGCTCAGTAGTAGAATCCTTGCCTAGTGTGCAGGAGGCCCTGGGCTCCATCCCCAGCACTGCAGACTATATAGAGATGGGGAGGGGGGTAGATGGTTACCCTGTTACATAGATAATTTGGGTGGAAGGATGGATGCATGGACAGATGGATGGGTAGATAGAAGAATGGTGAATGGTGAGTGTATTAATGACTTGATGGATAGATGGGAAATAGATGGACAAAAGAGTAGATGAGTGCTTGTGTAGATGAATGGATGAATTGGTTGAGATGGGCAAAAAGTGAATGGATGGATGGATGGATGGGTGGGTGGGTGGGTGGGAGAGTGGGAGAGTGAGAGGAAGGCTGGAAAGTTGAAGGGATAAGAGATGGTAGATTATGTTTCCTCATCCCCAGTATTCTACAATGTTGTATCCAATCCTCAGACCCATTTGTAAAAATCCAGCTGGTACATGGACTCAAGCTTGTGAAAACCAAGAAGACATCATTCTTGAGAGGCACAATTGACCCTTTTTACAATGAATCCTTCAGCTTCAAAGTTCCCCAGGAAGAACTGGAAAATTCCAGCCTAGTATTCACAGGTAAGGTAACATCCTAGACCCTGAGGAAGCTCTGGTAAGGCATGTTCAACTTGTTGCATAAAAACTGAAGGCATGTAGAGCGAGTTAACGCCTAAGAATTTGGTGTCTGATGTTCAATTACCTAGATTTGAACTAACTTCCTATCCAGAAACTTGGACAACACCATGGACTATAAACACAATTGTTATGTAATTGCCAGGAATCTAACTCAAGCTAGATTCCTTGAAACTGCCACTTAACTACCCTGGGCCTCAGTTTCTTCAGCTATAAATTACGGATAATATTAGCTCTTGTGTTATATAGGTTTACTGTGTTGAGTAAATGATTTATGACCCTTGAATAGTATCTTATATATATTATGTCAGTTTTGATGGTAATGGTGGTGGTCCTGGTGTTAGGGATGGTAGTGGTGGTGATTATTCAAGTTGCTGGGTTTAATATAAGTATAGAAGGCTGGGTGGTAGTGGACCACACTTTTAATCCCAACACTCTGGAAGCAGAGTCAGGTGGATCTCTGAGTTTGAGGCCAGCCTGGTCTTCAGAGTGAGTTCCAGGACAACCAGAGCTACACAGAGAAACCCTGTCTCAAAAAAATTAAAAAAAAAATAAAGTGAGGTCACCTAACTCAGAAAGGACAGTTGTAAAAGGCATGGAGAATATAATATTTAAGAACAGGTGTCATGTGCCACTCTGGTAAAATTTAATCTACTTTTCTGGGACACAATTGTGTTTGATTTTAGGGGTTAGTAGTTTTCTGTTACTGCATAACAAATCACCCTGAATTTTAGTAGCATAAATAAGTCATCACACATTGTGTCATAGTTCCTGTCACTCAAGAGCCTGGGCCTGGAGATGGGGTCAGAGCTCATGCTAGAGTGCTTGCCTAGCACATATGAGGCTCAGGTTCAATGCCTAGCACCATACAAATCTGGTGTGGTGGTGCCCACCTGTAATCCCAGCACTCAGAGGATCAGAAGTTCAAGGTCAGCCTCAGCTACATAGCAAGTTCGTAGACAGCCTGGGCTAAATGAGACCTTGTCTTAAAAACAAAACAAAAACCAACTCTGGCAGAGTTCTGATGTGCTCTGTGGTTCTGGCTGGCCTGACATCTCCCCCCAGGAGTCCTGTTCTGGGACAACTGGAAACTCTGTTTGGATATAGTCTAAAGTCCTTGTCTCCAGGTCTTTCATGAACACTTGCCCTGGCCAAAATCTTTATGAGATGCTGAAGAGATGACTCAGTGGTAAGAGTCCCCGCTGTACTAGCACGATGTTCAAATCCCAGCACTCGTATAAAAACCACGCATGGCTGCATGAGCCTGTTACCTCAGTACTGGGGGCTCCTTGACAGTGGCCATCAGATTCTCAGGGGAATAAGGAGGCAGATGATAATCACCCTCCTCTGGGTTTCACATACACATGCACCAGTACACACACACACACACAGAGAGAGAGAGAGAGAGAGAGAGAGAGAGAGAGAGAGAGAGAGAGAGAGAGATGAGATGAGATTTTCAAAGAATAAATTGAAAAGGACATTTTTGTAGATATTCATGAATTCAACAAGTATGTATTAAACATCTTCTCCCTGCCCAGACACTGCTTCCAAGTGCTAAGGACAGAGCAGAAACCCAGTTGATCCCATCTGGGTCCTCGGGGTTACTTGGCCTCTTTATAGCCACCACAGTACTACTTACTGTTCTGAAATTATCAGTGAAGGTGTCTGGTTCTTCACAAAAGAAATGCAAGTGTGGAGAAGTTTGTACTTATTTGCAGAGGGTTTCAAAACCCTTAAATCTCACATAGTTATTCTGTAAGAAAGAAATTTCAAAGTGCAAGTGTACACACACACACACACACACACACACACACACAGAGAGAGAGAGAGAGAGAGAGAGAGAGAGAGAGAGAGAGAGAGAGAGAGAGAGAGAGAGAGAGAGACCCACCTCTGAGGTGACTGTTTTCAGTTGGGAAGCATTGTCAAAGCTCTATCAGAAAAGGTCTCTCTCTGTCTCTCTAAATTGCATTTACTTATTTGTGTGTGTATATGTGTGTGTGCACTTGATATCATGGTGTCTTGACTGAGTCCGTTCTCTCCTTCCACTGTGTATGTCCTGAGGATCAAACTGAAGTTGTCAGGCTTGGCACTTGACCCTCTGAGCTCACTTGCCTGTCCAAGACCTGTGCTCTTGACACACACATAAGATGTACTTAACCATACAAGCACCAAGGCTCGTGCCCCTTAAGGCCAGCACCGTGGCAAATGTTCACTCTGGAGGAAGTTGACATGGCTCCCCATGCCAGGATGTCAAGGTTACTTACAGCATCATCAGGGAGCTTGAGAATGCAGCCAGTGGCCATGCCTCATCCCCAGAGACTGGACCAGAGTGCTGGGACTGGGTGTCCACAGCAGGTCCTCACCATAGTTTTGCTGCCAGGGTTTCAGTCAGCCAGTCAAATGAAGTGCAAAAACACTGAATGACCAGTCGGCGGTGGCGCACGCCTTTAATCCCAGCAGAAGCAGGTGGATCTCTGTGAGTTCGAGGTCAGAGCAAGATCCAGGACAGGCACCAAAACTACACGGAGAAACCCTGACTCGAAAAACCAAAAAAAAAAAAAAAAAAAACCAAACCACTGAATGGAAAATCCCACAAATCATATCCACGGAACCTGGAGGGCAGTATATAGATGTAGTAAGTATTTTAGTTTATTATTGGCCGCTGTTCATCTCTTACTCTGCTGTATTTATAAGTTAAACTCCATCACAGGTATAATACAGAGTTGGTACTGTGAGATGTTTGAGGCATCCACTGGGCCTCTCAGATTGTCTTCCTACAGATGAAGAGGGTCTACTATATACATAAAGATATTATAAAGTACCTCTAGATATTTCTAATACTTGGCTAGGGTACAGAGTCACAGCTAAGAGTGGGAACTACAGTTGGTTGGCATTTTACCCACAGGGCTCTGGCTAGTATAGTAGCAGAAATGTGGATGAGTGGGTTTGGATCTAGACAAAGCCACAACCCTCTCATGCAGCTCCACAGGTCTCTGACTTCCTTGATTTGCTGTTTGGGGGGGGGGCAGGGGGGGGGGAGAGTGCTATTCCCTCCAGGCTAAGGATCCGAGTTCCAGCCCAGCCCCATGTTTCCAAACACTTCTCAGGGAAAGTCAGGTTGATCTGCAATTTAAGCATTTGCTGAGACTCCTTGGGGAACCCTGTAATTAGCCTGGGGGCTGGGCATTCTGAGAAGTTTCTTCTCATGGGGAGGGAGGATTCTTCCGCCTGCAGGCAGTCAGGTGATTAAAAAAAAAAACAGCTGGGTTTAAAAAGAAAAAAGGAAAAGGGAAAATTGCTTTCCCACCCTTGAAACATACGGTTTAGGGCCTTTCTGGAAAATCCACCAAGGTCCTGCGTGGAGGGGAATGTGAATTGGCCACAGAAGTGATTGGGAGGGAGGAGGGAGGAGGGAGGAGGGAGGAGGGAGGAGGGGCAGTGTGGAGGAGAAGGAAGAGGAGGGAATTGAGGGAAAAGGGAGGAAGGAACTGTTAAGAGAAGAGGAGGCGAGAGGAAGGGAAGCAGGAAGAAGAGGGAAAGGGAGGAAGGGACTCAACTAAATATTCAAGAATTTAGAAGTAGACCTCTATTGCCATCCACCAATTCTACTTCTCTGTGTAAAAAGGGGGCAGGGAATCTACAGGAACCGAAACAGAGACCCAGGTGTCTGTGTCCCTGTGTCCTCAGCAGCAGCATCCACACAGCTAGAAGGGGAACCACCCAGGTGCTCAGTGATGGACAGTGAAGGATGCAGTCTCTACTCTTAACTTTTTTGGGGGCCCGCCACTCAGCTCCCAAATAATCACATGGAGGCTTATTCTTACTTATGAATGCCCAGCTGGCCTTAGCTTGGCTTGTTTCCAGCCAACTTTTCTTAAATTATCCCATTTACTTTTTGCCTCTAGGCTTTTACCATTCCCTATTTCTGTGTATCTTTTCTTTCCTTCTTATTCTGTGTCTAGTTGTTTGGCTGGGTGGGTGGTCCCTAGCATCCTCCTCTCCTCCTTCTCTTCTCACTCTTCTCTTCTCTTTTTCTCCTTCCATTTATTCTCCCTGCCTGGCAGCTCCGCCTATTCCTCTCCTGCCTAGCTAGTAAACAGTTCAGCTGTTTACTAGACCAACCAGTTGTTTTAGACAGGCAAACACAGCTTCACAGAGTTAAATAAATGCAACATAAAGGAACTCAACACATTTTTGCATCATTAAACAAATGTTCCACAGCATAAATGAACATTTTCAACTAATATTCTACAACAGAAAGACAAAGAGAACCTGGCCTATCCAGACCATGAAATGCCCATTAAACCCCAAAAGGAAGCTCTTTGGATGCCTGCTACAACATGAAGCTTGAAGTCATGTGCTGTAGAATAAGCTAGCCAGAAAAGGATGAGCATCATACAGATCAGTCAAAAATCTATGAGAATAGGGGTCTCTGGGCTTGAAAGCAGGGTACATAGGAGTTTTTAATGGTAGAGAGTTTCACTTTGGGATTATTATTATTATTATTATTATTATTATTATCTAGTCTTGGCATGGTGTCACACTCCTGTGTGACTCCCAGGAGTCAGGAGATGGAGACAGGAGCATCATGGGTTCAAGGCCAGCTGGGACTATGTAGTGAGACCCTGACCCTGACAAACACCTGTTCAAACATGGACTCGGGCAGTGCGTGTTGGTGTACACCTTCGATACCAGAACTCAGGAGGCAGAGGCAGGCAGATCTCTGTGAGTTGGAGGCCAGCCTGGTCTATAAAGTAAGTTCTGGTACAGCCAGGACTACACCAAGAAACCCTGCTTCAAACCAACAACAACAAAACCCATGGGCTCCAACAGCAATTATGGCTTCTATCATATCAGGGCAGTACATGTCAAGGATTGTGTGTTAAACAGTGTTTAAAAAATGTATCTTTTAGCCAGGCGATGGTAGCGCACGCAGGAAAGGCACAAAGCTACACAGAGAAACCCTGTCTCAAAAAAACAAAAACAAAAACAAAAAACAAAACAACAACAAAAAATGTATCTTTTATGTGTATTGTGCTGCTTTGGTGTTTGCTTGGTTTTTGTTGGAACAGAGTCTCAGACATGCAGAGTAGCCTCAAACTCTGTAGGTGAGGCTGACTGGGATCATGGGTGTAAGCCATGATCCCAGTCAGACTTTGTGCGTGCTAACTGGAATCTCTACCAACTGACAAACATCCTCAGCCCTGTTTGTTTTTTGAGAAAAGAGCCTTGTTATGCAGCCGCAGATGGACATGAAACTTGCTGTGTAGACCAGGCTGGCCCCCCACTTGTGGTGATCTTCCTGCCTCTGCCTCCCACTAGGAGCCTCCATGCTTGACTTACAACTTTTTAACAAAGGAAAGAAATGCAGTTGGAGCCACATAGACTGTGAGCACTTTAGGGACGTGATTGGATGCTGATGTGGGTCCCTAGTGGGCCATCCTCCTCCACTGCCTGGAGGGAATGCAACCCAGCAGTTAGGGCTCTGTCATGTTGGCACTTTGCTCCCAGAAAACCTTCCCAGCCTCAGTTTCCTCATCTGTAAAATGGGGGTGCTGGCATTTCACCCAGTGGGTTGTTTTAAAGTCCAGATGTGTTAGCATATGTCTATAGCTTAGCTCAGCGAAGGTACTCCTTAGATATGCTCTAATGCCATCACTACTTGAAGCATTCACAGACGACTATTCTGCAGCTAGATTCCACCTTGAGGCTCTTCTGAAAGAAGACCAGATCACTCTCTGTCTTCTTCCTTCTCAGAGTTAGAGGAGACCTTGTCTTGGAGATGAAGCTGGAGAAACCTTAACTTAGGACAAAGGATCGTGTCATTTGCTTGTTCCTCAGTGTCTCCTAAGTGCCCTGGGCTACCTGGGACTGTGTTAGATGCTACACATTCAAATCAACTCAGATATTCAGGGCCCATGTTCTTGGGGAGCTTAGGTCAAGACTGGGGAGTGAGAGGAGGTGGCACATGAGCTAGGAGTTAAGAGCAGCATGGACCAGTGGAGGGATCAGAGGGTGTGAAAGAGCCCGGGAGGTCCCTGACAAAAGCCACCTTCATCCTTTAGCTGGGCAGTGGATGGGCTGCAGGGGTCCACATGGAAGACCCACATCCTGTTACCCACTTGTCTTGTTGGATCTCAGAGTACATGCTGCAGAAACTCTTCAGGACACAGACAGCGAGGCATCCCATTAATAATAGCTTGTGCTGGACAGCTCTGAAGAAAGTCAAGGAATGTCTGGCACCTCTCTCTCTCTCTCTCTCTCTCTCTCTCTCTCTCTCTCTCTCTCTCTCTCTCTCTCTCTCTCTCCCTCTCCCTCTCCCTCTCCCTCTCCCTCTCCCTCTCCCTCTCCCTCTCCCTCTCCCTCTCCCCCTCCATTCCTCCCTCCTCCCCTCCCTCCCTGTTCCTCCCTCTCCTCTACTGCCAGCCTGCTGACTTTCACATGCATGGGACAATGCAGATTCTAGCCAAGAATGATGGCACATGCCTGTGATACTGGTGCATAGGAGATGGAAATAGGAAGATTATGGGTTCAAAACCAGCTGGGACTACATAGTCTCTAGTCTCCAAACTTGTGAGCCAAATGAATCTCTATTCTTTGTTTGTGTTTGCTTTTGTTTTTCAAGACAGGGTTTCTCTGTGCAGTTTTGGTGCCTGTCCTGGATTTTGCTCTGTAGACCAGGCTGGCCTCAAACTCACAGAGATCTACCTGGCTCTGCTTCCCAAGTGTTGGGATTAAAGGTGTGCACCACCATCACCCGGCTAAACCTCTGTTCTTAATAAATTCCCCCAGCAACAGAAAGCAAACTAAAGTGTAGACTTGTTTTGGGTTTGGGGACAGGCTCTCTGTCTGGCCCAAGCTGGCTTCAAACTTACCACCTCCTGCCTCTGCCCCTGCCCCTGCCTCTGCCTCCAGAGTGCCGTGGTTACAGGCAGGTACCACAACACCGAGCCTGACAAGGACTGTTTAAAAGGCTGATGTCCAGAGGTCAGCTCGCAGTTATCAAACCTGCCATGACATCTATCTCTCAAAGCTTTGAGGTGGCTCTCTTGCACAAATGATGTCAGCCAGACTTTGCCCAGAGTCCATCTGCTCCCTCCCTACCCACTGTCTGTTTGGAAGTCTCCCAGGCCCCACTGGGAGAGTGAGTTCCAAGGCACCTGGTCTGTGTTTCGTAACTGCCCGTCTTTCTGCAGCTGGAGCACAGACTTGGTTAAGTTGAAT
This sequence comes from Peromyscus maniculatus bairdii, assembly GCF_049852395.1. Taxonomy (NCBI): domain Eukaryota; kingdom Metazoa; phylum Chordata; class Mammalia; order Rodentia; family Cricetidae; genus Peromyscus; species Peromyscus maniculatus. Next base: position 128,518,470 of record NC_134852.1, on the reverse strand, counting down.
GAATCTGCTGCAGCAGTGAAGTGGGTGGAGAGGCAATGGGTACAGATCAAAGGATGGAGGGTGGTGCCTCCAACATCCATCCTGGAAAGACCGAGGGGTCTGCTGGGTACAAGGTGGCATGCATAAAAAGTGTTCGGTGTGGAAAGTCAGGCAGCCTGGCAGTGGTGGCACACGCCTTTAATCCCAGCACACAGGAGGCAGAGCCAGGCGGATTTCTGTGAGTTTGAGGGCAGCCTGGGCTACAGAGTGAGTTCCAGGAAAGGCGCAAAGCTACACAGAGAAACCCTGACTCAAAAAACCAAACCAAAGAAGAAGAAGAAGAAGGAGAAAGAGAAGGAGAAGGAGAAGGAGAAGGAGAAGGAGAAGGAGAAGAGGAGAGGAGAGGAGAGGAGAGGAGAGGAGAGGAGAGAAGAGAAGAAAAGAAAAGAAAAAAGAAAGAAAAGCCAGGCATGGTGGTGCATGGCTATAATCACAGCATTGGAAGGTAGAGACTGGAGGGTACTGGGATGTCAATGGCTAACCAGTCCAACCAATCACTGAACTCCAAGTTCAGTGAAAGAAGCTGTCTCAAAAAATAAGGTAGAAGACCAGGCAGAGGATGGTGACACAGGCCTTTAGTCTCAACACTGGGGGAGACAGAGGCAGGCAGATCTCTATGAATTCAATGCCAGTGAGGGGTATTAAGTGAGATCCTGTCTTTAAATAAATACAATGAAGTGTGATAGAACAAAACATCTGACATTGACTCTGGCCTGCACACACACACACACACACACCAGGTTTAGGGAGCAGGTACGGACAAGCTGAACACATCCATTGAAGGAGAGAGGAGGAAGCTAGTCTGAGAGGGACATGGCTGTTCTAAGATGGAGTTGTATTATGAGTTTATTCTGGGGCACAGGTGTCTCCCCAAAGTTTTGGCCCTCTCCCAGTCCACCTGCCGCACTTCCCTGCAGCTTCCACCTCGCCTCATTCAGCTGGGTTTCGTGAGCACAAACCCCAGCTGAGTCCTGGAGAGAGGGCTCTAGGTTGTGCAGACTGTGGAGTGGTTTGGTTCACATTTCACCTTTGCCACCTAGCCATAACACCAGGCAAATGCTACTCTCTTCCGTACCTCAGTTTCTCCTCTATTATGAGTTTCTAATTCAACACTTTATAGCATAAGCCTTGAGTATGCCTGCACATGGTTGATTGATACTTAAGATTTACCAGATGCAATAGTGTTGTGCTGACGATGCTAAGGCTGGTGGTGATGGTGATGCTGCTGCGCAAGTCATGATGATGGTGGTGGTGCTGGTATTGATGCTGTTGTTGTTGTTGTTGCTGCTGCTGCTGCTGCTGCTGCTGCTGCTGCTGTACTTACTAATCATGATGCTGATGATGGTGCGGGTATTGATGCTGTTGTTGTTGTTGTTGTTGTTATTGCTGCTGCTGCTGCTGCTGCTACTGCTGCTGTACTTACTAATCATGATGCTGATGGTGGTGCGGGTATTGATGCTGTTGCTGTTGCTGTTGCTGCTGCTGGTGTTGATGCTGATGCTGATGCTGTAGTGATGCTGCTGCTGTGGCTGGTGGCAGTGATGGTGGTGCTTATGTTAGATAGTCCTACCATAGAAGGATCGGACCCTGGAATTATAAGGACTTGGGATGAATCTTGAGCCCACCATTAGTCAGCTGTGACCTTAAGCAAGTAAGTCTACCTCTCTGAGCCCAGCTTCTTCACATGTAAAATGTAGCCCATTATTCCTGTTATAGAATTTAAGGTGTAGGGCAGTGGCACCATATACCTGTAATCCCAGAACTCAGGAGGCAGAGGCAGGCGGATCTCTTAAATTCAAGGCCAGCCTGGTCTACAGAGTTCCAGGACAGCCAAGGCTACAGAGAGAAACCCTGTCTCAGAGGGAAAAAATGGAAAAAAGAATTAAAGGCGAAGCAGCATGTGGACCTGTCCAGCTCAGACAGCCACTTGAAAAACCCTATCTGCTGCTTTATTCACCTCACTGTGTGGGGAGCTGATGTGCTGGCACTTTGAAGGTTCGTGGCTCAGCCCAGTTGGCTGTACTTGTTGTCCCAGCACCTTCCTTACCTAGTCACCATTGCCCCCGAGTTACCAGCTGGTACCATGTCCAGAAACCGACATATCCATGCCAGCCCAGCTGTGGAACCAGACCAGTGTGGCCTCCCACAGCATGCTGAGTTGGCAGTGTGTGAACGGGTCAGAGGGGAAGAGCAGGCATCTGCACCGGGCTCCGGCCCCAGATCTGCTCATGAGCAGCAAGCAGCTGAGTGAGCAGCTTAATGCCCACAGTCCAGCCAGAGGATCGTGAAAGTCACCCTGGCAACCAGAGACTAGGGAAGCTCGCAAAGGGAAGAGCTGGATAAGGGTCTCCATCAACCTGTGTGTGGACCCCAAGTTCAGTGGGAGTGGATATGACCCTCAGATGGTACAACGGAGGCTTTGCAAGCTGAACTGCACGGGGTGGATTGTCACAACTCCTCCATTGATCACGGGGGACGTACCCAGGGCAGACCACAGCACAGGCATTGAAAATTGAGCTGATGGTGGAACCATGTCACACAGAAGGCCAGGTAGAACTTGTGATCTGAAACTAATTACTTTAGTTGTTTAAACATCAACATATTAATAGGGACTAAACCAGACCCAGGGTCTTATAGTATTCAAATATATGTTGTAACAATCCAAAATGACTTCCTTTATAAAGAACCAAGAAAACCTGACAGACTCCTAGGGAAACATAATTGATGATGCAGCCATAACACTGCCTAGATGTTGGGGTTCTCCCAGGACTTCAGAGCAGCTGTGACTGCCATGCTCTAAAATCGAGTTTCTCAACCTGTGGGTCACGACCCCTTTGGGGTTGCAGATCAGATCTTTACATTATAATTCATAACGGTAGCAAAATTACAGCTATGAAGTAGCAATGAAAATAGTTTTATGGTTGGGCGTCGCCACAACATGAGGAACTGTATTAGAAATAAGGGCGAACCCTCTCAAGAAGAAGATAAGAACAAATGCGTCAGCAACCAGCAGAGAAATAGAAGTGTAGAGACTTTAGAACCAGAGAAGTGGACGTGAAATAAAATGCTCACCCGATGACCTCATTACAAGATGGGAAAGTTAGCGAGCTGGGGTCAGGTGTGACTGAGAACCGCCACGCCTTCTCTGCTGATGGGCTCCATCCTTCAAACACAGCCAGATTAAGTCCTTCCTCCCTTAAGTGGCTTCATTCAGGAAATTCATCTCAGCAGTGAGCAAAGCACCTAATGCACTACCAGGGGGTGTGGGGTGTGGGAGCACAGTGGGGGATGTGGGAGCACTGTGGGGGATGTGGGAGCACTGTGGGGGGTGTGGGAGCACTGTGGGGGATATGGGATCACAGTGGGGGATGTGGGAGCACAGTGGAGGATGTGGGAGCACTGTGGGGGATTGAGAGCACTGTGGGGGATGTGGGAGCACAGTGGGGGATGTGGGAGCACAGTGGAGGATGTGGGAGCACTGTGGGGGATGTGGGAGCACAGTGGGGTGTGGGAGCACTGTGGGGGATGTGAGAGCACTGTGGGGGATGTGAGAGCACTGTGGGGGATGTGAGAGCACAGTGGAGGATGTAGGAGCACTGTGGGGGATGTGGGAGCACAGTGGGGGATGTGGGAGCACAGTGAGGGATGTGGGAGCACAGTGGGGGATGTGGGAGCACTGTGGGGGATGTGGGAGCACTGTGGGGGGATGTGGGAGCACTGTGGGGGGATGTGGGAGCACTGTGGGGGATGTGAGAGCACTGTGGGGGATGTGGGAGCACAGTGGGGGATGTGAGAGCACTGTGGGGGATGTGAGAGCACTGTGGGGGATGTGAGAGCATTGTGGGGGATGTGAGAGCACTGTGGGGTATGTGGGAGCACTGTGGGGGATGTGAGAGCACTGTGGGGTATGTGGGAGCACTGTGGGGGATGTGAGAGCACTGGGGGATGTGGGAGCACAGTGGGGGATGTGGGAGCACTGTGGGGGATTTGGGAGCACTGTGGGGATATGGGAGCACAGTGGAGGATGTGGGAGCACTGTGTGGGATGTGGGAGCACAGTGTGGGATTGAGAGCACTGTGGGGGATGTGGGAACACTGTGGGGGATGTGGGAGCACTGTGGGGGATGTGAGAGCACAGTGGGGGATATGAGAGCACAGTGGGGGATGTGGGAGCACAGTGGGGGATGTGAGAGCACAGTGGGGATGTGGGAGCACTGTGGGGGATGTGAGAGTGCAGGGGAGCCCAGGGTTCATCAAACACTCCTGTCCTGCAGCACCTGAGCTAGACAGATTGAGCGAGGAAGGCCACAGAAGCCAGGCCTTTACCCAAGTCTGTCTCAAATGCTGCACAAAGCCACCTCAAGTTCAGCAGCCAGGGCCAGCCCGTGGGGTAGGCCTGTGCTGGAAAGTAAGCAACAGCAATAACAACAAGAACAAAAAAAAAACCTTCACACACACACACACACACACACACACACACACACACACACACACACACACACACACACACACACCCCTCTTGTGGCTGCATCCACCTAGAGCTGCTGTCATAGGGAAAGGTGCAGCAGGCAGGGCACAGGCCAGTGTCCCTGTCTGGCATTTCCAGGAAGCCGTTTACCGTCTAAACAACCCTAGGTTTGGGAATCAGGAAGCTCAAGTCCCACAGCTTAGCCAAGGTGCCACTGAGAGCAAAACCTTCTCTTCTCTTTGGTCCCCATTTTTCACCATCAGGATACAAGTAAAATCCATCTCCAGGGCCGGTGAGATGACTCAGTGGGTAAAGGTGCTCGCTGCCAAGCCTGGTGACCCAAGGGTGATTCTCAGGATCTACATGCTAACAGAAGAGAACCAACTCCTCAGAGTTATTCCCTGACTGCCATACCCCTCCCTCAAATCAACAAAGAAGTGACCGTAGTAATAGTGATGGATACATCACTTACCAGATACTGCCCCAAGGGAAACCCTTGAGTAATCGATGCTGAGAAAGAACCATCTATGCAAAAAAGGAACATTCTAGACAGAGAAAATGACAAGTCCAATGGCCCTGGGTCAGAAAGGAGCTTGTTTTGTTCTTAAAAGAGAGAGAGAAGGCCAGAGTATCCAGATCAGAACTAATGAAGGAAGTGGATTATGCAATGTCGGGGCTATGGTAAGGAGCGAGATGAGAGTATTTATCCAACACCTACTGTGTACCTGGGGCTGCAAGCACTGGGGAACAGATGTGGCTCACGGCTCTGTGAAGGACTGGGTAAGACAGTGTGCGTGCAAGGACTGTGCACAGAGCAGATGCTCCGTGGGTGTCACTTTCTCGCTCTTCCAGTTTGTAAGTCGACATGAAAACTTCTTCTCTGGGTCTCTGCTTCCTCAGCCCCCAGCATCAGAGCAAGGCGTGGCTGCTTCTGTGGGAGTCACTCTTGGAGAGGCTTGGGCAGAGGCATCATTTACCTGGAACACACACACTCTGGAGTGAAGGACAGGCAGGGCTGGGGAGATGGCTCAGTGAGTAACTGGAGGACCCGAGTTCTGATCCTTTGAACCACATAAAGTGGGATGTGGCAGCACACACCAGGAATCTCCACACTGGGGAGATGGAGACAGGATCCCTGGGGCTCGTTGGCCAGCCAGGGTAGTCAGTCAGTGAGCTCCAGGTTCAGTGAACAACCCAGCCTCAAAAAGTAAGGTGGAGGGTGATTGAGCAGGACATCTTGTGTGCACACGCCCACAAATAGATGAATGAGAAGCAAAGGAACAGGCTTCCCTTCCAGCTTCATCAACAGGTGTCCCATACTGGCCACAGGAGGGACTTTGAGACTTTGTGGCATGTCCTTTGGAATCCTGAGTACCTAATAGGCCTACATGCTTGTGCCTTGTCCACTGGCCTGGCAGCCGAAGTACCTATCTTGTGTCTGCTGAGGGATGGACCTCATCCTGTTTAATGCACTGGAGTCTACAGGAATCTGTAGGTGATTCATGGGTGAAGTCCCCTCCCACTCTTGTTTAAGGCCACTCTTGACCTCTTGGTGGACTCTGAGTGAGGAGAGGCAGGACACCTGTCCTGTGCCTGGACAACCCGGTGCTCAAATGAGAGCACCCCTGTCCCTTGTCACATGAGGTATCCCCAGCGGGACCTGGTGGCTCGGCCTTGCAATCCCAGCCACTCAGGAGGAAGATGGAAACTTCAAGGCCTGCCTGGGGTACAGAGTGAATTCACAGCCAGCCTGCGCAACTTAATGAAACCCTGTTTCAAAATAAGAAAGAAAAGAAAAACAAAGGGCTGGGAGTGCAGCTAAGTGGCAGATTGCTGCTCTAGCATACACCAGGCCCTGAGTTCAATCCCCAGGACTACAAAGGAACAAAAGTGTCCCTAAAATCCAACTGAGTCCCTGGGGAGTATGAGAACTTTTCCAAGTTATTCAGCAAAGCTGGACAAGAAAGTAAAACAGAAGCCAGGGGACTCTTAACTGAGAGCAGGGACTTGATGGTCCCACAGTGTTAATAGCCAACTTTTATAAAGTGCGTAGTGTCTGCCTGGCAGTGTCCCGGACACTCTGTAACACCATCTCAGTGATCTTCGCAATGATCAAATGAAGTACATGCCACTTTGTGCAAAATGCATGAGACCAAAAGTGTTTCGGATTTTTAAATTTTTTTGATTGTTTGCATATTCATAATGAGACCCAAGTCTAAACATGAAGTTCATTTATCTTTCATCTACACCTGATACATATAATCTAAAGGGAATTTACAAAACAAGATTTCATGGTGTGACATCTCTACTTGTAGCATCGTGTCTACATTCAAGAAGTGTGAGGTAATGGGTGATCGAATGAGGGGTGCACACTCTGTGCCGTTATCAGTCCATTTTGCAGGGCTAGGGAGATGCCCAGGAAGTTCAGATGACTTGCTGAAAGACTAGAGGTTGTGTATAGTTAAGGGGAGGCTGGCTGATGCGATAGGTCAGCCTCCAGGCGAGGCTCTGTGCTTTGCGGCAACAGAAGCTTGTAACTTCCCTGCACAATGGTCCCGAGGCTCCTTCCATGTGTGGCTTCTATGCTGAGGTTTGAGCACACAGGCTCTGCTGTGCTCTCAAGCTTTTCTGGCTTTCATTTCCAACCACTTTGTGCAACAAGGACAAGAGACAGGGACAGAGAGCTGAAGAGGGACAGGCATTGATTGTTGCATGGGGAGATTTTATGCCAGGACTGGAAGGAGTGCATATCACTGCAGGAGAAGCTGGGAAATGTTGCCCAGCTGTGCAGGCCAGTGAGAATGGCCATCAGGCTTTGAGGATCACACAGCCTTCTCTGCAGTCAGCAAACAGCAAAGCTATTCTGTGTCTCACATAGTTTGTTCTGTTTCCTCTCTGGCCTTCCCGAGTGCTGTTTGCCTCCAAGATCAGGGCCAGAGTCCATTTTGGGGGTCCCATCACTAAATGCCTAGTAGTAACCCGGGATGCCCTGAGCCGCTGTCAATTTAGACCTGTGGTTCGCTGACTTAACCCTCCAGCAGATGTCTGGAAATGTCTGGGGCCATTCTTGGTTGTCACAGCCCAGGGGATGCTACAGGTATCTAGTGTATGGTAAAGACTGAGACACTGCTCAGCACCCAGCAGTGTACGGCAGTGTGGGTGATGGGCAGTTCCAGCGCCAGTGGCAATGCTGCTGACACGGAGACATCAGAGCCAGAACTGGGGTGTGGCGTCTGTCCAGAAGGGTAGATCGGCACAGGGAGGGCAGAGCTCAGGGGCTTCTGCCTGCCCTGTCTGGGGCTCGGCTACTCTGGGGCGTTTTTTTCCTTACCTGCCAAGTGTGAAGGACTCTCAGGGAAGCAGGGGAATCAGGCTGCCAGCTCCTCTTTGTGTATTTCAGTCGGTTTTCCCAACCTTCCCGTCTCCCCCTACAAAAAATGTGTGCAAACAGAAATGTCTTCCTCCACAAACAAATCCTGCAGCCCAGCTGCCATGGCCTAGGCAGGTGGACTGTGGGCCCAGCAAAGGAGGAGGGTGGGAAGCCTCTTGGGGAGTGAGCGGAGGTTTTACCAGTCTTCTCTCTACTCCTTCACCACCTTGTGGCTCATGGGTGCATGACGCCTGTGTATGGGGACACAAAGGGGACACAATATCATAAAGAGATGAACCCAGGGCTGGAGACACCAGGCTGGAGAGAGATCAGTTAGTAGTAGAGTGTTCGCCATGCGGAGTGCTTGCCGTATGGGGAGGTGAAGACAGATGAATCTCTGAGGCTCACTTGGCAAGCTGAGGCCAATGAAAGACCCTGTCTCAAAATATAAGATGGGCTGAGGAATAACACCTGAGGTTGACCTCTGACCTCTACACACACATGCACACCTGCACCCACACACTCAACCACATGCATGCACACACATACTTTGTATGTGTACATGTACATGAGCACATATATACATATTTATTTCTATAATTTATATTCTCTATGTATGTATTACTATACACCTCTATAAATTCTGTAATTATACTAATTATCATATACAATAGTAATATTTACATAAAATAAAATTTATATTATTAAAAAGAAAAACTATGTTGCACACGTATATGACAACCATAAAAAGGGAAGTCTAGATTAGAAAGTAAAAGTCTTGAATTTCACTTACATGAATTAGTCATTTTGAACAGTTTATTGTCACTTTTCTGCAGGAATGTGCTTGTGTGAGTGTGTGTGTGTGTGTGTAAGTGTGTGTGTGAGTGAATGCCCTCTCCATGACTTTTGCTAGTGTCCAGAATGTATACCCTTGACTGGAACTTGTCTTTTCCATTTCATGTACCTCAGGCATCCTTCTGAGTGTGTGTTTTTCTCACTCATAAGTTTCTCTTAGGAGCCAGGCATTGTGATAAAGCGGATAATACATCAGTATCTAGTTCAACCCCAGCTTTATCCCCAAAGCACAGTGAGACCCAGCCTCCTAGTCACCAACACTTTGTTCCCCACAAGATCCATGACAAATGCCACAGTGACCCATGAAGGCTGGAAATAAGGAGCAATTACAGAGGTGAAACAGGACAGTGTTTAAACTGCCTCGTTTGTGATGGAATGAGCCACACCCATGTCTGAAAAGGAGTCTCCACACAGAGGAATGAAAGCATGAGGGAATGGTCCAGAGGTCTCAAAGACATTAAGATAATTTCATTACATTTGTTTACTCTGTGTGTGTGTGTGTGTGTGTGTGTGTGTGTGTGTGTGTGTGTGTGTGTGTGTTAGCATGTGTGGAGATCAGAGCACATGTTGCAGGAATTGGTTCTTTCTGCAGTATAAATCTTGAGGATCAAACTCAGTTCGTCAAGCTCAGCAGCAAGTGCCTTTACTCACTGAGCCATCTTGTGGGTCCATCAAAGGAATTTTAAGAGTGTAACCTTTACTTCTACCTTAAAAATCACATCTCAAGAGTCTATACCACCTTAAAAGAAAAGGGCTGTGGTGGAGGTTTTCATCCTTTGAAGTGAGAGGTATGTAACAGCGTGAGTCATAGGAAAACGAAGCTTATAGAAAAGGAAGACTGAGGCACCACTCCAAAGATAAGGATCTGATTTCTTTGGGTATTTTTATGGGAATTCTAATCCCCAACTTAATGGTGTGAGGGTTCTTAAGCCAGAGTGGCTGTGGAACCTGGCTGTCCATGCATCACCTGAGAAAGATTTTGAGAGTACAGATGCCCACTGGGTACACCTATAATCCTAGAATTTAGAGGTGGAAACAAGAAACTGACTGATTCCAGGCCAGCCTGAGCCACATAATGAGACACACACACCTTGTCTCAAAAAACAAAGAAAGCATACAGATGCCGGGAACCTGTATCCTCACATCACATCCCTGGGACAGAATACTCGGGAGTCATCTTATCACATCCCTGGGGCAGAGTACCTGAGATACAGCACTTTAAAGAAGGAAAGATTGGCATTGGGCTACCAGCCTCTGGAGTGTCAGTCAGTGGTCAGTTGGCCTGGCTGCTTTTAGGTCTGTGGTGAGACAGACAGCACATTGGGGCAGGACTGGTGGAACTGAGTTGGGGTGGAGCAGCAGAAGGAGATGAGAGGCAACAGTGTTTTGTTTTGTTTTTTGATAATGATCATGATGATGTGATGATGGTGATGGTGGTGATGGTGGTGATGGTGGTGGTGGTGATGGTGGTGGTGGTGATGGCGGCAGTGGTGGCGGCGGTGGCAGTGGTGGTGGTGGGTGCACAAACTTGTGCCAGGATGATCTGTGGGAAGCAGTCCTGTGGTGGTTTGAAGGAAAATGGCCCCCAGGGGGAGTGGCACTATTGGGAGGTGCAGCCTTCTAGGAGTAGGTGTGGTCTTGTTGGAGGAAGTGTGTCACTGTGGAAGCTGGCTTTGAAGTCTCCTATGCTCAAGCCATGCCCAGTGAGTCAGTTTATTTCCTGTCGCCGTTGGATCAAGATGTAGAATTCTCCAACACCATGTCTGCCTGCATGCCACCATACTCCCAGATGCCATGCTCCCTGCCATGATGATAATGGACTGAACCTCTGAAACTATAAGCCGTCACCCCAATTAAATGTTTTCTTTATAAGAGTTGCCATAGTCATGGTCTCTTCACAGCAGTAGAAACCTGACTAAGCCAATCCTCTCGTTCCACTGTGGGTCCAGGGATCTACTAAGTGCTCAGACTGGTACAGCAGTAAGTATCTTGCCAGCTGAGCCATCTTGCTGGCATCTCCAGTGTAGTCCTCCCGTCCAGCCTCCTGCACATCAGTAATCCCAGCAATTAGCCTGAAGCAAAAGGATTGTGTGTTCAAGGCCAGCTTGAGCTGCATATGTATCAAGACCTCCCCCCCCACACATCTCAAAAGAGGGGGTTACACCCCAATGACCTACTTCTCTTCCTGTGAGGACCTGCCTCTTAAAGGGTCCACCACCTCCCAGGAGCACCACTGGAAACCAAGTTTTTAGTTTTTGAAGGATATTTCAGATGCTGTGGTTTGGGGCCCACACTTGGAGAGCAAACTGCAGCCCATAGTCTAAATCTGGCCCACTCCTTGTTTTACAAGTAAAGTTTTATTGTAGCCCAGCTATGTCCCATTTGTGGCCAACTGTCTACAGCTTCTTTCCCCTTCAACAGCATGGTTGAATCATTTCAGCAGAAACCTCGGGTGGTCCTCAAAGCCTAAAATCTTCACAATCTAATTGTTCACGGAAACAGCGTGTGCACTCTAGCCTAAAGAAACACCTCCACATTCTTCCAGGTACCTGCTCTCCCCTCCAGGGGAGGCATGGCTTGTTTGATTGGGAACAGGGTGAACTTCCATGAACACATTCCTGGTTGTCTTGTGGGAGGGACTAAAGTCTTAAAGGGACCTGCCCATCCTAGGCAGTGTTCTCCATAGCCCCTCAATGAGCCTCTGGTCGGACCGTTGTGTTCACAGAGGTTTACTCCAATGAGAGCAGAGAATGGGGTCAGCTGCTATGTGGGTCACAACTGCAACCCTGTGGCCGGTCCCTGAGAGAGCAGCTGCAGGGAGGAGAGAGGTTTAGACGTCGTTGTCCCGTCCCCCCCCCCCGCCCCCCCCCCCCCCCGCTTTGTGGCAGACAGAAGACAGTGACAAGGAAATGCAAGGAAGGGGTCAGGGTTAGCTGTAGCTCTAAGAACAACCCCCCACCCCCACAGTGGCCTGCTTCCTCCAACTAGGCCCCTAGTCCTCTTGCCATCTCTGCATAAAGCCAGCATATTAAAACTCCATCAAGATATTAATCTACTGGTGATGTCAGAACGCTCTTGATTATCTCTAGAAACACCCTGGACACACCAAAGGTGTGCTTACTACGGTCTTAGACATTTCCCGATCCAATCAAGTTGGCAATGAAGACCAGACCACGATGGGTCCCTTTATACAGTCCATTGAAGACCTCAGTCCACCTGCAATTTTTATTCTGCACAAAGCCTGGTATATGAGAATCACCTGGGGTGTGTCTGAAAAACACCTGCAAAAGTCCCCCAGGTCTAAACACCAGCAGACTCTCTCTGAAGCAATGTTGGCTGAGCAAGGAAGATATAATTAACTGTGCTCCTAAAGCATCAGTAGGTGTCTCGTGGCTAGCTGTGAAGACAGCAGGTAGTGAACGTTTTCACCAAAGCCCTGCCAGCATCTCTGGAATGAACATGTAGAGACAATCTTCAGTCCAATGTATAAAATTTGGTGGTTCATGTAAAAACAAAAACATTGCTTTATAGTCACACCTTCAGAGGCTTCCAACAAAATGATGTGATTCACACCCAGATCTGAAAGTGGTGTTTCACTTCATGCGTCATCTTGGCAGACACAGGCTCCACATACTCCACAGAGATGCAGGTCCATCCACCTCAGAGGGGTTTTAAGAGATTTTAATCTTGGTTTCCATTTCTTTTTTCTTTTTTTTTTTTTTTCCGAGACAGGGTTTCTCTGCGTAGCTTTGCGCCTTTGGTTTCCATTTCTTAAGGAAGGAAAAGATATCTAACTGATAAACCATCTATGCTGGTTAGTTTTAATTATCTCCGTGGTGAAACCTAAAATCACCTGGGTAGAGTGTCCCAGTGAGCCATTTCCTGTGGGCATGGGAAGGGCAGTATTTTGAATCCATTCATTGATGTGGGAAGACCCACACACACCCACTGTGGGTGGCACCATTCCCTAAGAAGGAATTTCTACACGGTATGAGTAGAGAATGTGAACTGAGCACTGAAATACATGCATGCATTTCTCTCTGTTCCCTTCCATGGATGTGAACTTGACTGCTCCTGGTTCTGGCCCCCTTAACTTCCCTGTGATGGACTATAACATGGAATTATGGACTAAAATACCCTCCAAGTTGTTTTAAGTTATTATTTAAGTTATGGGACACAAGCAGCATAAATCAAGGAGATTCCATATATCTTATGTGTGTATGGGTGTGTGTGTGTGTGTGTGTGTGTGTGTGTGTGTGTGTGTGTGTGTGTTGGCCAGAGGCACACACAGGTATCCTCACCTTATTTTTTGAGACAGCATCTCTCACGTAACCTGGAACTTGTAGATAGGATAGAATGGTTAGCAGCGAGCCCCTGAAATTCGCTTGTCTCCAACTCCTCAGCACTGGAATTGCAGGTGTGCACTCCTCTGCCTGGCTCTGGGGATTGAACTCAGGTCTCTGGGCTGTGTGGCAAGCCTTGTGCTGACTGAGTCATCTCCCCAGCCCTATCCTGCATTGTATCATACTTTCCATCTTGTCCTCTCTCCATGGGGGAGTCAGGGGAAGGAGGGACCAGCTAAGACCTTTAATTTTGTGATAAGAAAAGGAAAGTGGTGCCTATCTTTCCATGTCTGTTCCTGGGGTATGGATGACCTTGGACACTCAAACTCTAATGCCTCTGGCCCTGGATTTCTCGTCTTCTGTGGGGGGGAAGAGGGTATGAACGGTGCTTTCCCAGCAGGGCTGTGGTCTGGATTAAGCGCTTTCCCCGTGCCTGCATGGCAGAAGTCAGGATTAGTGATACTGGTTTCCAGTGATTAAAGTGTGGTTACCCAGACTGTCCTTATAGCTGTGGGAACAAAAAAGGTGGAGGCAAACAGATCTGTCTGAGCAGCTGCTACGAATCATGAACAGAGCCAGGAAAGCTTGTAAAGTCAGGGTGAAATCTCTCAGGCAAGTGCTCTACCGCTGGGCTGCAGCCTCGGCCTGGTGAAAGGTCTTGGAAACAGACAGCATCTGAAGGGGCAGGGAAACCTGCATCTGCCCACCCATCTGTAATGTGGAAACTGAGACCCAGAAAAGGGCTAGGTAGACCTTGTATAAGGAAGAGTGTTCATGTGTGTGCTCGTACATATGTGTGCTTGTGTATTTGGAGGCCAGAGACTAACCCTTCTTTCACCAAGATCTGGGGCTTGCAAGTTAGGCTGGGCTGGCTGCCCAGTGAGCCCCAGAGATCCACCCGTCTCCACCTCCCCGGCTCTGGGATTACAAGCACATGCCACCACTGTCAGCTCTTTTTTATTGTTTGTTTTTCTGAGACAAGGTTTCTCTAACAGTCCTGGCTGGCCTGGAACTCACTCTGTAGACCAGGCTGGCCTCAAACTCACAGAGATTCACTTGCCTCTGCCTCCCAAGTGCTGGGATTAAAAGCATGCACCACCACCACCACCACCGGCCATAGTCAGCTCTTTACAGGGGTTCTGGGATTGAGTCCAAGCCTTCCTGCTTTAACAAGTTTCTTTAATTACTGAGCCTCATCGCCAGCCTCCTGAGGTAACTTGCTGCGGACAACCCTGGAGCAGCTTGCTGACTTCAGAAAGAACTGAGTGGGGAGTCCTTGCTGCTGAGGGGATTCTGCAGAAAGTAAAGAGAATGGGGACCCCTTGTTGGGGTATGCAGAAGTGACCCGTGCAAGGGTAGGGGAATCAGATGCTCGACCCTGTGGGTCTCTGAGGTTGACTCATGAACATCCTGACATGCAGGCACCCCCACTCTTTGCGGTGAGCCAGAAGGGTTGTGAAATGTCCAGTATGGGTCTTGCTAACTTAGCACTTTTTTCCCCCTAGAAATGGGTAGACAACTTACTCCAGCACACAAGAGGTGGGACGCTGAGGGTAGTATGGGGGTGTTAGGGTTCCACACATGATCTGAGGGTGCCCCTGTGCTGCAGGCCCAAGGGTGCACTGAGGGTGCAGTGTTGGCACCCTTCCATGGTGACATGGAAGAAAATCCATAGTTACCTGTGACCCAGCATGCACAGGAACTGAGCCTGTTCTCCTTGACGAGACAGAGGACCACCCTCCCTTTTTTTTTTTTTTTTATTTGTAGTGTTTATCACACCCACATTTGAAGGCATCCAGCTTCCCTTCTAGAACCATCTGCCTTGGCAAAGGGAATTAGCAATGAAAAGAGTTTAGCTCCAGCAGGGAAGAACAAATTCATTTTCACAGCAAGTGTCAACATGGGATGCTTCAGCTTGCCACAACTGGTTCAAGAGAGCTAGACTTTGACCAAAGCTCAAAGGACTTTCTAGTTACTTCTCTGGACTTTGGTTTTCCGATGTAAAATGGGTGAATGGATGCTCTCTCTCTCTCCCTCCCTCTCTCTGTCCATGTGTGTCTATCTCTTTTCTCTAAGCTTCTTTTTCCTCTCCCTGTCTCTCCTTCTTCTCTGTCTTTCTGTCTCATCCCTCCCTCTCTGTCTGCCACAGTTTCTATCTCTCTACATCATTCTCAGTGTGTATGTGTCTCTCTGTCTCTGCCCCATGTCTCTCCCCATCTGTTCCTGTCTCTTTGTCTCTGTCTCTCTCTGTGTGTATCTGTCTGTGTGTGTCTGTCTGCCTCTGTCTCTGTCTGTGTGTGTGTGTATCAACCTCTCTCTGTCTCTCTTTCTCTCTTTGCCTCTGTCTCTGTGTGTGTGTCTGTCTGTCTCTCTCTGTGTCTCTCTGTGTTTGCCTGTCTGCCTCGTCTGTCTCCATCTCTGTGTGTGTGTGTGTGTGTGTGTGTGTGTGTGTGTGTGTGTGTGTGTGTTTTCTTGTAGACTGAAAGTCACGGTTATAGAAAGGAATGATTTCAGAGCAATCTCCTTCACCTCTCTTCACAGGAGAAAAAGTTGGCATTCTCTTTCCCAGAATCCCCCATTTTATTCCACCCCTCTGAGTCCTTCTGTCTGTCTGATAGTCACAATCTACTGCACTAACTTGTGTTGTTTCAGATGAGGAAAACAGATGATCAATCCCATTAGCTCATTTTCTATTACTATAGCAAAATACGTAAGGTTGGGTACATTCTAAAGAAAAGATGTTTATTTAGCACACAATTTTGAGGGGCTGAAAGTCCAAGCTTGGGTAGCCCCAATTTTTTGTCCCTTATTGAAGATCTCAAAGCAGATGGCATCAAGGGAGATCACGTGGCAAGATACGAAGACGGAGAAATTTGGGGCTCAGGCTTACTCTTCTATAATGGCCCAGCTGCCCTTGGCTCTGCCTTTGAAAGGCCCCACCGCCTTAGCACCACCACACTGAGGTCCATACATGAACTTTGTTCGGATGACCCACATCCAACCCGCAATACCACATGCATTCTGTGTCAAAACCCATGAAGCGTAAACAGGTTCTTGGAGAGAGCCTGAGGATTCCTCCTCATGATCCACTTGGAGCTTGTGACATTTGTCCTGTCTATGTTCTGGGTGTCACAGGCTGCTGGGAAATTGATTCTGAATGACAAGGGCATAATAGGAGCGTGTGTCTGTGTGTGTGTCTGTGTGTGTGTGTGTGTGTGTGTGTGTGTGTGTGTGTGTGTGTGTGCTACAGTAAAACATTAATGTCTGCTTTCACATGCATGCTCCATGACAACCAGTAAGGAGTATTTGCAAGGAGACGGACCGTGAGGATCTAGTTAGGGTTGCTTTCCTTTGCGTCAATTCTATGAGTGCCATTCACTAGCTGTAGGGCTTGGCTTCCTAAGCCATGGATGGAGGAGCAGGGATATCCGGCCCACTGTCTCAGACACCATACTGGATTCTTTTATGTTCGCTTATTTGAGACACTGTCTATACTGACCTTGAACTTTCGATCCTCTTGCCTCAGACTCAAACAGGCTGGCATTGCAGGGATGCCCCAGCGTGCTACATTCCTTTTCCGAATTTCATGTCTAATCTGTTTTTGTTTTTGTTTTTGAGGCAGGGTCTCACTATGTAGCCTTGGCTGTCCTGGAACTTACTATGTAACCGGGCTGGCCTTGAACTCACAGAGACCTACCAGCCTCTGCCTCCTGTGTGTTGGGGTTAAAGGCGTGTGCCACCACACCTGGCATCTAATCTTAGTTCTCTGTTCTCTCCAGCGACACAGAGCTTAGTATTGCCGTGATGTCAACTCTTGACTTTTCCCTGCACAGCTTTTGCACTCGATGCCATTAGCTTTATATTTGCCTCTGAGATTGTACATTTTCTCACAGACTGTCAGGAGCGTGAAACTTTGCTAAGCACTTTGCAAGTGCCAGTGTCTGCCAGTTAATTCAGATGGCCATAGAGGCGGCCTTCCCATCCGCCAGGACTGAATCACCGGGAGAGCTCCCACCTCCCCAGGGCCAACCGATTCATCAGCCAAGTAACTTTGCAAATCAGGCTGGAACGCGTAGGCTCTACGGCTCCCATTTCCTTTCCTTCCCTTCTGGCGATTTAGATGCGGATCTCTAATAACGGCTGTTTTTTGCTTTCTTCCAACATAATATGTACTTGTTACATGAAGTTCAAACTCTACAGACTTATGTAACACAAAAAGTAGGACTTTCCAGAGAAAGGCTCTCTTGACAGTTCAGTGAACTGTGTATCTCGGAGATCCCCCCATCTCCTTTTGAATATGTGTCGCTGTCTCTTTTCCAGCAATCATGCAGACCCAAGGCATTCTATTATATCAGAGGTTAATTAGTGCTCTTAGTGTTGGCATCCACAAAGCATGTTCTAAGTTGATGACATGGGTGCAAATGAGCTACTAAGAGAGAGCGATGGGACCCCCAGGGAATGATTAGGTGATTGGGCTCCAGTATTTGCCCTCACACCTGCCACCAAATCCAGATGTTGAGGCCCTGACATTTGGGGTAATTGTATCAGGATGTGGAACTGTGGGGAGGTGGTCATGAGGAAAGAGCACTCCTATTGGGGATTTGTGGCTTGATGAAGGAGGCTTCAGTGAGCTGACCTGTCCCTCCCACTGTGTGAGAACACAGCAAGAAATGCCATCTCTAAAGAGGATCCTCCCCAGAGATGAAGCTTGTTGTGCCTCGATCTTGTGCTGCCCAGTCTTTAGAACCATGAGAAATAAATTTCTGTTGTTTACAAGCCACCTGGGTGATGGCATTTCGCCACAGCAACTCAAACAAATTAAGATATAATTCTGTAGCACAGTGCATCATTATGTAAGAAAATGGGGTTGGCCATGTTTCAATAAAACTTTATTTACAAAACACAGGTGAAGAGCTGTGTTTGTCTTGAAAGCTTTATGTTGTCAATTCCTGCTGTATAAAACATCCTTGTGTGTATTTATCTGTGTCTGTTTCTGTAGGTGGTGCTGTGCGGCTCATTCTTAGAGCAGATGTGCTGGGTCACGATTTGCTTTTTATTTTGAGACAACTCCAAAAGTTGAACCAACTCAGTCTTCATTATATTAGAGTGTTTAAATTTTTTCCTTTCTTCTCTCTCTTTCTATTTCTCTCTTTCTTCTCTCTGTGTCTCTGTCTCTATTCATGTGTCTCTCTGTCTCTCTGTGTCTCTGTGTGTGTGTGTGTGTGTGTATTCATTTGTGTGTGTGTGTGTGTGTGTGTGTATTCATTTGTATGTGTGTGTACATATTCACGTGAAAGCCAGAGGTCAAGGTTGGGTGTCTTCCTTAATCTCTCTCTCTCTATTTTATTTTTTGAGATAGGATCTCTCTCTGAACCTAGAGGTCACCAATTAGGATAGGCCAGGACCAGTGAGTGCACAGTATCTGTTTATGTGGATGCTGTAATTCTAAACTCTGGTCCTCATGCTTACATGGGTAAACACTTTACTGAATGAGTCTTCTCCTCAACCCAAGATTTCCCTCCTTAAAACCTCTTTCTCATGGATATAAAACCAATGCTCATTTGAGGGCTGCTGCTATGTATGGCCATTCTCTCATTGGAGTTCTGGAGATGGGGGCTCAGTCTATAGTCTAGTCTGGCTTGACACAGGATTTCTCCTGCTCCGGCCTCTCACATGCTGGGATTGTAGGCATGAGCCACAGGACCATTCTATTATTCTTGAGCTTTGCAGAGGCAGAGAGGGTCAGAACATGAATCTAGAATGGTCTCCTCATAAAATCTTATTTTAGACTGAGGTTCACAGGGAGAGGAACCCTGGCAACCTGTTCTTATCTGGTAAGATAAAACTGTATGTTCCTTACTAAACATGGTTCAAAAAGGTCTTGATTGTTACCTACTCAAAAGTGTTTTGCAGTGCATCACCTTAGCAATTTCCTTTCTAAGCTAGGATTCCATCACTTATTGCCCTTCGGTCATAAGGGGTTTTCATGTAATGAGGTCCATCTATGCACACCAAGCTCATTACCAACTGTACAAAAAATATACATGCTCCAATTTCCCCTGTGGAGCTGACAAGCAGCAGACCCCTTGAGCAAGCAGCGTGTTTCTCCTGCCCTGTTTCACCAGGTGTTTTGGTTTTCAGATGCTGGATGGTGTTCTAGGTTTTGTGTTTCCACTTTTCTTCCCCCAACTCCCATGTCCATCATTTGGAATTCTCTATGTGAACCCCGCACGGGAGAATGGAGGCTCACTACTAGCATTCAAGCTCTGTTTGGGGCTGTGGATTTGAGCTGTTTTGTCTGATAATCAGCACCCCTCCTGGGATCTAGCCTGCCTTTGCTTGGTTCATGCTGGGTGAATCTGTGATGTTTCCCATTCTGTAGCCTTTCATTTATAACACAGGCACAGCCTGCTTCCCCATTAGTGCGATGGCACGCTTGAACTACCCACACACAAAGAATGAAGCTGAACTTGGTAAAAAGATAAATCAACCCAACCATCCCATTAGATTTGAAAGACACTAATTGAGCTTGCATTGGAATTAACGGAGAATCCTTAGGAGAGACAGAAGATGTGACAAGGGGCGGGAGAAACTACCCTGGCCATTTTTCTCAGTGAACTTGCCTCCACTGTGAGAAACAGAGGAAGTGTGCAATCTCATTTTTGTGAAGTCAGTGGACAGAAATTTAAGATCAAAATGGTGATGCATCATTTGCCATGTGTTAGGCACTGTGTGCTGAGAGCCCTACACAAATTATTTCATCTCCATCATGCATTAACTTTCAAGATAAAGTATAGTGAGAATCCCATCCACCCAGTGAGGAAAGGGAGGCACCAGAGACTTTTCCTTATGTCACAGGTACTTTTCCTGTTTGCTGTGATAAGATGCCCTGAGAAAAGCAACCTCCAAAAGTTTATTTCAGCTCATGGTTCTGGTACAGTCCATCACGGCAGAATTTAAAGCAGAAGGACTTTGAAGGAGCTGACTATATTGAGTACCAGTCAAGACACAGTAATCAATATGTTCAGCAAATTTTCTCCTTTTCCACACAGTTCAAGACCCAAGCCCAGGGGATGGTGCCACCCACAGTAGGCAGATCTTCCCACCTCAGTCAGTCTAAACAGGCGGCCTAGGAGCCAGTCTCCTGGGCGATTCTAGATCCTTTGAAGTTGACAGCTGAGATTAATAATCACCCTTGCTGCTTCAGAGCCCAAGATTCACCTCAGAATGTCTATCCTTAATTCAACCCTAGTTGCTCTCGTCTGTGTTGGATTGACCCCCTATTAGAATGTTGACCATGTCAAGAGACATTTGTGGTTGTCAGAGCTTGAAGGAAGGATGCTGCTTCTGGAATCTAGTGGGTAGAGTCCAGAGATGATGCTAAGCACCCTTCACATCACCAGACAAGCCTCTACAGTAAAAAAATTATTCATACCATGATATCAACAATACCGCTGTTGATATATTTTTGTTTGATCCTGGAGAGATGGATCAGTGGGTAAGAATGCTTGCTCTACAAGCATGAGGATTTGAATTCAATTCCCCAGCACTCATTAAAAAGCTGAGTGTGACTGAGGGTGCATGCCTGTAATCCAAGTGCTTTGGGGGGCTAGAGACAAGAGGATTATTGGAGCTTGATGGTCTAGTTCCAGGTCACTGAGAGACCCTTCATAAGGGAAAAAGGCAGAGTAAAATAGAGCAGGCCACAACATCCTCTTCTGGTCTCTGCAAGTGCACACATAGGCACGAATATGTGCACTTATAACACACACAAGAAATCCTGGCTTGTCCACTTAGCTGGACTATGGTGATGGCTTGCTGTCCCACCAGAACTCTATGCCCATGCATAGAGCTCTGTAGGTAGTGAGTCAGTGGATTGTGAGCTTATAGTCGCATATTGTGGGTGGCACAGCTATCTCAAAGAAGGGATAGCCAGGGCAAAAGTTGTTAAGTGGGAACATGGCTGACTTGGTAAGGGACAGCAGGAGCCTCCGCTGTGCTCAGGAGACTGTCCCCATGAGAAGAAGCCATGTCCCCAAAGCAACAATCGCATGTTTGCTGCTGAGCAATGTGTGAGCTAACGACCTGTGTCTTGTGCCTACCTCCCCATCCCATTACCTCACGCCTGACTTCCTCCCTGCCTGCCCTCACCCCTCTGGCTCTCTAGTGTTTGGTCACAACATGAAGAGCAGCAATGACTTCATTGGGAGGATCGTCATCGGCCAGTATTCCTCCGGCCCCTCCGAATCCAACCACTGGAGGCGGATGCTAAACACCCACCGCACTGCTGTGGGGCAGTGGCACAGTCTGAGGTCCCGGGCCGAGTGTGACCGCGTGTCTCCTGCCTCCCTGGAGGTGACCTGATTGCCACGGGGAAGACAGCCATCACTGGTTTGAAAAAAGAGAGAAAACAAAATATGTGTCACATCAATACTCAACCCACACCTACATCTACTTTCACACATGTGCACGTGCATACGCAATGCCCTGTCAGCACTGAGAGCAAGCTGACAGTTGGTCATGGAATAGCCACCCTCATTGAGGGAAGCTCGTAAAGTTCCCGGAAACTCCATTCGTGCGTAAATCACAAGTTGAGTAGGCTCTGCTGTGAGACTTACTGGCAGTGCCTGCTCTTACCCATACCCCTGTCCCAAAATGTGCTTTCAACCTCGGGCCAGAGAAAAGAGGCCTTCCGAAAAGAGTCTGACTCAGTTTACCAGGAGTTTGGCTGGTATGTCGGGGACCTGATCCCCACTTCAAAAACACCCTTGCCAGGGAACTCCTGAGCAGGCCACTGTTTCCTGGGGTCTCCACACCTGATACCTTTCTCCAAAGGTGTAAGTATCTTTGTTTTCTCCTTAGTAAATGTGATAAATAGATTAGACTCTTCGGAGAGACTGGGGGTGACAAAAGACAGTAATTCAGAGTCGGGAACCCAGGCTCGCCTGCTTTGTCCTTGTGTTAGCTTATTTCTGGGACTCCCTGTGGGTATGTGTGGGTATGTTTTTGTGTGTGTGTGCCCTCACAGGTGAGCACATGTGTGCCTCCTCATCCTGTTAGACAGCAAGGTGATGGCCAGAGGCTCCAACCTCAAAGTTCCCTTATCTCTCTGCCTTTCATCCGGTGCAAGTTCACCCCATGTCCTCCCATCCATCAGAGACCCCACATCAAGTAGCAATAGTTTGAGTGTGTCCCATAAGTAGGGTTATGATAGAGCAAAGGTAACATTTTTCTGACTGAGTTGTGGTGGTTATGACCCATAACCAGGGGTCTGGCACATGAATGTAAATGGTGCCACAGCCCTCCACCATGACCTTTCCCCTCGATCATATTCCAATGAGCTCCGTGTTTGTGTGTGCACCACAGTCGTGTCTCATGTGCTAAGGCTTTAGTGTAGTTAGAATAGATTCTTCCCTCATGGGATGCTTCTGTATCTTTCTCCACAGCATATCGTTCTCTGTCATGGGAAATTATTTGTTGAAAATTAAAGATTATTTATTTGTGCCATGCATTGGAGTTATCTCGTTTGTTCATGACATAGAAGATGGGAGAGAGTTTGGCTGCTAGTATGCATGATAAGGCAATCCAGTCAGAGCCAAGAGATAGCTCAGGGAAGTGCTTGCTGTTGGAACCCCAGTTCCCACGTAAAAAGACAGGCCCAACAAAGAATAACTGTAATCCTAGTATGGAGTACAGTGTGTGTGTGTGTGTAAGGAGCACTTACAGGAGCAGAAATGACTCAAAGACACCTGCATTACCAAAGCCCATCCCAGCATGGGTGACAGCTCATAAAAGCTGGGAACCTGGAGCACACTGCACAGCCTGAAGGCAACTCCATTGGCTTCTGCTTCTTTCAAGCAGCTGGTCTGGTCTTGGAGCTTTCTTTATAATTTAGCTTGTCTGAGAGATTCTCAGGTCTCTTTTTTGTTTACTCTTAGGAGGGAGGGGCCTAGGCAATCTGGTCAGCTCCAGGGACAAACTTCCCAGAAGGATGGAATGTTTCAATCTAGGAGGAAAAGCTGCACCACTCTGTGTGTGTGTGTGTGTGTGTGTGTGTGTGTGTGTGTGTGTGTGTGCAACCAAGTGAATCCCTGGGGCTCACTGGCGAGCCAGTCTAGTCAACCAGTGAGTCCTGAATCCAGTGAAAGACTCTATTTTAAAACAGAATATGGGAGTGATGAGTAAGAGACTCACCAGTGATCTCTGATCTCCACAACCAAACCTACATACAACACACACACACATACTCACTCACTCCCAACTACACAGAGCAGTGATGTTTATCTTGATAACAGATTTTTATTCAGTAAGATCCAGCTCAGACCCGGCAGGGATGACTCAGCTCTGCTCCCTGCACCTGAGACCTAAGCTGGAACACTTAAGGGCTAGGGCATGGAACCCTCTGAAGGCTTTCCCTCCCATGTTTGATGCTTAGTGCTGGTTGACAGCTGAGGACTTGTTCCCTATCCATGGAGGCCTTAGCACAGGCTGCCTCCACAGGGGGCTAGCTTGGGCTTCCTCACAGCATGGCAGTGGAGGTGATGGTTCTGAATACAAAATGTTTCCCAGGCTGATATGTTGAATGCTTGGTCCCAAGCTAGTGATGCCACACACTCCTGCCACTGTAGTGTTCTACCCAGGGGCCGGGCCAAGCCATCACAGACAGGATCCTCCGAAACCTCAAGATAAAGTAAGCCATTCCTCCCTTAAGACACTTTCATCAGAGCATTTTAACACAACCATAGGAAAAGTAACATTACACAGGACAAAAGGCAGAAAGGATTCTCTATGACTTCTGAGAACAGGGCACAAGAAGGACGTGTTTGCTGGGCGGTGGCGGTGGTGCACACCTTTAATCCCAGCACTCAGGAAGCAGTGGCAGATGGATTTCTGAGTTCAAGGCCAGCCTGATCTACAAGACTACACAGGAAAACCCTTGTCAAAAAAAAAAAAAAAACAATTATGGTTTCTATCTCTACTTCTCTCTGTCACTGTCTTTCTGTCTCTCTGTCTGTCTCTGTTTCTCTCTCTACTTTTCCTTAGGAACTTCTGTATCATATGCTTTCCTCATCATTGTAACCAAAATGATGATTTTGGCTCATAGCTCAAGATTCCAGCCCATCTTGGTAGAGAAATCAAGACAACAGAAGTCTAAGGCATCACATTGCACCAGCAGTCAGGAAGCAGAGAGCATGAATGCATGCTAGTGCTCTGCCAGCTTTCTCTGTGTGGTGTAGCCTGGGACCCAAGCCCAGGGAATGAAACCACTTTCTGTGGGCAGGACTTCTCACCTGAGTTAATCCAATCAAGGTGATCACTCATAGGCACACCCTATCCCAGGGCTCCTGTCCCAGGTAATAATAGATCTCAAGAAGTTGACAACTCAGACTAACCATCATGCCTTGGTTGGAATAGTCATAAACATATGCTGTCATGAAGGGGAGGGGACATGGGGAATATCAAGAAAGAAGAAGCAGTTAGACTGTATGAAGAGCTTGTAAAGTGTGTGGTATACAGTCCACACAGTGGGGCAATCAGACTGCACATGGTCATGCTGGACCTCATTGGTACAGGCGGGGAGTGGTCCAGGCAAGAAGAACAGGTAAAACTAATGTACCAATTTGAGGACCAAGAGGTGAACCCACATGAAAAGGAAATGGTGTTTATGTTAGATGCCTTTGGTTGTCACCAACAGAAGTTCCAGCTGCAGACACAGCTGGAGCTAGGGGCTCAGCTGAGGCCCATCGGGGCTTTGTTTTTCACTTCCTCTCTTGGATTGTCTCTCCCCACTTAATGAGCATCTTGGTGACCAGTAGTCCTAACTCATCCTCCATATTGAACCCATGGCATTGTGCACTGTGAAGGCCTAGACTTGACTTGACATCTTGGGGAAGGGCCACCATCATAGACCACCTGGTGACTGGGGACTGTACTCAGTCCCAGGAAGGACATCAGGAATGTGCCATGACAACTCGAACAGATACCCTGGAAGCAGCCAATTAAGAAACAGGGCAGTAAAGTTTAACAAGATCCAGATGCTCCTGCAGACATCCTGTTGGCATTTATGGCCCTTGCAGATATACAGATAATCCTGTCAGCAGGTTGTGGTTCTGAGCCAAAAGTCTAACCCCGTAGTTTCAAATGTAGTTTTGCTGAAAGTCTAGACCAATAGTTTGAAAAATTCACCTTGCCCTATGCCCTTTTACCCAATCCCAAAAACCACCAAGGCATGTAATTCCCAGCTGTGTTTTTTTCCTTTAAAAACCCTCCAACCCCTGAGCCCAGGGTCACTGAATTTCCCTTCATCTGCAAGGTGGTGGCCCAGGTTCAAACCTGACAATAAAAAGACCTTTTTGTCCTTGCATCAGAAACCGGCTCCTTGGTGGTCTCTGGGGGTTTCGTGACACAGGTACAACATGCATGCCAGGCAACAGTTTGTATTCTACAGGCCTATCTTAAGTTTCTACTTCCTGGTCTTCCAAGGGTGAAATAACATCTCCTTCCTGTCCTCCCACATCAAGAAACTTCTGTTTATATTTAATGATAGTGATAAAAAAATTACCACTTACTGCCTGCTGTGCACTGTGATAATCCAGGTGCTAGTTAGTCCTCACAGCAACCTTTGAAATAGGATCATCTGTTATGATCCCTCCCCCCTGTTAGATGTGGAGACAGCACTCTGGACATAAAGTGTCTCTCCTCATGTCACACAGGAATATGGAGTGTGCGCATGTGTCCACCTGACTGAAGCAGAACACTATAGTCAGTTATTCTACATTGGTCATTCTCCACAAAACTTCTCATTTGTCCCAGACCAGAGTCATGGCTTAGCTTTTTATCCGTCATGCCCTGCTCAGGACTGGGCCCAGGTAAACACTACACAGACTAAAAAAGGTCTTGCCTCTCCTGGATACAAAAGGTATTTGTCTGAGTTTCTCTTCTGTTGCTCTGATAAAAACAGCATAAGGGAGAAAGGGTTTTTTAATCTTGCAGTAAAAGGACAGCTGTGATCGAGATGCCAAGGCAAGAGGAGTTTGAGAGGGTTGATCATGGCGCATCCACAGTTAAGCAGAGAGCAATGCATGCTCAGCTCACTCTCTGTACAGTCCAAGATGTCCTGCCCAGGATGGCCCAGGCCACATTTAAGAAGTGTTTCCCACATCAATGTAATCAAGGCAATCTCACACAGGTATGCCCAAAAGTCCATCTTCCAAATGATTCTAGATTCTGTCAAGTTGACAACTAAACACGAGCCATTACAGGGATGAAGAAATCTGTGATGATGTGTTGCTGGTGTCACTGTTTCTGATATTCCATAGCAGAAGTCACAGGGTTGAAGGCTGAGTTCTTGAGAGAGAAAAGTAGAGATGATGTTTTCCTTTTCTACACAACACCTTCCTTTCTGGGCCTGGACAGAAGAGAACAGAAGAAAAAAAAAAAAAGGCAAACATGAAAGAGAGGTGGATAACGGGCCTGAGAGACACGATAGACAATGGTCAAGCTCATGGTCTCTAGAACCAAAGAAACCATAGCCCAAATCCTGGGCCCAGTCAGACATGATCCAGGCAACGCCTCCAGCTTCCGTTTTCCTGCAGTCTTAGTTAGGGTCCCTCAAAAGCAAATTCAAGGAGGCAACTTGGAAGTAAGTGATTTACTGGAGAGACAGCCCCGAGAAACCTAAGTTAAAGAAAAAGGATAAAGGACAGATAAAGACTGCCTGTATCAACACTGGGGACAGCAGGAGCTCGGAGTTATTATTGTAGAAGATTTAAGTACTGAGCCTTCTCCCTCGGGTTGTTCCTGAAAGTGTATAGTGTTTGATACTTCAGGACTGCGCTGTGTGGGTGGAGCAAGCTCCTGCAGCAGCAGAGGAAACTCCTGGGCAAAGAGAGACATGCATGGGCTTGATGGGGTGGACTGTGCACATGCACACCCTGGCCCACTGTAACCACTGAGGAGCTCAGCTGGGCTGCAGATAGGAGATCAGGCAGCCCCAGCCTCTGCTGGCCTCCTCAGTAATAACAAGAGGGCTCACAGTGTGAAGTACCAGACTTCTCCCCACTCCTGCAGCAGGGGCAATGCTCTTCTGTCAAAGTTCAATGAAGCAAGTAGTGATGCTGGAAGGCCAGCTCAGGTGCACTCACCATATAAGCCTGGCGATGACCCAAGTTTGATCTCTGGAACCCACATAAAGAACCAAATGTGCTGGTACCTATCTACCATCCCAGTACTCTTAAGAGAATCTGCTGGGAGCTCACAGGCCACCTAGCCTGGTGTACGAAGTACAGTGCCTCAGGAAACAAGGTGGAGGGAGAGAACTGACTCCCCAGAAGCTGGCCAGCCTCCACATGAGTGTGGTTGCATCCATGCACCTGCACTCTAATACACAAAGTAAATAAATAATAAACATTCTTCTCAATTTACATCTGTGTCTTAGTCACTGTTCTATTGCTGGGAAGTGACCCCGTGACCAAGGCAACTATTATAAAAGAGAGCATTTAATGGAGAATTTACTTAGAGTCTCAGAAGTTTAATCCATTATCATGGCAGAAAGCATGGCAAGCATGCAGGCAGATGATGGAACAGTAGCTGAGAACTATATCCTGATCCATAGGCAGAGAGAGAGAGAGACTCTGGGCTTGGCATGGACTTCTGAAACTTCAAAGTCCACCCCCAGTGACAACCTTCCTCTAAAAGGCTACACCTATTAATCCTTCTAATCCTTTCAAATAGTACCATTCCCTGGTGACTAAGCTTTCAAATATATGAGCCTATGGGGTCCATTCTTATTCAAACCACCACAGTCTGCATTAGATGCACACATATTTCTTTTCTCATCATCACTCCCCATATGATGACATGCAACAGCTGTATCAGTAGCACGGCTGGCCAGCGCACTGGGTATTGTAAGCAGTCTAAGATGATGCAGTCTTCAGAGAGCATGCCGTATAAGACATGTTAGGGTTAGGGTTAGGTTAGTTCTATGTAAACACTGCACCATCTTATGAAAGACACTTGAGTATCTGTTGTTTTCAGTATCTCTGGGTGTCCTGGAACTCATCCCCCTCAGACATCTGTAATCCAGAGTAGGCGTGGCCAACTGCCCCCCGCTGGTCTGTTTTGTCTGACAATCAGTAACAACCCCAAGAGATATATGTAAGGACATGCTGGAATCAAGCTGGCAGAGTCCTCACTTGAGTCTTGGCACAGCACCCAGTGGCTATTATTACCTGGCATGCATCAGACAGCTTTTGCTGGGGACAAGAAGGAACATTGGCAGCCCAGATCAGAGCCATCCACATCTCCAGGAATAGAGTTTGTCAGGAGACAGAGAGATGTGTTGAAAGGTGAAAGGAGGATTGAGTTTCTATAGAAACCAGAGCCCAAGGTGCCCTGCTTTGGACTACCCATTGTTTTAATTAGCATCCTCCTCCTCCTCAGGTAGGAGGTGGGAAAGAAATGCCTGGACCACTTCACCACTCGGTGTGGTGTGGGACCCAAGTTAAAAGAATAAAGGTGGGTGGGGACCAGTAGCGGAGAGTTTTAAAGATACTTCCATTTCTCCAGTTCTCTTGAGTATTCTCATCTCTGGGAAGAGAAGGCATTCCCTTCTTCCTCCTCCGCTGCAGCTCTGAGCTCAGGCCAACTTCAGAACATCTTGGGACTTCAACCACACCCCCAGACTTGACACAAACTACAGACCTTTGCCCTGCCTGCACTGAACGAACAGTCCCATCTAGGGCACCAAGACCAGCCTCCCATCTGAGGCACTGGCATTTTTCTCTTATCAAACCACGAAGAACTGCAAGGCAGAAGCATCACTTTCCTTTCTGGGTATCCCATTGTCCACTTCTAGTGGGATAACTACCCTTCATTATGTCCAAAAACTCCAAGTAGAAATTATTCCAGCGGGGTTGGTAGGTAAAAACCTAATAGTTCACACCTAGAAGAAAATGTTGGAATGCAATGCCTTAGAGGTTCAAAGTGGCTAACCTTCAGAGAGCATGTTAGCTTTTCATCACTATAACAAAGCACCTGAGGCAGGGAAAATGTGAAAGATCAAAGTGGGCCACTGTTTGAAATCTGCTGAGGGCAGTGGATGGAGTCACATCTTGGTGAGAGTGTTGTAACCAGAAAGCAGAAAAAGAGGGAGGGTGCTGGTGGGCTCATCTCATAATCCTTGTGAGTTCCCACATGAATGGCCCTAACCTTTTCCAAGGACAATGTCCATGGTGACCTCCCATTAGGACCAACCTCTTAAAGGCTCAACCATTTCCCAATACTGCCACTCTGATTCATCATAGGGACTTTTGGGGTACATTCAAGCCATATCCAGACCACACCAGCTCCTTTAGTTCCCAACTTTAGGTCATCTTATCCAGGATTATTTGAGGTTCCAGATTGTGGGTGTTTCTCATGTGCCAAGCATTTTCTTTTTTTTTTTTTTTTTTTTTTGGTTTTTCGAGACAGGGTTTCTCTGTGTAGCTTTGTGCCTTTCCTGGAACTCACTTGGTAGCCCAGGCTGGCCTCGAACTCACAGAGATCCTCCTGCCTCTGCCTCCCGAGTGCTGGGATTAAAGGCGTGCGCCACCACCGCCCGGCTTGCCAAGCATTTTCTAAGTACTTGCATGGGAGAAGTATCAGTTTGCTCATATTTTGTAGGCAAGAAAGCTGAGGCTTAGAGAGATGTACTAATTGGTATCTAATCACACAGCAGCAAGTCTAGAACATGAAAACATCTCTCTCATAAATTTACAAAATGAAAATTAGCATTGAATCCTCTTTTATAATGGTTGAGGATATAGGGATTTAGCTACTAACTAAGCAATATTTTAAAATGTTCGTTTTTGTGTGTGTATATGTTTGTATGCAGGTATATGTATGAACAAGCAGAGACCAGAAGAGGACACCAGGTGTCCCCCTCCATCACTCTCCACCTATTCCTTTGAGATAGGTCTCTCTCTGAACCTGAAGCTCCTGTTTTCTTGGTTAAATTGGAAACCAGAAGCCCCAGCAATCTTTTTGTCTCTGGCTTCCTTGAAGCTGCAGTTACCAGAATATTCGAAGACATCCAGCTTGCTACTTGGATCCAAATTCTCCTCCTTATGATTGCATACCAAATGCTCTTAACCTCTGAACCATATCTCCAGCCTCATAAAGAACATTTTAAAAGCTAAAACCTTATGAGAGAGACATATGATAGATAGATAGATAGATAGATAGATAGATAGATAGATAGATAGATAGATGATCATTGGTAGATGGTTTAGACAGATCTTAACTGACTTGCCCAGCCTCCCATAAACACATGTATAGAGGAGGGAAAACAGAGTATCATTCAGTAAATGTCATTTTAAGAAATTAGAAAATATACAGAGAGAGAGAGAGAGAGAGAGAGAGAGAGAGAAACTACAAAGAGGTCTTTACACTCTCCAGCTGACAGCAAACACACTTGTGAAAAAAAATCATTCATTTTTTGTCTCTAAACTTGAGACTTAGGTCATGAGTTGGCCCAACCCGTTGCCTGTCTTTATAAATAAAGTTTTATTGAAATACTTCCAGGCCTATTCCTGGATCTCTGGTAGAGCTGAATAGTGATAGATTAGCAAAGCCTACAAAGCCTAAAAAATGTACTCTTTCTTTACAGAAAAGTTCTATACCCCTGTCTAGAGCAATATTCTGTAAACTTTAATGAACACACAAGCCACTAGGGAACAGTAAACCAAGAGCAGTTTCTGGTTCAGTAGCTCCTGGCATGGCCCAAGACTGCAATTCTGATGCACTTCCACAGGCCACACCTCAACTGAGCAAAGGACACATTCAGAGAGGGGACAGAACTGATCAACAACAGCACTCAGACACCACATTACAGGACAGGTGACTATAGGTGGGGATTCAGCAAGATCTGTCTAAAATCTTCTATCTATCTGTCTGTCTGTCTACCTACCCACCTACCTACCTACCTACCTACCTTTCTTTCTATCTATCTTTCTTTCTATCTATCTATCTATCTATCTATCTATCTATCTATCTATCTATCTATCTATCTATCTATCTATCTACCTACCTACCTACCTATCTGCCTACCTGCCATCTAGCTATATGTCATCCATCTGTCATCATCTATCATCTATCTCTCTATCATCTATAAACTATCTATCTACCTACCATCTCTCCTCCTTGCACAAGAATTTCCAGAGGCCTCTTTTGGATTATTTCTCTATCTCCCATCTAGAACATTCATACTCAGAAGGACATTTCTGTGATTGAAATGTTTGTCCCCCACCAAAATCCATATTGAATGTTTTTAATGTGAGGTGTTTGGGGCTCATAAAGAGTGGATTAAGGTGTTTATCTCTGGAGTTCGTCTCCTCTTCTGCCCCTTTCTCTCTCTCCTCCTTTCCCTCTCTCCCTCCCTCCCACCCATGATGCTGTAGCAAGAAGATGCAGATTCCCTGATACTGAATTTTACAACCTTGAAACTGAAAACAAATCATCTCTTTCATTGTAAATTATCCAGTCTCAAGTATTTTGTTATCACATCAAACATGGAGTAGGGCAGATGTGTTTGGGTTCCTGGTATCCCCAAATCACATAGCATCAGGGGCCTCTCTATTTCTACTCACAGGATAATAACACTGAAGAGAAAATGACTACTTTATATTTTTAAGTCCCCTCACTAGTGTCAGGTTAGGGTGTTTGGAGCAGAGAGACTAGTGTGGGAAGTTATAATAGTTACCTTCGCTCATTGCTATGAGAAACCTGATGCAGACACTCAAGGAAGGAAGGGTTTGCTTGGGCTCACAGCTTTGAGGGTATAGTCCACGATGCCAGGGAACACGTGGTGGAGAGAATGGCTCCAGCTGGAAGGGAAGGCAGGTGGGCAACTGGTCATATTGCGTCCACAGACAAGAAGCAAAGCGAGAGGAATACTGATGCCAGACTGGCTTCCTCCTCTTCTCTTCTTTTCAGTCTGGGACTCTAGTCCATGGATGGTGTGCCCACATTCAGGCCGGGTCATCCCTCTTCAGGTAAATGTCTCTGGAAACACACAGACACACTCAGACATGTGTCTCCTGAGTAGTTTCACATCCAATCAAGTCAGTGATGAAGACTGACAGTCACACATTAAAATTTACATTCACAGTAAGGTCAGCACTCTTATGAGCATGTACTAAACGTTCACCACTTCTGAATAAACATACGTGCCTTGGCAGCTGCCCTAACACAATGGTCTGGAGACAACCAGTGTGCTCCAGACTTGCTGTAAACTGGAGTTGGGCCTGAGTTGAGCCTGTATGCTGAGTCATGCCTTGGCAGACTTCGGTGCCAACGCCAGTGGGGCAAAGCATGCTGTGTGGGTGAGAGCTAAGTTGTTCCTCACAAGCACAGCAGTGAGGGATCCAGAGGGAAAGTGAGTGACTAGGAAACCAAGTTGACATATTCCCATTACTCACGAATGCCAGTTACGTGAAGTGTCAGAGCGCTCCCCCCCGAGCATTTTGGGGGAGGATAAGGGACACACAAGATGGAGAGGGTGCAGCTGGTGCCAGGGTAAGTCTTTCCTGAGATCAAGCTCAGTAATGGCAACCTGTGCTGTTATTTAGTGAGCATCTTCTACTGGCAAGCATCCATGCTAAAAAGAATAAACACCTGGCTGTGGTGGTGCACACCTGTCCTCCCTACACAGGAGAGGCTGACACAGAAGGACCATGAATTTCAGGCCAGGCAGGGCTATATAGTGAGATCTTGTCTCAAAATTCCAAGGGGGGAAAATGGTGTAAGCAAAGGAATAAATTTTACTCAATCTCTTGGAGATATTTACTATTTATTATTAATTAGATGGAGGGAGAAACTGAGACCCAGCTAGGCAAAGTGGCTTGCCCAAGCACACACAGGACAGAAGGGACAGCGATTCTTGTTTGCACAAATGGGAGTTCTTGGGCAGGGTTATGGCTCACCTGGGAAAGTGCTTTGCTTCCCAAGCATGAGGACCTGGATTTGAATCTCCACACCCATGTACAAAGCTGTGTGCCGCCACACAGATCAGTAGCCCAGGGCTGATGAGAGAAGAATCCTTAAAGCTCATTGGCCAGCCAGTCTAGCGGAACCGATGAGCTCCAGGTTTAGCGAGAGACCCTGCCTCTAAAAGTCAAGTAAGTGGAGAGCCATTAAAGAAGACTTTTGACACCAACCTCAGGCTTCCACATGCACAGTCCACATGAACACACATATATATGCAAAATGGAAAAAATAGGCACCCTCCTATATGCAGTGAAATCCCTAGAAAAACACCAGTGGGTTTTAAGACATTTAAGAATGAACAAACAATACAGTAGAGCTAGGCTCACAGGATGACCATTGTGACGTTTGTAACTCATTGTGTGGCTCTTCTTCTACAGATGCCTCCTTTAACCGTGCAAGCAGCTAAAGAGACCTTGTGGGCTTTAACATCAGCCTAGTGGACAGGACCTCAGTAAACCTGAGTTCATAGAGCCCTCCTGATGTGGGTGCCCTCTTCACCTCTGGGCGGTGATTCTGCTGCAGAAATGGGGGCTGAGTCTTGTCCAGTTTTCAGATTTGCAGCAGGAGTAAGAAATCATCCCTTAGTAAAAAACAAACAAACAACAACAAAAAACCCAAAACTCCTAATTATTATAACCTGACCTCAATGTGGTGTGTGTGTGTGTGTGTGTGTGTGTGTGTGTGTGTGTGTGTGTGTGTGTGTGTGTGTGTGAAGTATGCTGCTTGGAAATCAGGAAAACTTGCAGAAATCAATTCTTCCTTCTATCTTGTGTGTCCACGCATGTCTCAGGTCATCAGGCTTGGTGACATGTGCTGAGCCAGCCCTGTTTTTATAATGATCTTAAGGCATTATGTGGACCACACAAATCACCTCCAAGGCTCCAGGGCCTTCTGTAATCAACCTTGACTTGCATTTTTACCTTTTGAGAGGTATTCACTCAAGAGGATGGAGTTGGTTGGTGGCCTCGGACAGGCTGGAACACCGGCCACTTCGTGATCCTGTCTGACAGAGGCAGAAACTGAGGCTCAAAGAAGAGGTGACGGGCTGAGAGCTGGGAACTCAGGTGGCTTAGGGGTTCCCAGGGGGCTGGAGCACGGCTTTGCTCTTAGTTGTCATTCTGCATTGTGTTCAGTGATGCAGAGGCTTGGGAGAGGGGCAGGAGGAGGAGGGGCTGGGGTCCATCCCATCTGCCCTAGCTGCTGGAGGCCTGAACCTAGAGGAGCCATCAGAAACCCAAGCTGTGTGCTGCTCTGCTCCAGCCAGAGGCAGCTCCCTCTGGGCTCAGCATGCAGAAGTGCGGACTGTGGGCTGTGGCCTTCCTGGCCCTCCTGTCTGCACGGGCCTTTCCACACACCGACATCAGTATCCACTCAGGTGAGCACAGGGGCCAGGGACAAGGACAGGTTGGGGGAAGTCACTTCCAGGGACTTGAGGGCCCACTAGAGAGGCCAGCTGCTTGGACTGTGGGAATTCTGAGGGGGAGTGTTGGGGGACTAAGATGACCCTCCTATAGCTAGGCCCCTAATGAGGAAGCATCCCTCGTCCCTTAAAGGGTAAATCTCAGTTTTGCAGTTTACAAGCTGTTAACCTGGGAAACTGACTTACTTCCTCTATCCTTCTCTCTCCCTCTCTCCCTCCCTCCTTTTAAATTTTAGTTATTCTGTCATTTATTTTTGAGACAAGATCTTGCTATTATCTCAGGCTGGTCTTGAAATCTCAATCCTCCTGCTTCCTGCTCCAGAGTGCCAGAAAGTGGTGTGTGTGTGTGTGTGTGTGTGTGTCATAAGATCACCTCCTCCAGGCTGTGGAGAAAGTGCTTAGCACTGTACCTGACACCGTGAGGAAAAGGAAAATAGTATTTTTGTTAGAAATCTGACATCTAGAACCCTTCCCCGACTCCAACCTTGGCAATGCCAACCATCCCCAGGGATCTTTCCAATTCAGATGTACTGGAGGTGGACGGGCAGGATGGACACAGTTGCCCCTCTTCTGGTCTCCCTGGCAGCCTGGCTCCAGTGATATCCATCCCTGTGGGCTTTGTGGGATGTCCCCAGGAAACGGGACTCATCAACCCCAGGCACGTGACCTCCCTATATGCCATTTGGGGGATGAGGGGCAGTCATTGAGTTTGAATTCTTCCATATTTCAAAGCAGCGGCTGGGGCAATAACACCAGGCAACTGCTCTCAGGTTGGGAGGCAGCCTGCATCTCCTTGTGCCCGTGTGCCCGAGGCCCTGACCTGAAACCTCCACCAAGTTCTTTTCAAGCATTGTTTGAAAGACCCCCTAGCTCCAGGAGCAGTGGTACATGTTCGGATGGCTGAGGCAAGAGGGTAGAAAGTTCAAAGCCTGAATGGATTACAAAAGAAGTGACAGGCTGGACTGTGGTACCTATGTGATGCCATCTTAGATACATACATGCATATGTATGTGTATATATGTGTACACACAAATACCTCATTTGTGAGGGAAGACTCACAAATCTCTTACTGTTATCAACATAGTTCTGAGTACTTTTCATCACAAGTTTATGTGATCTTTACAGTAACCCTGTGGTGGAGACCCATCACTTTCATCCCCGTTTAAGTGAAACCTGTTATGAAATCTCCAGGTGGAGATTGTCAATAGGCCAGTTATTTGGCTGTCGCAGATTGGGGGGCTCTGAGTTACCAGATAAAGCATCAGTACATAGATATCAGTAAATCCTTTGTTAGTCTAAGTGTACCTCAGCTATTGCATGGACAAACTTATACTAAAAATTACTTGTTATTTATCTGAAATTCTGATTTACTAACCACTCTTCTGTTTATTTGTTTGGCAACCCCCCGGTAAGGAGGCGGGCAGCCTCGGCTCACCTGGCCAAGCCTGGGAGCTTCGCTTCTACTCAAGCTCTCTATGTGCATTAGTCAGCTCAGGCTGTCACGGCAGAATCCATAGACTGGGGCCTGAGACTGCAGAAACTTGTCTCTCAGCCTGTGGCTGGCAGTGCTTGTTTTACAAGCAGAGGAGCTGAGGTTTATCCCTAATGCCAAATAAAAAGCCTGGCACCACGGTGTGCCTGTACTCACAGAGCTGGGGAAGCAGAGACAGGAGGATGCCTGAGACTTGCTGGTCAGCCAGCCTTGCTGAATCAATGAGCTGCAGTTCCAAAAAAGACCCTGCTTCCAAAAAACAAGATGGAGAGTGAGAGGTAGAAACCCAACTTCAATCGCATATACACCCAAATCCACTTTGCACCCACACAAGAACATATCCACTACACACATGCTTAACTGCACATATGTACATACACACACACACACACACACACACACACACACACACACACACACACACGAGCGCACACACACATGTGTGGGGATAATAATGAAGCAACAGTGCACATAAGGTGCTAACCACATGACAAGCATTTGGAAAAAAAAACAGCATTTTTCTTTCAACACCCCTGTCGTTGTGGTAGTTGGTATTACAATGTCACAGGCAGGAGAGTTTCATTGTGACAAACAGGATTCATCAGAGATGGAAACTTCCAGAGAACACATCTGTCCCCATGTGCCACCCTCTTTTACACAAGGTGAACCAGGATCACTTGAGACCCGGCAATCTTGGAGACCTCTGACCACCCGACGCTTCCTTACTGCAGCAGGGAAACTGAGGCTGCAGACTGCTGACCAGGACCATCACTGCTCACACAGCACTTACTGCGTTCCCCAGACTCCCCACCCAGCAGATGAGGACTCTAGGAAAATGATATCAGCCCAGAGAGACTGTGACACACAAGCATGAGAGAATGCGTTGCCGGTTGACTAGCGTGGACTTAGTAGGGGCCCTGTGGTTCCTTGCAGACCTTGAGGGTGGATATGCACCCCAAAGTCCTCTTGTGTTAAATGACCTTGATTTCTTTCTCTTCTGGATACCCCCCAGCTATGCAGTACAGGGCACCCATCAGCCATTCTCCCATGGCTCCTGCCTTTCATTATCCATTCCCCAAGCATGCCGATCTATGCACAGATCCACTCAGCATCGGTCCCGGATTTTCTTGGAGAAAATATCCTTCATACTTGCCTGGGAGGACCTAGCCAAACTAGACTTTCCCCCAAGCCTTTCCTCTGAAATTACCTTT
Source organism: Peromyscus maniculatus bairdii (assembly GCF_049852395.1). Lineage (NCBI taxonomy): Eukaryota > Metazoa > Chordata > Mammalia > Rodentia > Cricetidae > Peromyscus > Peromyscus maniculatus. The sequence goes on along the minus strand of NC_134852.1, from coordinate 128,481,248 downwards.
GATCTCATTGTTTCTGTGGATTCCAGCAAGTGAAGTACTTAGAGACAGCACCTAATAGCAGTAACAAAGATAATTGCTATTAGAATTCTTCAGCCATTGCTGGTTCCTTCCCCCAGCTCCTGAACCCAGAGCTTTCCATGTGACACCAGGGCAAAGTGATTTGAAACTCAACACCTGCCTCTGCAGGGCCTCTGGGTACAGATTGGGGATCAGTCAAGCTGCTCAACCTTCTCCCCACCCTCCAGAAATACAGCATTGCATTCTTGGCTGTGGGAAGGTTCTGGGGCCCAGACCACTTCTGCTGTGGTAATGCTTGAAGTCTATTAGGATGCTCACTCTGCCTAGTCATCTTCTCAGGGAAATAAGTACTCAGCCAAGCCCATTGTGTCCATGTGTGCGCGCACACGAGCGCGTCGAATGTTGTGTAGAGACCAGAGACTGACGTTTGGTGTCTTCCTCGGTTGCTCTCTGCCTTTATCTTTGGAGGCAGGGTCTCTCACTATCCTGAAGTTCACTGATTCAGCTAGGCTAGTTGGCTAATGAGTTTCAGGGACCTGCCCATCTCTAACTCCCCGGCAATGAGATCAAAGTCACATCACTGTGTCGAACTGTTCACATGGGTACTGGGGATCTGAATAGCTCTGGTCCTCATGCTCACACAGCTGGCACTTGACCCACTGAGCCACCTCCCCAGACTCACCCATGCACATTTTGCAGATGAAAACTGAGGCCCAGGGAGCTGTTTTCAACCAGGGTCATCTGGTGCCAGAGTCCAAGCTTCTCCGCTAGGGCACAGAAGCCCAAGCAACTGGATGTCCTGCCTCCTAGAGTAGATCCAATCCTGGAGCGTGCCTCAGACACTCTGGCTGTTCCTGCTCCTCCTCTGTAGTCACAGGACACCCTACACATACTTTGGAGCACTCCTTAGCATTCGATAACTAATACCATGTGGGAACAGCCTGAGGTCACACACTTAGGAACATATAGGAACTCAGTGAATGCTGATGTCTTTAATTAAATCTTGGTTAAACTTGGTGTCTAACATACTGTGGTCCCTCAGCCATCTGCAGGGGATTGGTTCCAGAATTCCCATGGATGCCAAAATCCTCAGATGCTGGGTCCCTGCTGTAGAAGGGTGCAGTGGCTGCATCTTACCAATGCCCATTTCCTGTGTTCTGGGGTGCATTGTGTAGAGAAGGATGACGGGAAAGAAAAACTGTGTAACCCCCAGTTATGGCACTTAGGAATCTTAGACAGGAGAATCTTAAATCCAGGGCCAGACTCAGCTACAGAGTGAGACCCTATCTCAAAACACCAAAAGCCGGGGCCTGGGTAGAGTGTTTGTCTAGCACATGCAAATTCCCAGGCAGGATTCCCAGCACCCAGAAGTCTGTGTTCAGCACAGGTGCAGTGCCTCCCAGATGCTTTCTCTCCACTATTGGTTCAAGTCATGGACCAGAGCCTGTAGGTGTGAAGGCCAACTATACTTATTCTGCCAATGAGCCACGGAACCATGAGCATGAACACGTCTCCCAGCAGCACTAAAGTGCTTAGGAGTTTCAGAGAGTTACAAACCCAACTGCCAGGAGCAGGTGGCAGCCTCTCCAATCCTTGTCTAATATCACTGCTGGGCTGCCCTCCAGGAATCAAACCTTAAACACCCAGTGAGTGGTGCCTGTTGGGATCCATCTAAGCAATGGTTTTGGGGCTTTTCTTCCCCTCTGAGGCCTCCAGAGTATCCCAGAGAGGAAAAGGCAGAGCTCGAGTCGGAAAGAGCAAGGCTCTGGAGTGCCGCCAAGCCTTGAGACCAGACAGGCAACCGGAGGATGATAACGGTGGTCCAGCCCTCGACCTTGCTCGAGTCTGGAAGACACTTACTTCCCTTTAGCTTCTAGGTGTATCGGGGGCCACTGTGGGAATGGGGAATGGGAATGGGAATGGGGAATGGGAATGGGAATGGGGAATGGTGGCCTCAGGGGGCCTCCCCACCTCCTCTCCTTATCGGGTCCCGAGGCTGCTCTGGGCAGGAGGCGGCGGAGATCTCAGAGCAGTGAGTGCATCTGCAGGAGGCAGCAGAGAGCAGAGTGTTGCATCTGTGGGCGGCTGGAGGGGGGCCAAGGGAGCTCACAGCCAGAGTGAGTGGGAAGGTGACAATTTATTCTTTCAAAGTGGGAGAGCTGGATTCCACGGATGTGTTTTCATCCCAGAACAAGCTCAGCTCCCAAAAGCTTTGACTCCCCCCACACCCCCAGCTGGGAGGCCTTGGCTGCTGCTAATTGAGAAAAAGACCATGCAGTTTGGCTTCTCCGTTTCCTGAGCAACAAGCCTCCTCCTCCTGCCCTGCACCTCCTGTCTGACTCTCTCCCTCTATCCCCCATAGCTCCCTCCAGCCTCATCTTGGATTCCTTCTGATTCTTAGCCCTGTTGAACCTGCCCCTCCCCCCCCCCCCCCCCCCCCCGATACTCCATCTTCTCCCTGGGCCGTGCCCCCTGCCTGGGCCGTGGCCCCTGCCTGGGCTGTGCCCCCTTGCCGGGAACACTGACTCTAGCATCTCCAGGTCTCTACCGATTCATCACCTTTTCCAGGAAGCCCCTCAGATCTTCAAGTCTGACTTGTGTGCTGTGTTTAGATACTTCAGGGACAGCCCTTGCCATCCATCACCCGTCTGGGCGCCCCTTGTGCTGCGCTGTCCTAACTACTCGTGAGGCCCTTTCTGGCAGGGATCAGAGAGCCATTAATTCTTTTTCTCAAAGGGGCAAACAAATAACAAGTTTCCAATTTTGCCTGCGAGACTCACGTCCACAAGTTAAATATTAATGACATCATTATTTCTGTGCTCTCTCTCTTAAAAAAAAAAAAATCTCAGGCTCCAGAGGCTGCCTCTGAGCAATTCTGTGACCTTTGACAAGGGAGTCAATCCCGGTGTGTTCTGAGTTTCTTTGTAAAGTAGTAGTGATTACAGTGCCTCCTGGAAGGATGTGAAGATTAAATTAAGTCCGTTCAAAGCACTTAGCACAGTGCCTGGCACACAGCACGTGGTCAGCAAAGGTTGGTTCTGGTTATTGCTTTACCACCATTTTCTGAAGGTCACTATACAAACCCAACGGCGTGCCCATAAAGACAGACAGGCTAGCGAAGGCTGGTTAGCAGTCCAGTTGATGAAAACCCTTCCAACCCCAGCTCCTAAGCCCTCAGAGGCAAGGAGAAGGGAAACACCGGCCATCTGGGAGTTCACTCTTGTGCCTCCCAACCCTCCAATTAAAGGATTTTGCTTGCCTGGACGGGAGGAAAGGAATTGGGCAGTGACCCACCACAGTCCCATTTTCTGGTTTACTTCAACCCAGGCATGCAGAAATTCCTTTTTCCTTAGTGAGGGAAAAACCTCAAAGGGACCAGATTGGGAAGACGCAGAGTAGTTTCGGAAGTATTTTCCACCTTGGGGAGGAAGGTTTTGAGACCAGGGGCTTTTACCTCCTCCTCTTCCCACCCAGTCACCCTTCACTTAATTAATTATTAATTACTCTTTGCCAAGCTCTGTCCAAGCAGGAAGAAAGGGGAGAAAGAGAGAATGGCAAGAGGAATGAAGGAAAGGAGAAGATAAAGGTACAGAGCAGAGGAGAGAAGGAAAGGGAGGAGGGGAAGAGGAGAGGAGAGGGGAAGGGAGGGGAGGGGAGGGGAGGGGAGGGGGGGAGGGAAGGGGGCATGGGAAGGGAGGGGAGGGGAGGAGAGGAGAGGAGAGGAGGGGAAAGGGGGGAAGGAGGAGGGGCAGGAGAAGGAAGTTCCTTCTGCAGGCTTCATCTTCCTACTTACAGGCTTACATTGCATACCTACTTGCTTGTGTTCACTCGGAACCTGGACTAGAGGGATGGCACAGAAGCTAATCTTAGGGCTCCTTCAGAGGACCCCAGTTCAGTTCCCACCTCAGCACACACATCAGGTGGCTCACAACTGCCTGTAACTCCAGCTCTAGGGGATCCAATACCTTTTTCTGGCCACCAAGGACACTGCACTCACATGCATGTAACCACCCCCATAATTAAAAATAAAATAAAATGCTTAAATCTAAGTCCCATGCACCCTCTGTGTGCCAAGATTCTGGGAGAAGATGAGTGGTCGCAGTAGCTATTGACCAAACAGGGGCGACATGGACAAGAATCCTGGGAGTACGTGGGAGTCGGGGTGCATAAGCACTTACCAGAGATTCCCATCTGATGGACCTGTACAGGCTGGTCTTATGTCAACTTGATACACAAACTAGGGTTATCTGAAAGGAGGAAACCTCAACTAAGAAAATACCTCCATAAGATCTGACTGGAAGGCCTTATCTTAATTAGTGATTGAGGGAGGAGGGCCCAGCCCATTGGGGGTGATACCATGCCTAGGTTAGTGGTCCTGGGTTCTATAAGAAAGCAAACTGAGCAAGCCACAAGGAGCAAGCCAGTTAGCAGCACCCCTCTATGGCCTCTGCACCAGCTCCTGCCTCCAGGATCCTGTCCTGTTTGAGTTCTTGTCCTGACTTCCTTTGGTGATGAACAGCAATGTAGAAGTGTGAGCCTATGAAAGCCTTTCCTCCCCAATTGCTTTTTGTCATGGAGTTCCATCACAGCAGCAGAAACTCTGACTAAGACAGTACCCATAAGCCACCTTGCAGGTGAGGCTAGAAGAGAAGCAGGAATTAGCCAGAGCCAAGGCAAGAGAATGCCCACAAAGGTCTGATTAGGCATTTGAGAATGGTTGATGAGTTAACCTGGATGAAAGCAGAAGGCATGAACTCCGGGGACCTGCCATGAGCCAACCTCAGCCTGCTTATGTCCCATGAGGAGGCGGTATGTGATGCTGTAAAGGAAGTCTTTGTGATCCGGAGGTCGCTAAAACACTTTCTTGCCATGCTGATCTTATTGAAGTCTCACTTTCTCTCTGTCTGTTTTCACATCATAAATGCTCCATGGGGGCTAGAGAGATAGCTCAGGCTAGAAATGATTCCACTGAAAGCATGAGGATCTGAGTTCGATCCCCCGAGAGACCCCATTTAAGCAAACAAACAGGTGTAGTAGCTGTACTTGTAACCCCAGTGCTGGGGAGGCAGAGACAGGGGCTTCCCTAGAGCTCACTGGCCAACTAGACCAGCCTGATTGGCAAGATTCAGACCAATGAGAGACTATCTCAAAGGAAGTGGCTGGTGTTCCTGAGGATGGCACCTGAAGTTGTCCTCTGCCCCCCATATGGACGTGCACCTACGTGCACGCACAAATAAATAAATAAATGCTCTGTGAATGGTGCTGCTCTATGAATGTGTGTGAAAAGAGAGATGTTATTCTCCACTTTCTGCTTTCCTTTTTGGGGGGAGGGGGTAGGGTCAGGATTTCTTTCCTATGTACTCACTGGCTTGGAACTCCCTATGGAGACCAGACCAGCTTTGAACTCAAAGAGATTCAATTGCCTCTGCCTCCTGAGTGTTGTGATTAAAGGTATGTGCCACAATGCCAGGTCCTTTTTGAGACAGGGTCCCTCACTAACTCTGAAGCTTACCTATTCAGTTAGACTGGCTGGCGAGCAAGACCCAAGGATCTGCCTGTCTCTACACATGCCCCCAAACCTCCAGCACTGGGATTACAGGCATGCATCACCATGTTGAGCTTCTTCTGTGGCTGCTGGGGATCTGAACTCAGGTCCTTATGGTCACACAGCAAGTCCTGTACCCACTGATCCACCTCCCCAGCCCCTATTCACTATGCTAGTATTCTCAGAGTCAGTCAGATATGGCAGTGATTTGAAGGCAGAGACTCCATGCCTCTGAGTGGTTACAAAAGAAGCTCCAGGTGTCTGCCAGTTGGACATCTGAGGAAGAAGAGAATGTGCCTATGAGTCACAGCAGGTCAGACACAATGGTGGCCAGTATGTAGGTGTCCAGGGACTACTGCTCACTGTGTGGGTCTCCCAACCTAGTGAATGAAAGGTTCTCAATCATCTGCCTCTCCCAACAGCCACCTTCTATTTCCAAGAACAACACCTCCAAGAAGTTTCAAGAGAAGCCAAGACTTGAGAGGACTTTATCGTCTCAAACACCATAATCCTGTTATTGTTTTCAATGTGCTGCTTCTCACAATTAACAACCTATCCTGACCCCAGCAATGTGATGGGCAAAAGATATAAAGTCTTAGTTCTAGCTTGTCAGTAAATGCACACATCTGACAGATAGCCTAGAATTGCAAATTGAAACAAGGTGCCATTTCTTACTTCTAAAATTTGCAAAGATTCCCAGGGAAATGATGGCAGTTGTAACTAGCAAGGGCAGAGGGAGATAGGTCCCCTCAGCCATGACAGTGAGAGGGGAAATTGCTTTCAGGAGGCAATTTAGAAATTGTATCAAAGCCATCCAAGTCTCTCCTCAGAAAACCACCAGAAACACTGACAAAGTTTGTTGCATGAAACTTGTCTTAGTATTATATATAATAGGCTTTTATTTAAAAAGAAAGGAAGGAAGGAAAGAAGGAAGGAAGGAAGGAAGGAAGGAAGGAAGGAAGGAAAGAAAGAAAGAAAGAAAGAAAGAAAGAAAGAAAGAAAGAAAGAAAGAAAGAAAGAAAGAAAGAAAGAAAGAAACCTAATTATCCAAATATAAGGCAGTCATTAAACTCTAGGGAGGCCACTTAGGGGCTATTCAAGAGCCATTTAAAACAATCTCAACAGGGGCCGCAGAAGAGGCTCAGCACTTAAGGGAAAACCCAGGTTCTGTCCGTCACCCAACCATGGTGGCTCACAACCACTACAGCACCTGGGGAGCCAGCGCCCCCTTCTGGCTCAGGAGGTACCGTCACACATGTGGCACCTGCACACACACAGCATACACACATACATAATGCATAAATAATTCAAATAAATCTCTTTTTTTGGTTGGTTAGTTTGTTTGAGACAGGGTCTCTCTATGTAGCCCCGGGGTGTGCATGTATTTTTTGATTTCAGGCACAGAACTGTGTTAATCATAGTGGATGTGTTTTACTCTTAAAAATGTGTAATAAGGCACAGAGGCAACACGAGCCTCACCAATCTTCCTCCCACTTTGTTTTCTGTCTATCCCCAGCCCTGTCAGAGGGGCCCCAGATGTCCTTGGTGTGCCCCCTGTTCTGGACAGAGTTCAAAGGTCACTGCTACAGATTCTTCCCCATCAACAGGACCTGGGCGGAGGCTGACCTGCACTGCTCTCAGTTCACTGTGGGTAGGAAATCTGCCAAGCTGGCCTCCATTCACAGGTGAGTGGACTGCTCGGGCCTCTGTGGCCTAGCCAAGTGCCCCTGGGGGAAAGGACTGGAGACTGATGTCTCCAACTGGTTTCTGGCTCAGGTCATGGAAGCTGCCTTTTACCCAGCACAATTTCTCATTGAAGTTATCCTGGGTGAAATAGAGGGCAAATAACTCAGCAGTGGTAGCAAAGAGCATGCTGGGAGAATCGTCTTTATAATTGCCAGTTTTGTGCCATACACTGCAGGGCATCAGAGCTCTTGATCCGGTGGCATAGCTGACCTAACAAACGCGTGAAGTGGGGATAGGTGGGCCGGGAAGATGGCTTGGTAGGTGTGCCAGCCTGACTACCGTGGTTTGATCCTCAGAACCCGGATGGTAGGGGCGGGAGAAGCAGATACCTGATATACATCTGTATCCATCACTCCTTGTGTGAGGTGGTAGGTAGAGGCAGAGTTGCCTGGAAGCTTGCAGCTTAGCTCCCTGGAGTTAGCAATGAAGCAGAAACAAGAGAGTCCTTTCCTCAACAAGGTGGAAAGCACGGCCACCTCCTCGGACCTCTACTCCAGCTTCAGTTCTGTTCTGACATTCAGTTCCTCTCTTTTCCTGTCCTCTCATAGCCCTAACTAAGCTCTTATGCTTTCAATCTCACCTTTGTCTTCTGTTCCCTCATCTCCCACTTTCCTTCCTCTTCTTCTGATCTGCCCCAATCCCTACTAATCCAAAAACTCTACCTTTTCTCCCTTCTCTGGCCACATGACTCTGCTCTTACCAGGAATTCTACACCAACCTACACTGCACCTAGTTATGCAAAAAAACCTTTTGTCCTGAGTCAATAGCTCTGCAGAGCCACTAGGCCTGAAGGAAAGGGATGGTCTGAGCTCCATTTGCACAAGAAACAAAGCTATGCATCTGCATACCTGCCTGTCTCCTAGGCTCTGTAGGGGTGTTACCTAGTTCAGATCAGCAGTAGGCCTGTGAAGCCTATACTGTTTGCTAGTTAAAGCCTAGTAGTATGTGAGCATACAAGAAATTCATAGCAGAAGACAGTTGATATATTAAAATCCAAATATCATCAAATATTCCTTGATATTTGACTTTCCTCTAGAAGAATTCCTTGACCCTTCTAGGTATAACTTTATTATATACAGCTGAATCTCTATAACATATTCTTGTGGCTTTCAGAAAAAGTTCGTGGATAGACTGTCTCAGATGAATATCACTCAGACAGAGAGAGTGATAGAGGAAGACTCTCTCTGGCTGACGCACAAATGCACACGTGTGCATACCCATACACACATGCATACCCATGCGCACATACTCAGACACACACACACACACACACACACACACACACACACACACACACTGAAATCTTAAGAGAACAGAAAAGGAAAGCAGAGTTATATCCTGTCCTCTTTTTCCTTAGTCCAGAAGATTTAACAAGCTTGCTTTAGATTCCATCCTATGGAAAGTGGAGGTGGTAACTACTGCTGTGCTTCTTACATCCACAGCTGGGAGGAGAACGTCTTTGTGTATGACCTGGTGAATAGCTGTGCTCCTGACATCCCGGCTGACATCTGGACAGGGCTTCATGACCACAGGCAGGTGAGGTGAGGAAGCCACAGCGGTCAGATCCTGTGGAGGAACTCCAGCCAAGGCTCCACTTTCTTTTAACAATGCCAGGTCACAGTTACACATTCAGCACATGGACACCAGTTAGCCCCAGTTAACCATGGAAGTGGGTGTGACAATGACCTGCCTCTGTTAGCTGTGGGAGTAGGTGTGACCAGAACATATAGTATGATCAGAGGAAGCCTTTGTTTTGACTTGGATTCTCTAAAACAAAAATGTGGTTAGATATATGAGGGTCTTTCCCCGCTTCAGCATCACTGAACCCAGGGCTCAGCACACAGTAGATGAGTGAGCACTCTATCAATGAGCTGCATCCCCAGCTCACTTTACTGTTTCCTTTTGAGGTGAAGTGTCTTTTGATTGCCCGGGCTCATGCTGCGCTCATTCTTTACTGTGGAAGGCCCTGAACTTGGACTTCCTATCTCAGCCCGAGGTTCGATCCCTAGAACCTCAAACAAATAAAGAAGAAAAGTTAGGAAGAACTTGAGATACAGTGATGGAGCACACAAGAGGCCCCGGGTTCCATCCTCAGCACCATAACAATAATGACTAAATGAACCTGTAATAAAAATGAATATTGCCATTTAAAGCAGCAGTGTTAAAATTAGACTAGCTGTCATACCAGTCCCTTACCTCTGTCCCAGTGCCCTCCTTTTAGTAAGGACTTCTAAAGGCAGGGTGGAATTGTGTGAAAATTTCTGCTGAAGGAACCACTGGGTGCCAGCTAAGTGTACAACTAACACTTGCTCAGTTTTAACTGTACTCTAGAGTATTTCCCAGAGACTTGGGAGTTCTTTAAATTAAAATCATCCTAACCAATATAAATAAATAAATAAAATTAGTTTAGATCTACATTAAATCACAATCTAAAGAAGGTACATTATAGGCTGGGCAATAGTGGCGCATACCTTTAACCCCAGCACTTGGGAGACAGAGGCAGACAGGTCTCTATGAGGCCAGCCTGGTCTACAAAGTGAGTTCCAGGACAGCCAAGGCTACACAGAGAAACCCTGTCTCAGGATAAATAAATAAATAAATAAATAAATAAATAAATAAATAAATAAATAAATAAATAGAAAAAAGAAAAAGGGGGAAAAGGAATGTATAGTGTAAGGCTTAATAACCCTAACAAACAAGACAAAAGGCCTTTTCTCCTTTTCTTCTTGGGGCCAGGCATTGTCCACCAGGCTCCATGTCCCCATTCACATACTTTGAAAGTCACTCAACCCCCAAACCTCTCTGGGATATTCACTCTGCTGTATTGATGGGAAACTGAGGTTCAGAGAGGTTGAGTAATGTGCCCAGGTCACAGAGCAAGGAAGGCGGCTAGCGAGGGAACCTTGAGCTCCACCTGCCCCCTCCCTGCTATTTCACTGCACAGAAAGGACTTCAGATCATCCATGCTTCAAGAGGTACTTTTCTAAAGACCAGAAAAATGACAAAAAGAGGCATGACTCCTACTCCCATGGCCTCTGGTGTCATTCTTTCCACAGTTGGCTCACACACCCGCTGCAGCACCAATCAGATTTCCAGCAGGGCAGCGTAGTTCCAGACCAGAAAAGAAAAACACAGACTTTTGGATAAAAGAAAGTGAGGAAGAGTAAATCTCACCGGCTGAGAAAGGACAGTGCTTAGGTGTTGGATACTGGAGTCAGGTCCATGAGGGTTTGAGTACCAACACTAATGAATCTGGGCCAACTCATCCATGTGCCAGTTTTCTGAAGATGAAGTTACCTGCAGTACAGAGCAGTGAGGACAAAGTAAGTAAAGGTCACATGATAAGGGTCAAACAAGGCATCTGGGAAGAGCAGTGCTGACAGCCACAGTATGTAGGTGGGGGTCTCTTTCCCATCCACCTGTTCCCAACACGGAGACTTAATATTAATTATAAATGATGGCCAATAGCTCAGGCTTGTTGCTAGTTAGCTCTTATATTTAAATTAACCCATATTTCTTATCTACACTTGACCACATGACTTTGTACCTTTTCTCAGTATGGCATGCTCATTTTGCTTCTCTCTGTGTCTGCTTGGGACTCCAGACTCCACCCTTCTCCTTCCCAGCATTCTCAGTTTGGCTCTCCCACCTAACTTTAATCCTGTTCAGCTATTGGCCAGTCAGCTTCTTTATTAAACCAATCATAGTGACATATTTTCACACAGTGTATAGGAATATTCCACCATAGTACAAATTACAAGTGAGGGCTTTGATGCAAGGTGGCAGGCATGAAGTACTATAATGCTGTTCCTATATGGGAGCTGACCCAATATTTGGTCTTCCTCTCTACTTCCTTGTCTCTGAATGGACCCCAGGAAGGGCAGTTTGAATGGACAGATGGCTCTCCTTATGACTACAGTTACTGGGACAGGAGCCAGCCTGGTGATGGCATCCATACAGACCCAGAAGAAGACTGTGTGCAGATGTGGTACCGGCCCAGCAGCGGTGGGTACCTTGGACCTGAACTCTCTCAGAGCTGCTAGAGAGGCACCATGAGGGATTCGGAAGCACCTTGAAGGATGGGGATACAATGAGAATGGGGTCACCATGAGACATGGGGGGGCATCAAAGAGCATGGAGAGGCACCATGGGGACACAATGAGGTTTAAGAGGACGTCCTGTTTTCAGCACCTTGGAGAGCAGCCAGCTTCCCTGGGGATAGGATACTGTCTAGGATAGAAGTACTTTAAGTGATCTTTAGTGGTTTGTTGACATTCCGGCTCTAAATGGATGAAAAGGCATTAGAGAGTTGGAGTGGGCAGCAGAGCTTTCATTAAGTTCTTTGATGTGCACATGCAGCCTATATCCCTTTTCAAAAAGGTTTTGCACTGAGAGTTCGGATCCTGGGTCAGCTCACCAGGGAACCAAAGTCCGAGCCCTGATCCCAGGCTGGTACTTGTGAATGTTAGAACACAGTTGGGGTTGGAGAAGCATGGAGGTGTGGGCACTGAAGAGCGCACACCTGGGTTTAAATTCCAGCCCTGCTGCTTTGTAGCTGTGTCCTCGCAGGAAGTAATTCACCCTCTCTGAGAGTCTGTTTCCTCTCCTGGGAAATGGGCTTAATATTCACCCCTATGTAAAAGGCTGCTGAGGTAATTGAGGTACATCTAGCAGAGCACAGTGGTGGGACATGGGTTCCTCAAAGTGTCAGCCATTGTCTGAATGCACGTTCTGGGCTCTATCAACTCTGGAGCCCAAGGTGAATCTGGCTCCAGGAAGCTGAGCAATTTCTTCAAGGTCACAAAGCAGGCAAGAAATGAAGCTAGGTTTGAAACATGCACAGAATCCCAGATCCAAGTATCTCACTGCTCTTCTCTATTCCTTCTCCTTCCGAGGAGTGGTAGGAGGTTAAAAGAAAAAGTGACTTATCCTGGGGGCCATCCTGCAGTCCCGCAAGCAGAGCTGGGGCAGGCTCTGAGTGAAGTTTACCCTCCCCAGACAAGCAGCAAGTCAAACCCAGCTTGATGAGAGACAAAGATCAGAGAGCTGTCTCTGCAAGCATCAGCAAGTGAGGCCTGCTGGAGAAAGAGAACTTTAACTCCAGAGCAGTGATGTAGTGACTTTTACTGCAGTCGATGGTTCTTCACCCAGACTCTCTGCTTCTTCTGTTCACAGCACTGAGGTCCTGGAATGATAACACCTGCTACAGGAAGTTCCCCTTTGTCTGCAAGATCCCATCTCTGAGCATTCACTGATGCACTCCTGTCCCCTGGCATGAACTCAGCACCAAGATGTCCTGCAGCGGTGTCTAGAGCAAAGCTCACACTAAGCAAATGTAAACACACATAGAAGGGAAGTCCTCCAGGCAGAGATTCTCAGCAAGCTGGTCTTAATTATTCAGTGGCCAAGAGATAGCAGATCAACTCACACAGGTTCCAGCATCCTAGATTGAACTGAATGTTGCCATCCTGGTCAGGTCTCCAGTTCGTGCTTGAAGTGGTCACTTAGACACAGGTTGACTGGTTAGCCCTGATGTGGTGTGCATCGCTGAGGCAGAGTGGAATGGGAGTTAAGATCCTCTGTGGGGATCTGGGTAATGAAAATCAGCTGTTGGCTGGAGGGTGTGAGCTTTGGTTCTGTTCAGAAGAGTCAGGTTTAATTGCAAAGTGTCCATGGAAGCAGAAAAATTGGATTCAGTTCTAAACTGCACCCCTTAATATATGACCTCAGACAGGTTACTTCTCTTGTAAGAACCTTGATCTATACAGTGAACGAAAAAGAAATATGTTATAAATACCTAAAGAGTGTCAGCTTCAAAGGGCCTGATGTGTCAGAGGAGTTCAGTGTGTGGGAGTTGTTACTACCTATTAATGCCAGTGATGGGGTTCAACTCCCCATGTTTTCTTGCCAGAAGAGTGGGCTGCATCCAACACACGTAAGAGGATTCAAAGAGGCAATTTCTTGTCCCAGAGACCAGCAAGCTTTTCCCATAAAGGATCATACAGCAGATATTTTAGATTCATGTACCTTCTGCAGCTGTGAAATTCTGCCATTGTTTGATAGAAACTGCTATGAGTTCCAGACTGTGTCTAAAAACCTAAGCTTCATAGAATGATCATGTTACTGAAACACCAGACACCAAAGCAACTTGGGGAGGGTTTATTTCAACTTACACTTTATAGTCCATCATTGAGGGAATTCAAGGCAGGAGCCTGAGGCAGAAACCATGGAGGAATGTTGCTCATGGGCTTGCTCCCCTGGCTTGCTCAGCTAGCTATCTTATACAGCCCAGGCCCACTAGCCTAGAGATGGCACCTCTTGCAGTGAGCTGGGCCCCCCTACATTAATTGTTAATCAAGAAAATGCCTGTGCTAGGTGGTGGTGCGCGCTTTTAATCCCAGCACTAGCGGGGCAGAGGCAGGTGGATCTCTGTGAGTTCAAAGCCAGACTGGTCTACAGAGAGCATTCTAGGATAGCCAGGGCTACACAGAGAAACCATGTCTCAAAAAAACCAAGGTGAGGGGGGCGGGGCGTTGATGCCTCCACAAACATGGCCATAGGCCTATCTGATCAAGGTAATTCTTCAGTTGAGTTTCCCTCTTCCTAAGTGTCTCTAGGTTTGTGTCAAGTTGACAGCTGGAGGTAACCATAACAACGTGTCATGAAATATTATTCTTTGGACCCCTTTTTCCAATTACATAAATTTTATTTTTAACACTCACATTGCACAAAAGCAAGCATTGAACCAAATTGGGTCACAATGTGCTGCCCCCTGCCCACGTGGTTTCACTGGGTGGGTAGGAGGAAAGACATGAGCAGCAAGGATTATATGGGAATAAGGTTCAGGACTCCAGGGTTTCAAGCAGAGTTCTGTACCTCACTTGGGATGTATCTCAGTTCCTTTTTTCTGTTACTGTGATAAAATTCCCTGACAAAAGCAATCTACAGAAGGACAGATGTATTTGCCTCACAGATCAAGGGTGCAGTCCTTTATGGCATCAGGAGCTTGAAGCAGCAGCTCACGTCACATCCATAATCAGGAAACTGAACTGACTGTTCAGGTAGCCTCCTCTTTACACAGCCCAGGCCCCGAACCCAGGTAATGGTGCAACTCTCCTTTGGGGTGAGGCTTTGAACTAACTTAATCTAAACTCTCACAGGTATGCCTGGAGGCTAACATAGTCTACCTAATCCCTCACAGGTGTGCCTGGAGGATTGCTGCTAGGTGATTCTGGATCATGACAAATTGTCAGTCAATATTAAGCATCACATAGTGGGACCCCAAATATCCCTGAACCCCTCTCCATATGTTTATTTGTAGCTGGAGTTTTCTCCTGTCCTGCCCAGCATCATGGACCCTGCAACCACTTATAAAATAATCACTCAGAGACTTATATTAATTAAACTGCTGGGCCATTAGCTCAGGCCTACCATTGACTAGCTCTTACACTTAACTCAGCCCATATCTGTCAATCCATATGTCGCCACATGTTCCGTGGCTTTACCTGTTGCCTTTTCACGTTGCTCCCTGGACGGCAGGCTGGCATCTCTCCCCGCTTCCCCCTCCCAGCCTCTCTTCTCTGTTTGTCCCACCTATCCTATACTTCCTGCCTGGCTGCTTGCTAATCAGTGTTTTATTTATCAATCAATCATAGCAACATATATTCACAACATATAGGATATCCCACAGCATTTATTCACTGGTCTAGTAGCATGTGCTGTCCTGTCTCAGGACTGTTGCAGGAATAAGATGGTGATGGATGTCACACTGTACACTGCTGGCACAACAAAAAGGCGTATATTGTCAACATGTGTCCAGCACTTCCCAGGGCCCATGTGGTGCTTAGGACTCAATAGCAAAAGTATCGCTGAGACCGTTTAACTCAGATGCTCAGATTCTTAGGTGAGAAGACTGGAAATCAATAGGATTGCATTAGCTAGCTAAGAGGCTGAGCCAGGAAATCAGTACCAGTGTCTGCAGTTTTCCCAGATGAAAGCCCATATGTGGACTTTGCAGCCAGTCTCAAGTGGGAATAAACGTAATTCTGAAGGGAGCCATGGGAAAGAGTTGTCTGAAAGATGTGTTGTTCAAGAGATGAGCAGGGTTGGGGGATAGATGGAGGTTAACAAATGTTCTCAGAAACACACCTAGGCTTGAGTGGATAAGAACAGAGATGGTACCATGGGAGGTTAGAGCTGTCACTGTAGGAAAGGGTCCTCCCCAAAATGGCTTCTGTCAAGCTCTAACCAGGAGTGGGGGCTGGAGGTACCCAGCATCTCCATCCTCTCCACTAGTTTCCTCCCTGTTTCCAGTATGGGATGAATCCAACTAGAAGCCAGATGACAAGGAAGCCTAGATACCATGTAGATTGTACCTATAGCCTCGGAGGCTGCAGAGGGGCCTGGGGAAGTCCACACTTTGGGGGACACCAAATAGATGACCTTGTCCCATGCATCAGGGTCCTGACCTTGGCACAACCAGCTACTTTTGAAGTTCTGTCCCAGTAAGTCCTGGCAAGGTCTGCCCCTGGGTCACAACCAATGAGAATTTCTTTATCTGCAGCTGGAGTCTCTGTGGCTTTCACCCTGGGGTGCCTCAAACTTGTCCTGGCTGTTGGCTTTTTCTATGGGACCAAAGCCTTTTGTGCATAGATATTTGTCCAATTAGCCACACAGCTGCTGCCTGCTCCTGTTATGCTACGCCCTCTGCTATAGCAGGACAGAAACTGCACTTACTGTAAGGATTGACTTCTCACTTGTGCCCACAAGGTAACTAAATACCAGATATAAAGCCATCTCTGCCTTTGTTCCCATGTCTCCTTCACACTGGGTGACCTACTGACCTCTGCATGCAAGCATGTTAGTCACTCAAGGACTTTGTATATAGAAGTCTGTGGTACCTGATTCACCCCATCCCCCTCTGAAACTGAAGACAAAGGGAAGAGTAACTGAGCATCATATAGCCCCCTTATTTATTTATCTATCTATTTATTTATTTATTTATTTATTTATTTATTTATTTATTTATTATTTTTATGCATTGTATTGTGGTGGGTGTACTTGTCAATGTGGGTGTGTGCACATTTGGGGAGGGCAGAGGTCAATGTCAGGGGTCTTTCCTTGATCAAGTTCCACCTTTATTTTTTGAAACAAGGTCTCTAGCTAAGCCTGAAGCCCATTAATTCAACTAAGTTGGCTGACCAATGAGCTTCAGAGATATGCTTGCCTCTACCCACCCGACCAACCCCTCCGCCCCCAGCCCTGGAGTTACAGGTCCACTGCCACACCTGACTTTTTGCACAGGCTCTGGGGATCTGAACTCAGTTCCTCGTGTCTGTGTGGCAGCTACTGCCATTCCCCAGCCCACTTACTGTCAGCCCTTTACAGCATTCCATTCCAAGCCCCCAAAAGCCATGTAAAACTTTCCAGTCCTTTGCCTTGGACTCCACCAACAGCAGGGCCTCTCAGACCTTCCTGCTCCACTGAAATGAGGGAAACTATCTATAAAGGCAAGGCTGCACCCTGGAGCAGGGGTGATCACCCATGGTCACCAGGTTGTTCCTCCCAAGCGATGAGGTCTTCTTAGGACCATCCTGCAAAACCAGAACTGGACAAGAGCATCCAGACCACATCTTGAGCAGGGCAGCTGAATTATGTCTAGCTCTTGTCCCCTGGTGCAATTCTCCCTTTGTTTAAACTTAAAGCTCTCATCAGTGCCCTGAAGATGGACTTGGGGAATCACCGGATCCCTCTATCTATTCCTCTTCCATTGTGAACACTGGTTAAATCTCTCCTGCCTCTGCTTCTCACTATTACTCACTTCTTTGATTGGTATATTAGGATGGGTGGTCAAGCCTAGTCCTTGGGCCTCCCAAAGCTGGTGCTTTTGCCCTGAAACTCTGGTTCTTCTAGAGCACGGAGCATTCCTTCTGCCTGGTACATCCCTCTCCTAGTGCCCGTCAAAGTTTTTTTTTTTTTAATTTAATTTTATTGTCATGTGCATGTGTGTGTGCACACATGAATGAGAGAGAGAGGAGAGAGAGAGAGAGAGAGAGAGAGAGAGAGAGAGAGAGAGAGAGGCGGGGGTGGGAGAGGGGAAGGGAGAGAAGTTGGATTGTGGGGAGTATGCATGTCAGAGAGCAACTCTGTGGTCCACCTTTATGTGGGCTCTGGGGCTCCAACTCAGGTGGTCAGGCTTCTGTGGCTAGCACATGACTTGCTGAGTCATCTTGCTGGTGTCCCTATCCAAGTTTTAACAAGTAGAACGCCAGCTTGTCCCAGGGGCCATCTGTATTTCACTTCTGCCATGGCAAGATGGGCAGCTGGGAAGCCAGTGTCCAGCTTTCATGCCTCAGCTTGTCATCTGTGTCTGCAGCTTGTCTCTGAGGTCACAATTAGAGGCAGGCTTCTGGGGGAGCAGCTGCTGAGATATTTTGGAGTTCGGGTTGCTTATCAGGAATTAATGTCTGTGAAAGGGAAACAGGGAGAGGCTAGACATTTGATGTTCGCTGAAACATTCTTAGCCATCCTAGGGGTGAGATGTGGGGTAAACGCTGACTGCCAGGGGGACACGTCTCTCACCGGTGCTCTCTGTCTTCAAAGAGAGCTTACCCACACAGGTAAGGCAGCGGTGGATGAGCCTGAAGTCGCTGACGGCTGGAGATGACCCTCTGCCTCCTGCTTGAAGGAGGACCCATGTAGGGCCTCCACAATACAACACAGAGAATCAGATGTGGGTGTGGACCCCTGCCATTGCCACTGACTGTGACCTCATGGGAGTGACCTGACTTCCCTGTTCCATTTCTTGGTAAAATGGAGACACAGATTCTTCTAGCTTTGATTCTGACTTTGGGAAATGAAGAGCTCAGCACAGCAGACTGTTGGTTGGTTGGTTGGTTGGTTGGTTGGTTGGTTGGTTGGTTGGTTGGTTGGTTGGTTGGTTTTGGTTTGGGTTTTTCAAGATGAAGTTTCACTGTGTAGCCCTGGCTGTCCTGCCACCTGCTGCCATGTTTCCCTGTCATTATGGATTCTCCCTCTGGAACTGGAAGCCAAAATACACTCTTCCTTCCATATGTTGCTTTTGGTCATGGTATTTTATCACAGCAGGATAAAAATAACTAAGACACATGTCAAGGAAGCTGATTTTTTCTTAATTCATTGACTATACAGAAGTAGAGAAGTGTATGTGTGCACATGTGTATGTGTGCATGTGCAGGGTGCTCAGGCAGACTTCATCCTGGAAGACACGGGTTTCCCTGTTGTTGGCTGTGGATTGTTAGAGCCTTGTTGAGCTTGCCTTAGTTTTCAGAACAATCAAGCACACGCCTGTGCTCTCTTTCTCTAGGGCCTAGATTTGCACATAGTCTGGACAGCTCCACCTATTCAGCTCCTGGTGAGGTTCCTCTGGCAGCTCACAACACGGCAGATGCCCTTACGGTGGAAGCATGCTGAAAGTATGAGATTATACGGTGAGACGGAAACCCAGAAAGACTCAAGGGCCAGTCTCAACCTCACACGCATGTGTATGGGGTACATAGGTATGAGTGACTCCCAGGGGCCAGAGGAGGCCTTTGGTGCCCTGCTCTATCACTCTTACCTTAGTCCCTTGAGACAAGGTCTGTCACTGAACTTGAAGCTAGACTGGTGGCCAGCCAACCCCAGTGATCCTCCTGTTCCTGCCCCCAAAGCATAGGGGCCCAAAGCATGTGAGTAGTGACTTCTGAAATTTTACTTGTGCACTGGAGATTTGAACTCAGGTCCTCTCGCTTGCACAGCAAGCACTCTTTCTACTGGGCCATCTCCCCAACTCCCTTACTCTTTAATAATGGCCCTCTGACCTAGGAACTCAATCACCTTGCAAGATCAGCATGAATTCCTTTCACTTCCATGCCCTTAATGACCTGACCTAAAAAGACAAGAACCAGTGATCTAAATTAAATTGCTAGGGGCCAGCAAGATGGCTCAGTGGGCAAAGGTACTTGGACAAAGCCTGCCAACCCTAGTTCTCTTTCCAGGACTCACATGGTTCAAGCTGTCCTCGGACCTTCACACATGCCTGTGTCACAGGCATACAAGCTCACACACTTGAAATAATATTTATTTTTTTTAATAAACTGCCAGTTACATAAAGATAGCACATTCATTCAGAGGCGTTCTAAGCAGTCAGTAGGTACAAATTCAAAACGTATCAGTGACCTTTGATTGGAAGGCAGAGCAACCTATAATTAAAAAAAATCATAAATAAAGGTGAGCCTTTTTTTTCTTCTGTAGACTCTTGGCCATCCATCCCCCTGAGATGGTAGAGGAAGGAGCACCAGGTTTTCCACTTCCTCCGAAGTTGGGAAAAGCCCACCTCCCACAGCCTAAGGACCATCTAATTAACACCTGTCCCATCATGGTACCCAGCAAGCACCGGGCAGGAACCTATACTTTGCCCTCCACCCACTAGAGTCACTGCTCTTCCCTTTACAATGGAAAGAGCCCACCAGCCACGTGGGCCTGTCAAATCCAAGGATGGCGGGATGCATTGGCCTGCACTAATGATACCGTAGACCCACGGGGGCAAGTCCCCAGCTGCCAGAAGAGGGTGGAAGAGGCCCTGCGGGAGCCCTCAGAGCCTCCGCATGCTCTGCTCTCTTCCACGGAGCTGTTGACAGCTTGATGTCCCTGGCACCTCCTTGATGAGCCCCTTGGTACATCACCCACTCCCAGAGCCATTAACTCATTACCTTTCACCCATACAAGCCAGCCCACCACCAGTCCCACTCCTGGCCTGGGCCCTTGTCCTTGCTGGCATCTCCTGGAGTGGGTGTTACAAAAGCAAACTCATAGTGATAAACAGGATGGTAGGGGAATTGCAAGCCTCTGCATTTCTCTTACGGACAGACCTGCCTTTATTTATGAAAATATGTGTCCACTTATACGAACATGTATGAACACACCTGTGCAAGTGTGTGCAGAGGCCAGAGGAAGACATCAGGGTCACCCTCTATCTTCTTGTTCCCATTAGATAGGGTCTCTCAGTGAACCTGGAGCTAGGCTGGCAGCCCGCGGCCCTCAGTGGTCCTTTTCTACCACTCCAAACACGGCAGAGTAACAGGGGCACTCAACTATGTCTGGCTGAGATCTGAACTAAGATCCTCAGGCCATCTTCCCAGACATCCCTCCAGCCCCAGGAAAACATGGCTCTATTTAGTTTTAAGTGTGTGTGTGTGTGTGTGTGTGTGTGTGTGTGCGCACACGCGCGCGCACGCACGCGCGTGCGATGTTAGTGCAGGTACCCTCGGAAGCCAGAAGAGAGTGTCAGATCCTCTGCGACTGGAGTTGTGAGCTGACATGGGTACTGGGAACCAAGCCTGTCTGCTCTTAACTACTGATCCATCTCTCCCACCCCAAGGGAAACTGTGGTGATATTGTGTTCCCCAAAATATTATGCACCCTAATAGACTTATCTGGGGTCAGAGAACAGAACAGCCACTAGATATAGAGGCCAGAAAATGGTGGCACACATGCCTTTAATCCTATCACTTGGGAGGCAGAGATCCATCTGGATCTCTGTGAGTTTAAAGCCACATTGGAAAAGCCAGGCATGGTGACTCACACCAATAATCCCAGGAAGAAATGGCAGAAAGCAGAAAGGTATATAAGGCATGAAAACCAGGAACTAGGGCTGGTTAAGCTTTTAGGCTTTTGAGCAGCAGTTCAGCTGAGATTCATTCTGGATGAGGACTGAGAGGCTTCCAGTCTGAGGAAACAAGATCAGCTGAGGAATTGGCAAGGTGAGGTGGCTGTGGCTTGTTCTGCTTCTCTGATCTTCCAGCATTCACCCCAATAACTGGCCTTGGGTTTGTTTTTATTAATAAGACCCTTTAAGATTCATGCTACAGGAAACATCTTAATAAAGCCTTTGATGTAGAGGAGGGAAGTCAAGGTCACAAATAAATTTGGGGTGGACACAAAGGAAGAAGGTAACTCACAGGAATTTCTGTCCCATTTGTCAGTGTGTAGTTTTGCTAATATGTTTTCAGGTTAAAAACAGCAATTATACAATTCTATAGAATATGAGGGCATGTTACAGGTTCTTCTATCTTGTTAATGGTGGAAGCCATGGGATACTAAACTGGTTCAAAGAGGATTGGAGACCTGAACACACACCAAGTGTCTGTGCACAAGCATGCCCGTGCAAACATTCAGCAGAAGGAGTGAGAGATAAACACACACACACCAAGTGTCTGTGCACAAGCATGCCCGTGCAAACATTCAGCAGAAGGAGTGAGAGATGAACACACACACCAAGTGTCTGTGCACAAGCATGCCCGTGCAAACATTCAGCAGAAGGAGTGAGAGATGAACACACACACCTAGTGTATGTGCACAAGCATGCCTGTGCAAACATTCAGCAGAAGGAATGCTGAATAAGCATCTAGATAAACACAAAATTAGCTAAAGGCCTACAGACAGATTAAAAAAAAAACTCTCTCTAGGACAGAAACTGGCAAATCACAGTCACCCTCAACTCACCATCTAATCATGTTAGGATCCACCAGCTGCACGTGGATTTTATGGTTTGTCAAATGACTGGGGCAAAAATTGCATGTAGAACATGTTTCATGGTGCATGAAAATGGCACGTGGTGGGCCAGGTGGTGGCGCACGCCTTTAATCCCAGCATTTGGAAGGCAGAGGTAGATGGATCTCTGAGTCCGAGGCCAGCCTGGTCTACAGAGTGAGTTCCAGGACAGCCAGGGCTACACAGAGAAACCCTGTCTCATAAAAACAAAATGAAAAGAAAAAAGAAAGAAAGAGTGGCATGTGGTGGTCTGGAGAGATGGCTCAGTAGGTAAAGTGTTCAAGCTTGAGGATCTGAGTTCAGATCCCCAGCGCCAGCGCAAAAGCTGGGCATGATAGTGCACAGCTGTAACATCTGTACTGGGAGTGGGAGGCAGAAACAGGAAGATCCCCTGAGCTCACCTGTGAGACATACTAGCTAAATAGGTTCAGTGAGGGACTGTGCCTCAGAAAAAATAAGGCAGATAATGATAGAAGAAGACACTCACTGTTGACCTATGGCCTCCATAAGCATGTAAACCCAAACATACAAACACATGCACACACTTATACCATACATGTGTACAAATAAAGAAAGGAAACACTCTACGTGTCTTGTATTTTGTAGTATAGGAAAAGGTTGCTAGCCTGGAGACCTGAGTACCATCCCCAGAACCCATGTAATGATGGAAGAAAAAGACGAACCCCACAAGGTTGTCTTCTAATATCAGATACATCATGCGCATGTGTCACAATAACAACAATAGTAGAAATAATAAGAAGAAAATAGTACAAAAGTGGGCTTGGCAGGCATAATACAAAAAGAAGCAAAGTGCATGGTGGGTAGAAGCTGATACAGTTACAGGGCAACGTCACACCAGACATCACGGTGTATAAAACAAGCGTAAAACAAGACCACCCAGACCACACCAAACCAGCTGTGACCACTATGACTGACCAAGACATGGGCTCACAGATCTGTTCCTCATTGCACTGGCTTCCCCCTGTCATGGGCCTTGCAGAACTGACTACTGCCATCACACATCTGACACTAGGTCACCCCATGTAAGGACAGAAAAGTAGTAAACCCTGTTGTCAGAAAACCTCAATCATACCACAAAGATACATGCTCAACTATGTTCATAGCAGCACTATTTGTAATAGCCAGAACCTGGAAACAACTTAGATGCCCGTCAACTGAAGAATGGATTAAGAAAATATGGTATATATACACAATGGAGTACTACTCAGCAGAGAAAAACAATGACAGCATGAAATTTGCAGGCAAATGGATGGAACTAGAAAAAAATCATCTGAGTGAGGTAACCCAAACCCAGAAGGACAGACATGGTATGTACTCACTCATAAGTGGATTCTAGATATAAAGCAAAGAATAATCAGACTGCAACCCACAGAACCATGGAGGCTATATATATAGAAGGGGGGGATCTTAGGATGACTGTGGCTTATAATAAGTTTTGGTTTTACTCAATTACTGAGCAAGCCTCAATGAAGCATTTCACTATTAAGATAAGAATTTATACTGTATCAATCTGATAATAGAAAAAAATTAATTTAAAAAAATTAAAAATAAAAATAAAAAAGAATAATTTGAATTATTAAAAAAACAAACAAACATATTTTACTAAAGTAAAAAGGGGGAACTAGGGACTCAACATTCCTCTCCACATTCTATTCTTTCCCTTGTTTTATATATTTTAAATTTTTTGTCGGTTGATTCTGCTGGAGTATCTGCTGCAGATAAGCATTGGAGGGCTCCTGTTGCAAATCACCCTCTGGAATGATGGAAGGATCTTTCCACTGGCACTTGGAGGAGACCCAATCTGGTACTGGTGTGGGCCCTGGGGTTCTGTTTATGTCTTTCCTCAGGACAATGAGGTTCCTCTTTGGATTCCTGAGCGCTGTGTGTGCCCTGTGGCTGCTGCTGAAGCCCAACATGGCAGAGACCTATTGGGCCTTCATGAAAAACTCTCCCCTTCTGATGCCAATGGGGATTGAGAGCCCAATATGGCCAGCTTTGGCAAGCATTAATGTAAGCCTAGGAACTATAGCCATGTGGTTGGATTCTCTAGAAATTAATGTATGGTAACTGCTTTTTCAAGTATGTTTGAGAATGTGTCACCCAGACACCTTGGAGATTAAGGATAACCCTGAAGGTCACTGACCTCCATTTGTTAACAGTAGCATGACAGCTAAGCCTTTTCATTTTCACAATCCTCTTCAAGCTGGTGTAGTACCTACTTTTCAGGAGTGGCTCTGTGCAACATTTATTGGCCTCCTGAAATTCATTTAGCCCCCTTTGACGATACCTTAAAATTTATGAGCCTGAATGTAGCCATTATAAGACCATTAGTTATGCTCCTTGTGAGAGGCCTGGTTTTGGGGGGTTTGTTTGTTTGTTTGTTTGTTTTTTATGGTTCTTAGTTGTTCTTTTGCAGAGCTGCCAGCTTAAGTCATGCTGGGATCAAGAAAAATGGGCCTTGGCAGTTCGTGTTCCTGGAGTTGTATCCATGCCAGTGGATGCCCACACGCTCCAGAAGAGAATTTGACATTGCTGCTGCTGTTGTTGCTGTTATAGCAGTGGCGGCCACCGCTGCTACTGTTTCTGGGATTACCATTTCATAATTGGTTACTACAGCTAGCACAATGGAGACCCTGGCAGCAAAAGTAGCTACCACAGTTAGTTAATCTTTCATTCTATTGATAAATTTAATTCAATAGTTATATACATTTCAATTGGCTTTGAAAATTATAAATTTATAAACTCAAGTTCCATTTGCTTTTGGGATACCATCTTACAAGGACTCCAATTTGCAGTAAGGCTCGTTAAGGAAGGGAATGGCTCAGTTGTCTTTAGCCTACTGGCTATGGGTGGGTTAGGACTTCTGTTGGTCTCTTCTGTGTTGAACACACAGATTGCAAGCCCAGCACCACTTTGAGATCTTTGGCAGCAGTTAACTCTGCAGCTCACACACAATTAAGCCTGTATGGTAATGAGTATTCAGAGACGGGTAATGCTTGGGGAGCACTCACCAACCTAAGACAGAGTGCCTGTGTGGTCTGGGCAGGTGTCTCCATGACGAGTAAGGTGACCTGCTAAAGTCTCACACAACCTAAGTCAGAAGCTCATTTTTTTAGTGGGCCCTAGCCCCTGTTTTGGGTAACTATTGCCTTGCTTACTGACCTTGACCTTGATATCCTCCCTATGCTAATTCCCTGCCAGGTTCCACCCTTCTGAATGCTTAAGGGAAGTTCCTTGTCTATGTATCCTGCATAATGGGCATTAACAGCTTAGATGCAAGATTATAAAACATCGGTAGTGAACTTCTGCCCTCTGGGGTTCTCCCATTGTGCTCTAAGCCTGTATTTAAGACCTCCTCCCTCCTTCAATAAACAGCATTCGGCGAAAGAAAGAAAGAAAGAAAGAAAGAAAGAAAGAAAGAAAGAAAGAAAGAAAGAAAGAAAGAAAGAAAGAAAGAAAGAAACAAGGAAGGAAGGAAGGAAGGAAGGAAGGAAGGAAGGAAGGAAGGAAGGAAGGAAGGAAAGAAAAAAAGAAAGAAAGAAAGAAAGAAAGAAAGAAAGAAAGAAAGAAAGAAAGAAAGAAAGAAAGAAAGAAAGAAAGAAAGAAAAAGAAAGAGAGAAAGAAAGAAAAAGAGAGAAAGAAAGACCAAACAAACAAAAAGAAAAGAAAAAAGAAAACCTCCAGTGCACTCCTGACTGCCACCCACTTTAACTCATGAATAATGTCCCATCTCCTAATGCTTGCCTGTAAGACTATTCAAAATCAGGAAACACAACTAACTGTCCATGCAAAACCCAGCTCTCACCTCAAAGGAGGTGAGTTTATTCTGGAGGCAAATATGAGGAACTGAGGCAGAGGACATGGATTTCTGTTGCCCCAAACACCATTCTCCAACCAACATGGAAACAGTTTAATGAGCTTTTTATAGTTACAGAGCAAAAGAAAGGCATGGATCAAGGCATTTTCAAACCTCAGGTGGATAGTTACAGCAGAATGGCAAATCTCTACTGCAAACCTCAGAGGCTATCTGAAAACATTCCTAGCTTTGAGGTCTGGGGAAGCTAGTGGTCTATCAACACATCCCAAAAGGATTTACCTGAGTCACGAGGATGTTAGGTCAGACACAGAGGTAGGCAATGAATGCCTATGAATGCAGCTAAAGATAACACAAGATGTTTTAGCTCAGAAACATCTCAGAATGGCATCTCCATAGGATAAAAATCAAGTGCAATTTTCTGCAAGGTAACATCTCATCCCATAAGCTGGAGTCAAATCTGTCCCCAGGGAGTCAGATAACCCTTGAAAAGTTTCCACTGGGTTTTGAAACCTTATGCTGTCAGCTTTCTGCTTTGTTCCAGAGTTTTTGATACTTGTTCTGAACATTTGATCCCATAGTGATCAAGAGATCACTAAGTAGGGCTGGGAAGGCGGTTCAGTCAGTAAAGCACTGGCTGTGCAAGCCTGAGGACCTGAGTTCAGATCCCAGCACCAACAGAAAAAGTCAGGTACAGTAGCACACACAAGTAATCCAAGCACTGAGGAGACGGAGCCAAGTAAATCCCTGCAACTTGCCAGCCAGTCTAGCCAAGTCGGAGCGCTACAGCTAAGTGAGAGATCCTGCCTCAAAATGTAAGAGTGACTGGAGAAATGGCTCACTGGTTAAGACTTGCAGAGGACCCAAGTTCAATTCCCACTACCCACAGGATGACTCACAACCATCCTAGCTCGAGCTCCAGCTCCAGGGAGATACAATCCACCCTCTGACCTCCATAAGCACTAGTCACACAGGTAGTGGGCATACCATAGACAAAACATTCATACCATAAGATAAGTCTAAAAATATTTTAATGTGAGAGCAGCTGAGGAAGACACATGATGTCGACCTCTGGCCTCTAAACACATGCATACACATGTGCACCTGCATACACAGGTACACACACAGCAATCACTAAGCCATTAAAACGGGAGATGGAAGGTGAGCTCCTCCCGGGAGCTCTCTGAATTGACAATCTAAAGTGGCTACAGGAGATTTTAGGAATGGTAATGATGTAAATCGGCTGAAGCCTGGGCACACTCAGACACAGATTTAAGCAACAAAGGTCTGGTCAGGAAAGGCCTCCAGCCTTCTGCAGCTGAGTCTTTCAGCTCAAAACTGGCATTTTAAGAATGGACAGGAACAGAAGAAGCCAACTCATCAGCTAAAGGATGTCACAGCCCATAGTCCCCTGAGGTTCCTCTAGGGAATGTCACTCACTCCAAGAGGGAGCATGCCATCCAAGCAACAAGGAATGCCTCCCTCCCTGTAACCACTCCACTGCTGACTGATCTGGGAGCAACATTTGTGCTACATTTTGTGATCTGGGCTCCTTGCTGTTTGGCTGAGTAATTAAAATCTGGTGCTTTAAAATTGGGTTCTAGTCACATGAGGCAGGAAGCCCTCACTCAATAACAATTTCCACGACTCCATCGGCAAGTTCATTAAAATAGAAATGTTAATATATTTATTTATTTATCATTGATTGATTTAACACACATCTGGTTGGTTCCTTTGGTCTGGAAAGTGCTGCCAAATGCACCATTCAGTGAACACAGGTTCTGAGCATTAATAACAGCCTAACCAATGCCTTGCTCTCTAACCAATTCAAGTAGCAGCTCATTGTGTGTCTGTCTGTCTCTCTCGCTATGTCCGTCTGTGTTAGTGCATGTGTGGCTGCCAGTGTGTTCAGGCGTGTAGAGGCCAGTGAAAAAATATTGCTCTTCAGATGTAGTCCATCTTTTTTTTTTTTTCTTTTTGAGACAGGGCTCACTGCACGGGTTAAGCTGGCTGGTCATCAAGCCCTGGGGATGCCTTGTCTCTGCTTTTCCCAGCACTGAGATTACAAGCACATTGCCATGTCTGGCTTTTGAATGTGGACTCTGAACTTTGAACTCAGCTCCTCGAGATTATAAGGCAAGAACTTTGCCAACTGAGCCGTTTCCCTGACTCTAGTACCACATCTTTGAGAAGTACAAACAGGAAAGCAGGTAAGTGCAGAGTCAGACAGCGTGATCTGATGCCTACCCCTTTAAAGGGGTAAGCACTATAGTACCAAAGGTCAGAACATTGCAAAATGTCCTTCAGATTTCTTTGCCAACAGACAAGGCTCAAGGGTGTCACTGTGCTCTCTGGGCCTTTTTGGATGTTTCTCTGCAAATCTGGTACCATGTAGGGCCATCAACAAGTAGGATGCAGAATCATAGGAAGAAGTCAGTGATAGATTCTGTTAGCCTTGTTGGGGCTGTTAAACTGTGAGAGGGAAAGAAAACCCAGACATAGCAGCAGAGGGGTAGGGTTAGGAACCAGAAAGCCCCTCCCACTCTCACTGGGGTCCTACCATAAACTAGTTCTGTAAGTTAAGCTAGTCGGTCAAGCCTCTGCTTGTTCTTCAACAGAGTGGGTTCAATAGGGCTGGAGAGAAGGTTCATTGAGTAAAAGTGCTTGCCAAACAAACCTAACTACCTCAGTTTGAACCCATAGAAAGCTGAAGCTGGATGCAGTGGTGCACAATGGTAATCCCAGCACTCCCACAGTGAGGGAGTAGATGAAGACAGGAGAATCGGCCATAGGCTTGCGGGTCAGCTAGCCCGGAGTACCCTGATGGGCAGAAACAAGAGAACTGCCTTAACAAGACAGAGAGAATCAACTCCTGATCTCCACTTGTACACACACACACACACACACACACACACACACACACACACACACACATTAAATGTAACTAAACTTTTAAAATGTTGTGAATAGATAAATGAATAAAAAAATGAGAATACTATTGAGCCATAAAGATGTATAGGATTATTACACATTCTACAACACAGATGGAACTTGGAAACATAAATAAAATAAGCCAGATAGAAAAGGATAAAGACAGAGCCTTTTGGGGGTGAAGAATGAAATTCAGTGGTTTAAGGGAATGAGTTTGGGTGTCAAATTGACAAGGGGTGAACTTTTGATGGCTTATGTTATCATCCCAATTGGATTAATAAATGCTTAGGAGATTAGTGAAGTATATGCACAGGGTGGGGACAGAGTATGGTTCCGTGGAGATGAGGTAACTAGACATAGAGACAAATGGCAGATCCCAGGAGATGGGGGTTGGGGTTAGAGGGACCATTTAATGGACACAGAGCTTCTTTTAGGGTAAATAAAAGGGCTGTAGAGATGGATAGTAGTGGTCATCTCACGACACGGTGACTACACCGATTTCACTAAAGCTCACATTTTTGCAAACGTCCAAAGTGGAAGGGAAAGCTCTTGAGGAGCGGCCCCTTGCTCTTTCACTGAGGAGCCATGGACAGCTGATGGTGGCTGGGGAAAGGGTTGTCATCTCCGTCAGCGCTGTAGCCACTGATCAGCTGCCCACGTTCCTGTAAGCAACCTCCCACCTGTGCTCGGACAGGCAGCCATTGTTAAGCTCAATGGGTCTCACACACACACACACACACACACACACACACACACACACACACACACACAGAGAGAGAGAGAGTGCTCAACATAAAGTAGGGCTTCAGCATGGTTGAGGGAGCGGGGAGTAAAGGTCATGAAAGGTAAAAATGACCCAAATTCACTATATTCACATATGAAATGGCCGAAGAACTTTTAAGGTGGTGGCTAAAATAATGAATTCTATGTGTGTATTCAAAACATTTTTATGTTTAGTTGATGTATAATAACTTCTAAGTTTAAAAAATATGTTTATTTGGGGGCTGCCTGTGCCATGGGGCTGTGTGCAGGTCAAAGGACAACTTGTAAGAGTCAGTCCTGTCTCCCCCATGAAGGTCCTGGGGACTGAATTCAGGTCACCAGACTTGGTGGCAGAGCCTCTGCTCATCTCCCCATCCATCCCTGACAAACAATAACTGCATATATCTATGAGGCACAGTGTGCCATTTCAGCATATTCTCAGTGTGTATTGGGCAGGTTAGAGTCACTGGCATCTATATCACCTCAGATATTTACTATTTTCTGTGTGTGCTGGGAATGTCTAAAGCTCTCTCAATCAGCCATTTTGAAATGTATGATTACTGTGCGTGTTATTACCCTTATCCAACTACATCCTTCCTCCATCCCCTCTCCACCCACCAAATACTCTCAGGCTATAGTAGCCACTTAGTCTATGATGACTATATTTCATCACAATAAAAATAAATAAGTAAAAAGGACTGGGTAGATTGCCTAGTTGGCAAAGTGCTCACCACACAAGCATAAAGACTTGAATTTGGGTTCCCAGAACCCTGTACCTGTAACCTTAGTGATGATGGAGATGGAAACAGATGGATCCCTAGATCCCACTGACCAGCTCATCTAGCCATACTATGAGCCCCCAAGTTCAGTGAGAGACCCTGTCTCCAAAACTAAGGTGGAAGAGCCTAGAGAGACAATTCTGTGGATAAGAACCTAGGCCCATTTGGTGACCTAGCACTCACCAATACCCTAGCACTATGGGAGCAGAAACCTGGCTGATAGGTCTGGCTGACAGCCAGCACAGCTCCAGGCTAAGTGAAGGACACTTCTGAAGGGACTAAGATACAGAGTGATAGAATAGGATGTCTTACCTCCTCCTTTGGCCTACACACACATGGGCTGTGTACTCACACACACGTGTGCATACCAACACATACACATACACACACACACACACATGCACATATACACAAAAAGAAGATAAAAAGATGAAGAGCAGTTAAGGAAGACACCTGGCATTGACCTCTGACCTCTACATGCCTCTGCACAGGAAATAAATAAATCTGAGAGGAGGTAGCTCAATGGTAGAGTGTCAGCCGGGCATACCCAATGTTCTGTGTCCAATTAGACAATTGTAAATAAATAAACAAATCCTTTAAGGCCTCCTAAGTATTTAATACTTTCTTCCAGAAGTATCTGATTCAGAAGAATTTCCAAGGGCTAAATGCAGAGAATTTGCACAGAGGAAAAAAGAGCTAGCTGTGGGCAGCTCCCACTGTACTTCCAAACCCTGCTTCCTCCGAATGGATTCTAATAACCCAGCTGGGCAGATGGAGGTCCATTTTTATTCTCATCCCAAACAGTGTTCTCACAACTGAAAATAGCCTTAACCAGAGTGTCTCCTCAAATGGGCAAGTTTCTTCCCAGCAAAAGAAGGAGGAACACACACACACATACACACACAAGAAGAATGAGAATCACCAGTTACTGAAAGCTGAGGAGAAGCACACACCTCTGAGCCCCACACTGGAGTTGTGGGCTTGCAACCTGCTAGCTTCCAGACAGCCTGCACACCTGACCTGTCCACCTGCATCTTCATCATTAAGGGATATTCCCAAGGCGTGCTTCCTTCAGGAAGTCTCTATCACTGCCAAAGCTGAGGCTGCAAAAGACTGAAGGAAATGTCTACTATTTCCTAAAGACAAAAATATACATCTCCCAGCTGGCTACATTGTTTCCTAGATTCCCCATCTAGATAGGAAGTAAGACTAAATTTAAGGGTGACCATGGGTGGCATTCAGGGGACACCAACAATATGTCAGGCAGAATGCCACTTGGAATATTTTTCTTCTTGTCATGAGCAAATAAGAAGCAACTTAAGGGGATGGAGAGATGGCTCAGTGGTTAAGAGCACTGGTTGCTCTTCCAGAATTCCTGAGTTCAGTTCCTAGTACCCACATGGTGGCTCACAACCATCTATAATGAAACCTGGTGCCGCCATCTTCTGGCATGTAGGCATACATGCTGGTAGAATACTGTATGCATAATAAATAAATCTTAGAAGAAAGAGAAGAAGGAGAAGGAGGAGGAGGAGAAAGAGAAGGAGAAGGAGAAGGAACTAAAGAGACATGGGATTTATTGTGGCTCACAGTTTGAGTAGACACAGTCCACAGTCAACAGAAGGCTGTTGTAAGGAATTATCCTCAGAGTCAAACTGCCACAGGGCAAGCTGGGCCTGCTCATCAAAGAGCAACACTGCTGGACTTGGTGACTGTCGACCCGCCCTCTTGGAAGGGACATCGGACCCTCACCTCAGTATCCAGCCACCTCTCCCAATCAGCCATATGCACTTCTGCCCTAATTGCACATGGTCTTGGGGAGGTTAGAGGAGGAGGATAGGTTCTGTCTACAAAGCCTTGGGAAGTCATCATCCCTGCTGGGTACAAACCTTCCAGTGGTTTAAGGTCACTCATTGGTATCCCCTGGTGAACTTTGGTAGAATTTCCGCTGTTGTCGGGGCCCTTGGAAGAGGAATAAATGTTTGTTTCTCTTGCCAAGGGAAGAAATTTTAGCAACAATGTGGTGGTAATCTAATTGTACTGAATTATTATTTTGATTGTATGTTAATAAATAAAGTTGTCTGGGAGTCAGAGCTATTAGAGCCATAGCAAGAGTGTGGCGGTGGTGGCACACGCCTTTAATCCCATAAGATCTCTGTGTGTTCAGGGATACAGCCAGCATTGGAGACATATGCCTTTAAGACCTAGGGGGCTGTACATTCAGACAGTGACGAGGCAGTCATGTGTTTGGGTTTACAACCAATGAGAAGGCAGAACAACATACTTTAAAAAAACGAACCGACAGGAAGTAGGTCTCTTTTCGCGAAGCTGGGACAGCAGGAGGAAGGGTGAGATTTTAGCTCTGAGCTCTGACTTCTCAGCTTTCTCTTTTACATTGTTTCTGTGTTTCTTATTTAATAAGACGGTTGGTTACATCTACATCTGGCGCCCAACGTGGGGAGAATCCATTAAAAACCGCTTGGCTTGACGGCAGGTCCGCTTTCCCGCAAGGGCGGCAGGCGGTGGCAGGCGGCGGAGGAAGCAGCAGGAAGTGGTCGGCGTCTTAGTACGAGCTGCCGGCGTCCTAGTCCGAGCTGCCAGCTTCCTAGTCTGAGCTACCGGCTTCCTAGTCCGGGTAGCAACTTCTAGCCCGGGCCTAGGTCTGTGAGCAGCTTGCCTAAAGCCGGTGCTACAAACAACTCAGACCTGCCCTGCCGAACAGGGCCCTGCCTGTAAAGCCAACGCACGTGGTCGGAGCTTAAGGAAGCCAGACCCAAGCCTTGACTCGGCACAAGAGGGAACACGTGGCTGCATTTAAGCTTTAGCCGGCTACGCTTTCTTGTGCGTTCTCTCTTTCCTCTCTCTCTCTCTCTCTCTCTCTCTCTCTCTCTCTCTCTCTCTCTTTCTCTCTCTGGATTTACACCTGGGACACTAGGTGGCTGCTTTGAAAATCCCCTCGGATTTCTACTGTTCTACGCAGATTTGGTAAGTCATAATATATCAGATATTTTAAAGGAAACTATCTAAAAGAGAATTTTTTCCACATTAAAAAACAAATGGGTTTTATGTGTACATTGGAAGAAAATTGGTTTTTGTTCAAAATTTTAGGCAGTCTGGCAATGGAACAACTATATAATATTAGTATTGGTGGAATTATGCACCTTATCACTATAATAATCCACATTTTAATATTTAAAAAGATAGTCAATTTAAGTGCCAGGATAACAGCTTTAGAAGAACTTGTTAAACCTGTAAAAATTCAGACAGAAGAAATTAACAGTGAAGTTGTTTCAAGTCGGGATCATAAGGTTGCAGAAAGAAAGCCTGTTTTCACACAGTCACCCTTAATTTATCCTGTAACTGTACAGCAGATGCCTGATCAAATGGCTACACAAAATACTTGGGCTCCAATTGAAATGTTGGATTTAAAAAGGTTTAAGGAGGCAATAGTATCTTATGGCATGCATTCCCCATATGTAAAGCAAATGTTAAACACTTGGTCAACATATAATAGGATAGTACTACAGGACTGGCGGGACCTTGCACAAGGTGTTCTGGAACCCAGCCAGAGACTTCAATTTCTGACTTGGTTTAAGGAGGAGGCTAAAAACATAGAAAAACAATGGAGGGATAAAGGAGTACAAGTTTGCCAGGATCAGCTTATGGGCGAAGGCCAATATGCTTCAGCACAAGCACAATGTTTATATGATGTCCAAACCCTAATTTTATGTCGAACGGCAGCCTTGAATGCATGGGACAAAGTTGAGGAACCAGGAAAAAAATCTGAGTCATTTACAAAGGTGAAGCAAGGCCCAAAAGAGTCTTTTACAGATTTTTTACAAAGACTGGCTTCAGCAGTAAAGAGAATGGTCTCGGATTCAGAAGCTGGTAAGGCAATAATTGAATCTTTGGCCTTTGAGAATGCGAATGCAGCATGCAAAAGAATAATCAGGCCATTAAGGGCAAGATCTGCACCTATGGAAGATTGGATTAGAGAAACAATTAATGTTGAAGCTGATGAGCATGATGATACATGGGTAGGAGAAGTAATTTCAAAAGGTTTGAGGAGTGTTAGATGTTTTGGATGTGGAAAGCAAGGACATTTGAAAAGGGACTGTAGACAGGTCATTTCCAGAAACAATGTTTCTTCAAGGAACAATGGCAACAGAATGCCCCTTCCTTCTGGAGTATGCAGAAGGTGTGGTAAGGGAAAACACTGGACCAACGAATGTAGATCAACAAAGGACAGACAGGGTAATCCTTTGCCTCAGTCTTCGGGAAACTCCCAGAGGGGCCTCAGGCAGGCCCCCAGTGCAAATCTAGTTCAAACCTTTCCGGCAGCCATAGAGGAAATGCCTGCTCTGGAGAGCGATTAAATAACCAAATG
The DNA here is from genome assembly GCF_049852395.1 of Peromyscus maniculatus bairdii. Taxonomy (NCBI): domain Eukaryota; kingdom Metazoa; phylum Chordata; class Mammalia; order Rodentia; family Cricetidae; genus Peromyscus; species Peromyscus maniculatus. The sequence continues at coordinate 128,446,677 of NC_134852.1, read as the reverse complement.
CCTATTGGAATAAATCATGCTGGTCAGAATGATGAAACAGAGAGAATAGAAAATTCAGGAGAAAACATAAAGAAAATTTTTTGGCAAACTTCTATTAATGAACAAAGACCAAAATTAACGATAAAAATAAATGGTGTTTTGTTGTCTGGTCTGGTAGACACAGGTGCGGACATTACCATAATTGCACCAGAATTTTGGCATCCAACTTGGCCTCTTCAGGAGGTAAACGTTCAACTGTTAGGAATTGGGACATTATCTCAGGTGAAACAGAGTGCAAGATGGCTCGAATGTATAGGTCCAGAAGGACAGAGAGGAAAATTAAAACCATATGTGGCTAACATAACTATGAACCTGTGGGGTCGAGACTTGTTGCAACAATGGAATACTCAGATTAACATCCCTCCAATCTCAGAAACAAATCATAAACTAGCACATGTTACTGAGAGAAATATTAGAAGATATTGTTCTAATGAGTGGTCACCAGCCATCCATATTATACAAGAACAGGGCACAATAACTGATGATCTTCCAAAGACACCAACAGCTCTACCTTTAAAATGGTTAACAGACAAGCCTGTATGGGTCCAGCAATGGCCTTTAACAACAGAGAAACTCCAGGCTTTAGAAGAGCTGGTAGAAGAACAGTTAAATGCTCAGCATATTGAAGAATCAACCAGCCCTTGGAATTCTCCTGTATTTGCTATTAAAAAGAAATCTGGTAAATGGAGAATGGTAACAGACCTTAGAGCAATTAACAAAGTAATTCAGCCAATGGGCTCTCTACAATCTGGGATGCCTTTGCCTACTCTGTTACCAAAAGGATGGCCTCTCATAGTTATTGATTTAAAAGACTGTTTCTTTTCAATACCCTTACAAGAAAAAGACAAAGAAAGATTTGCTTTTACAGTGCCTACTTATAATAATTCTCAACCGGTTAAAAGATTTCAATGGAGGGTCCTCCCACAGGGAATGTTGAATAGCCCAACTCTGTGCCAATATTTTGTACAACAGCCATTGGAAGTGATACGTAAAAAATTTCCTAAATCTATAATTTATCATTATATGGACGATATTTTACTAGCTGACTCAAATGCAGATACTTTAGAAAGAATGTTTGAAGAAGTAAAGAAAATTTTGCCTCGCTGGGGATTACAAATTGCTCCTGAAAAGATACAAAGAGGAGATTCTATTAATTATTTAGGATATAAAATAGAGCTACAAAAAATTAGACCCCAAAAGGTGCAAATTCGGAGAGATAGACTACAGACTCTTAATGACTTTCAAAGATTATTTGGAGATATTTCTCATCTACGAACTATTGTTGGGGTAAAAAATGATGAACTGACTAATTTGTTCAAAACCTTAGAAGGTGACAAGGACTTAAATAGTCCAAGAGAATTATCACCTGAAGCTGAGAAAGAATTAGCCTTGGTAGAAAAGAAAGTGCATGAAGGACACGTGAATCGTATTGATCCAAAGCTGGATTGCATTTTGGTTATCTTACCTTCTAGGCGTTCTCCTACTGGAATATTAATGCAGAGGGAAGATATTATATTGGAATGGATATTTTTACCAAATAAACCAAATAAAAAATTAAAAACTTATGTGGAAAAAATCTCTGACTTGATTTACAAAGGAAAAATGAGACTTCGTCAATTAGCAGGCATAGACCCAGCAGAAATTGTCGTACCATTAACTAAGGAGGACATTGAAAAATTATGGACAGAAAGTGAACCTTGGCAAAGAGCTTGCAGTAATTTTTTGGGAGAAATTAACAGCAAATATCCCAAAAGCAATAGAATTGATCTTATAAAGAGAGCTGATTGGATCTTGCCTCGAATTGTACGGCAAAAACCCATATCTGGAGTTCGTACATTTTATACAGATGCCAACAAAGAAGGAAAGGCAGGTTACAAATCAGAAAATTTAAGTAAAGTGGTTCAAAGTCCGTATAATTCAGTTCAAAAATCAGAATTGTATGCTATTCTGTTGGTATTAATGGATTTTTCAGAACCTCTCAACATAGTAACTGACTCTCAGTATGCTGAAAGAGTGGTGTTACATATTGAGACTGCAGAATTTATCCCTGATGCTTCAGAATTAACTTCACTATTTATTCAATTACAAGATACAATCAGGAAAAGGAATCATCCTTTATATATAACTCACATTCGATCCCATACTGGTCTGCCAGGCCCTCTAGCACAAGGCAATGATGAAATTGATAAATTATTGATAGGAAATGTGCTGGAGGCCTCAGAATTTCATAAAAAACATCACGTTAATAGTAAAGGTTTAAAAAAGGATTTTTCCATAACCTGGCAACAAGCCAAAGAAATAGTAAAGAAATGTCCTACTTGTTCCTTCTACAATCAGACGCCATTACCAGCAGGATGTAACCCAAAGGGTACTCAGAGAAATGAAATCTGGCAGATGGACGTGTTTCACTTTGCAGAATTTGGAAAATTGAAATATGTACACCACACTATCGATACTTATTCAGGATTTCAATGGGCAACTGCTTTGAGTTCTGAAAAAGCTGATTCTGTAATCACTCATTTGCTAGAAGTTATGGCCATCATAGGTATACCTGCACAAATCAAAACTGACAATGCTCCCTCATATGTCTCTGTTAAAATGAAACAGTTTTTTGCTTATTACTATATAAAGCATATTACAGGCATACCACATAATCCTACAGGTCAAGCAGTTATAGAAAGATCAAACAGAACTCTAAAGGATATGCTAAATAAACAGAAATGGGTAACAAAAACCCCCAGAAATAGACTGCATAATGCTCTTCTAACTTTGAATTTTCTGAATGCCAATGAGAAAGGAACAACAGCTGCAGAGAGACATTGGATAATAGAAAAAACTACAGAATTAAATCAGCCTATATACTTTAAGGATGTGCTGACTTCAGAATGGAAACCAGGGTATGTATTACATTGGGGACGTGGTTTTGCTTTTGTTTCTACAGGAGAAGATAAGCTGTGGGTACCATCAAAATTGATAAAGGTTCGATTTGAACAAGAGAGACCTCTTAATTAGAGGAGGTGATAGTTCATCAACCAGCATGAACATCCAATTTAAACTAACTTGTATCAATAAAACATGCCTTTTCATTTCATCAGATAATAACTTGCCAAAAAGGAACATCCCCAAAATTAGTCTTGGGGAAAGGTTTTTGTTTTTGTCTTTTAGGAGAATGAAGGTTAAGGAATCTGAAGAACACTGGACAAATGAGACAACTGAAGAAAAGGGACAAATCATCTATCCCAAGAAACAGAGTGAAACGGTGTATGGGTATATATTATCTAAAAAAATTTTATGTCTTCCTAAATGTTTGTTTCTGCTTTTCTCTAAAGATTTAACACTCTTGGTTTTCTAATAGTCCCAGTTCAATTAAAATTTAAAGCTGACTTTGGAGTTGGAGAATGGCTCTCTCCTTCTTTAAAATCAAGCATGTTGTTAAAAGGAAAATGCAAACTCCCTGTATCATGCCAGAATAAGAGCCATCTTCTGCTATGGTACAGGACAAAAGCAAAATTAATTAAGGGACTATTCTATTACTAATCTCAACTTTTTGATTCTATTCTGATTCTTTAAACTTTTCTCAAAGTATAAATTTTATATCAAAATTTACAAGATTAATATATATATACATTTTAAACTTTGTTAAGATATGAATGGTCACATAGAGTACTAACTAATTCTAGAAAAAAGGCTAGCTGCATATATATGTTTTTGTGTTCGAGTCTCTTATCAGTTTTCTGCAGGAAATCATGGCCAGGCCTAACATCAACTGAAGTCTCCAGAAAGAAGATGGGGCCCCACAACAACAACAATTCCACGTGGACAATAATAATATCATTAAGCTGACAAACATCATCCATAGATTAGCTTTGAACTATAAGATGCTCAGAGCAAATTTGAGATGACTAGCTGAGATGATCCAGTCTCAAAGACTACTTGAATAAGGACTTGAGATAAACCCTAAACTTTGGCATTATACACAGACTGGATAATGAAGGATATAGTTACCTCTCCTAGAATTTGACAATTAACCTAAAATTTTTCTTTCAGGATAAAGAAAACTTCGCCCATACCCAGCAGGAAGCAATTTTAAGAATACGACGCCCACATTCCCAAAGAGGTGGTGTGGGGCGGGTGGTTTTTTGGTCTTTTTAATGGGTTTTGGGTCTGGGATAATTTTCAGTATTTAGGGGGGTTGGTTACAAGTTATTGTCAAGGGTTAGGAAAAAGGCTAAGCAAAGGAGATTAGATTTAAGGTTCTTGTTTAAAAAAAAAAGAGAAAGAAAGAAAAGAAAAAGACAATTACTAGTTTTAAATACTTTACATTGGATTGAATTGTTTTATATTGTACACAAATTTGAAACTGATATTGTTAGAAAATGCTATATGTATATTTCTAATTGTATTTATACCATTCATTTAACAATGTAATGCAAATTTCTGATCCTTGAATGTTATTATTATCAACTATTAGGATATAAAGAAATGAAAGTTAGTAGTTAGACATTACAATAGAACTTGTAGTCATATTAGATATGTTTTAAAAATTGAGCAGAGATGTTTTAGACAGGTCATCTTCAAACCCTTCAGAGATCTACAGAATATGGCATTTAAAATGTTTTAATAACTTAGAAAATTTTTCTTTTTTGAGACATGTCGGCTCCTGGCAGTACCAATCTACTTTAGAGAAAATATGGGCATTGAAGAAACTGCATATGGAGTCAACTTTCATTCTGGCAAAAGTTAGCCACTGGACAACAAAGTATCCTCGAATCAACAGGACAAAATGGACAGACAGATCACGAAACAAGGGACTACTGATTCTTGCCAAAACAAGTGTGGTTATGGCTTTATCAAAAGGCATCTTCTGAGGCCAGGACAATATGGCCCCATCCCTGAAGTGGCCTTCGCATCCGGAAAAGGTACGGTGCCCTTTTCTTCGAAGGCAGCTTAACAGGCAGAGGGCCGATGGATTCTGTTGTACAATGGAACAGCAGCTGAAAGCTCATGCCTCTCAAAAGTAGACTGGCATTTAATAGAGGGATGTGGAGAAGAAGGGGATGCTGAGATGAAGCCATATATACACAGCCAAGAAGAATGGACAGCTGAATTAAAAAACTGTCAACAATTTCCAGAATTTAAAATCCTGAATCATGACAGGACACTAGTGGAATTCAGGTGTTTCTGGTACGTGGACTGCTCTCACCCAATGTGAGGTTGAACTGTTGACCTTGTGTACATCCTACTTCACAAATGAGTCTGTCAGATACACTAAGCCTATAGGCTGAAGATGATGCCCCAACACTGCGGAGAAACCTCAGGTGACTGCCCAGGCAGCTGGCTGTTTCTGTCAACTCAAAAAATTTTTTGGAAGTTGCTTGCATGCACTTCCTGTTTTTATTTTTGTTAGCTACTATTATTCCCTTCTTGGGTCTCTGAGGGAGTTGAAGATTAGTTAGTTATGGTTGAAGATTAGTTAGTTATAGTTGAAAATTAATTAGGATAGAAAGTGCATTAGATACATCTTGGATTTACCAAAATAGGATAGATAATGGAATTGTTTTCTCTGATTTGTCAAATACCTGTTTAGGTATTTATTACTTGTATATATTGTATATAGTTATTGTACTTTTGTATATAGTTTTTCTTTTGTTAGTTATAACCTTTTGCTTTCTTTTTCTTTTTATTAAAATAGAAAAGGGGAAATGTGGTGGTAATCTAATTGTACTGAATTATTATTTTGATTGTATGTTAATAAATAAAGTTGTCTGGGAGTCAGAGCTATTAGAGCCATAGCAAGAGTGTGGCGGTGGTGGCACACGCCTTTAATCCCATAAGATCTCTGTGTGTTCAGGGATACAGCCAGCATTGGAGACATATGCCTTTAAGACCTAGGGGGCTGTACATTCAGACAGTGATGAGGCAGTCATGTGTTTGGGTTTACAACCAATGAGAAGGCAGAACAACATACTTTAAAAAAACGAACCGACAGGAAGTAGGTCTCTTTTCGCGAAGCTGGGACAGCAGGAGGAAGGGTGAGATTTTAGCTCTGAGCTCTGACTTCTCGGCTTTCTCTTTTACATTGTTTCTGTGTTTCTTATTTAATAAGACGGTTGGTTACATCTACAAACAAGAGCAGCAGGAGCCTGAGGCAACTGGTCATATAGTGTCTGCAGCCAGGAAGCAGAGAGGGGACAGGAAGTGGGGCCAGGCTGTGCCCTGTGACCACTTCCTCCGCCCAAGCTCCTCTTCCTAAAGGTTCCATAACCTTCCTCCAATTTCTCTCCACCAAGCATTCAAACTTCTGAGCTTACAGAGGACAGTTCACATTCAAACTACCCAACCTTATATGCACAGGACCATAGTTCCACAGCATGGCCCTTTATACTTGTCTTCCTTTAAGAAAACGAAGCCCGTATACACCTCTACCTGACTCCACAACCTGTGCACAGAACCACCACACCTTGATTTTCAAACTTTTTACACAACAACCATCAGAAAATGCATTTAGCATGGTGATCTCACAGTGATACCTATATACACATAAAACCAAGCCAAAAAAATCATAAAATACTATTACATGTAATATTCTTTAATATCTTCTAATTTCTTTAATAATAACTTTGGGGGAGGATCTTGCCTCAGCTTCCCATAGTCTGTTATTAAAAATGGCTACTACCAAGGCAGGCATGGTGGCCTTTAATCCTAGCACTCTGAAGCCAAGGCAGGCAGATCTCTGTGAGTTCAAGGCCAGTGTGGTCTACAAAGCGAGTTTCAGGATAGTCAGGGCTGTTACACAGAGAAACCCTGTCTTGAAAACACTCCCCCCCAAAAAATAGCTGCTACCACACTCAACTTATTCTTTTAATTTTGTATGTGCCATATACATACATGTTCATGTAAATATGTGCACATGTGTGTGTGTGAGTGTGTGTGTGTGTGTGTGTGTGTGTGTGTGTGTGTGTGTGTGTGTATACATGCACGCATTTGGAGGCCAGAGATCAACATTGGATGTCTTCTGTCTTACTTATTCCTACATTCCGCTTCTATGTATCACTAAGTAGAATCATACAGTGTTTGTCTTTAGGGACCAGCTGGTTTATAACTTCTCTTCTGCCTGTACTCCTAAGGAACATCTTTTTCTCTCCTCTCACTTTCAATCTCTTTGTGTCTGAAGCTCTAAAGTGGATTTCCTGTGGATATTGGGGAGTTGGATCATATTTTTGTAAATTCATTCTGCAACCTCTGCCTTTTGACTGGAAAATGTAGTACTTTTATATTTAATGTGGTTATTGATAAGGGGGAAACTTATTGTTTTACTATTTGTTTTCTATTTATCTTATAGCTTTTTGCCCCTCATTTCCTGCCTTATTCTCTCCTTTTGAATTTAGCAGATTCTCCACAGTGAAATGTTTTGTCTTATTTCCTTTTGTGTGTTTGCATGTTCTATAGATGCCTTCTGAATGCACACACTTATGTGTATGTATATTTTCCTCTGTGGTTACCATGGGATTTCATCTCTTGATATCACAAAGCTCAATTTGAATTTACAACAACCAGCTTAACTTTCTTTTTCTTTTATTGAAAATAGATTTTTTTTCATTCAGTATATTCTGACTCCAGTTTTCCTCCTCCCCACTCCTCCCATTTCCTCCCCACTTCCCTACCATCTGGTTCCACACCCTGTCTCTCCTTAGAGGACAAACAGGCAGCTGGGTGTGATGATACACATGGAGTTGGCTTTTTTCACTCTTAGGTCTTTGGGGGCCCACCATCCAGCTCCCAAAAAAATACACGGAGACTTATTCTTACTTGTGAATGCCTGGCCTTAGTGTGGCTTGTTTCTAGCCAGCTTTTCTTAAATTATCCCATCTACCTTCTGCTTCCGGGCTGTTACCTTTCTCTATTCTATATACCTTTCTTCCTTTCTTTCTTACTCCGTGGCTGAGTGACTGGCCCCTGGCCTTCTCCTTTCCTTCTCCTTTTCTCACTCCTCTTCTTCTTCTTTTGATTCTCTCTACCTGGCAGCCTCACCTATCCCTCTCCTGCCTACCTATTGGCTGTTCAGCTCTTTATTAGACTAATCAGGTGTTTTAGGCAGACAAAGTAACACAGCTTTGCAGAGTTAAACAAATGCAACATAAAAGAATGCAACACATCTTTGCGTCATTAAGCAAATATTCCACAGCATAAACAAATGTAACACATCTTGAACTAATATTCCACAACACATACTCCTTTAATCCCAACACTTGGGAGGCAGAGGTCAGCAGATCTCTGAGTTGGAAACCAGCCTGGTCTACAGAGCAAGTTCCAGGACCTCCAGAGCTACACAGAGAAACCCTATCTCAAAAAAACAAAAAACAAAAAAGACCTTTCAAAAATAATAACACATTACTTTTTTAAAAAAAAGAAAACAAATAAGCAACTAAGCCATAATATAAAATAAAATAAAATAAAATAGCACAAAAACAAACTAATCAGGATAGGACAAAACAACCAAACAGGAAAAAGAGCCAAAGAAAAAACACAAAAATGCATATAGATACAGAGATAACACACATTCTCACACAGAAAAGGCACATTAAAAACACAAAACCAAAAGCCATATTATATGCACACAAAGGATCTGTAAGGTAAAATAAATAAACAAATGACTTAACATTATAAGAAAAAAAAAAAACCTTCAAAGATGCCATCGTGTTCATTTTGTGTTGGCTGTTTACTGCTTAATAGTAGTTTGTTTCCCCGGTAAGACCAGACTCCCTTGGAGAAAATTATTCCTCATTTGCAAGTGGCTACCAATTGGAAATAGCTTCTGGGTTAGGGTGGGGGTATATGTTCACTTCTTCCATCTCTAGGACTCCACCTGGTACAGACCCAAGCAGGCCCTGGGCATGCTGCCACAGTCTCTGTGAGTTCATATGTGAGCCAGCCCTGTTGTGTCTAAAAGGCCTTGTTTCTTTGGGGTCCTCCATCCCCTCTGGCTATTATACTCTTTCCATCTCCTCTTCTGAAGGGTTCCCCAAGCCCTAAGGCAGGAATTTGATGGAGACATCCCTTTCAGGGCTGAGTGTCCCAAGGTCTCTCACTTTCTGCATAATGTCTGACTGTGGGTCTCTGTATTTGTTCCCATCTGCTGCAGGAGGAGGGCTTCTCTGATGATGGCTGAGCAAGGCCTAGACCATGAGTACGGCAGAATGTCATTAGGAGTCATTTAATTGCTATGTTCCTTTAACAGAACAGTAGTATTTGGCTTTCCCCCTAGGTCCCTGGCCTGTCTAGTCCCAGGTTCTTAACCAGACAAACAGCATATAGTATGGGTTTCGTTTCATGAACTGGTACTTAACTCAAATAAGATATTGGCTGATTAGTCTCACAAGCTTCATGCCACTCTGGCACCAATGTATCTTGCAAGCCGGTCACCAGTGAAAGTCAAGAGTTTGGAGCTGGGTTGGTGTCCACACTTCTCCTTGGGTAGCATGCAGGGTACCTTCCTGTACCATGAACATAGGGGTGAAGGCTCTAGGTAGGCACCGGCTTGACCTCCTCATGTTCAATGAGTTATGTGGGGGTTGTCTTCAGCAGTGGGGCTTTACTGTCAGCTTTTGTGGAGCCGCCAAAAGCCCTGGCAACACCCTAGGGTTTGGAGAGGTTCCCATGGGACCCCTTTGGTCAAGGACTCGATGAAGTATAACCTATTCCCAGTACTGGAAGATCCATCTGGTGATAATAGATATCCAGTGGGAGCTCTGTCCCCACCCCCCATTATATTTGGCAATTTCATTTAGATCACCTTTATGTATGTATACATTTTAGGAAGCTTCTACTGTATTAGATTTCCACACGACACCTCCAATAGTCCTTAGTTTTAGCTGTTCCTTCCCATATTCCCTTCCTCTCCCCTCCCCCTCCCTGTTTGATCCACACACACACACCCAGCCCCCTGCTATCCATCCATAACAATCTATTCTATTTCTCCTTCCTAGGGAGAACCATCCTGGCCCCGAGTCCCTTACTCTCTAGGACAGCCAGGGCTACACAGAGAAACCCTGTCTTGTGTGTGTGTGTGGGGGGGGTTATTTATTGGATACAGCAGAAGGATAGATCCTATTTTCACATCCATTCTGTTAGTCTGTGAAGAACTGAGACCACTGATATTGAGAGTTATCAATGAGCAATATGTGCTGATTCCCATTGATTTGTTGTGGTGGTGCCGGGTTTTCTTTTCCCCATTCTTTTGATTTGCTGGTCTGATGTTATTTATTTCTTGTGTTTTCTTGGATGTGGTTAGCCTCCTTAGACTGAAGTTTTCCTTCTAGCATCTTCTGTAGGGCTCGAATTATATATAGACTGCTTAAATTTGGTTTTATTGTGGAATGTCTTTCTTCAACTATTGTGATTGAAAGTTTCGCTGGGTATAGTAGTCTGGGCTGGCATCTGTGGTTTCAGAGTTTGCAGCACATCCAGGACCTTCTGGCTTTCAGAATCTCCATTGAAAACCAGGTATTATTCTAATAGGTCTGCCCCCAAATGTTACTTGGCCTTTTTCCCTTGCAGCTTTTAATAGTCTTTCTTTGTTCTGTACATTTAGTGTACGTTCTTATCATCATGTGCCATGGGGAATTTCTTTTCTGGCCCAGTCTGTTTGGTGCTCTGTGTGCTCTTGTACCAATGGGCATCTCCTTCCTTAGGTCGGGGAAATTTTCTTCTATGATTCTGTCGAAAACATTTTCTGTGCTTTTGCCCTAGGTTTCTTCTCCTTCATCTATTCCTATTATTTATGGATTTGATCTTCTCACAGTGTCCCAAATTTCTTAAGTGTTTTGTGCCTGGATTTTTTAATTATTGTTTTTTGTTTGTTTTTTAAGATTTATTTATTTATTTATTATGTATAGAGTGTTCTGCCACATGTATGCTTACAGGTCAGAAGAGGGCACCACATCTCATTGTAGATGGTTGTGAGCCACCATGTGGTTGCTGGGAATTGAACTCAGAACCTCTGGAAGAGCAGCCAATGCTCTTAACCGCTGAGCCATCTCCCCAGCCCTTAATTATTGTTTTGTTGTTGTTGTTTTAGATTTAACATTTTCTTCACCTGGGGTATTCATTTCTTCTATCTTGTCTTCAATACCTGAGGGTTTTTTTTTTTCTTTTTTCTTCTATCTCTTGAATTCTGCTGGTGAGACTTGCCTCCTGTGGGAATTTCTAAATTTTTCATTTCCAGCTTCCCCTCAGTTTGGTTTTTCTTGATTTATCCTATTTCCACTTGTAGGTCTTGAACTGCTCTCTTCATTTCTCTCCACGGTTTGACTATGTCCTCAGAGGTTTCATCAATGGGCCTGTTAGTCTCCTCTTTAGGCCCTGGAGCGTGTTCAGAACAGCTGTTTTGAAGTCCTTGTCTTGTGCTTAGGCTGTACTGCCATTCTCAGGGCCTAATGTAGTAGAGTTGCTGGGTTCTGGTGAAGGCATCGTGTCCTGGCTGTTCCTGTTTTTATGCTGACATCTAGGTATCTGGGATTGGGATGGTTGTGATTCTAGGTGCTGATACCTGGTCTTGTCTTTGTTGGGTGAATGTTCTGTTCCTTGGTTTCTATTGCACTCTTTGGTTCTTAGGAAAGTATTCTGACTGTGAGCTGACTGATTTGGAATGCTTCTGAATCCCTGCCAGACATGGCCACAGGGTGTTCCAGGTAGAATGTGTTTCTTCTTATTGGGAGCTGACATTTAGGGTGGAGATGGCCTAAAAGGAAGAGAGAGTCCTGAGTGGGTCCACAGGAGGGAGGAAAGCAGAGCGTGCCTCGGGGATCTGCTTAGTCCCTTGGGAATGGTGGGGAGGAGGAAGAGGTCACAGCAGGCGGTCTGCTACTGGGGTGAGAGGGAATTGGAGGAGAGGAGGCAGAGTGAAGCTCTGAGGATCTACCTGCTGCCCTGCCCTATCCGCTTCCTGGCCAGTGGTTACCAGGGGAAAGCTGTGGGAGCTGATGGCTGAAACAAAGGGATGGGGTGTGAGGGAGGCAAAGGAGATCTGTGTGATCCCCTGGAGATGGGGGCCGAGAGGAAGGAGGCCGCAGCAGTTCTGCTCTGAGGCTAGAGCCCATGCAGCGGCCTCTCTGCTGTGAGTCAGTTAACCACAGTCTGCCATGCCAGCTTGCCTCAGAAGCCGAAATCCTTCACACATTCTCCAGATGGTGACTCATGCAGGAGTCTGAGGCAGGAGAATCACAGTGAGTTTTAAGCCAGTCTAAGCTACATAGTGAGTTCTAGGTCATTCTGGGACACAGAGCAAGACTCTTCAAAATAACAGGAAAAAAAATAGGTCCCAGGTTTCCCCAACAGTTCAATCAGACAGATCCTTCCTTGTCAACTCTGTCTAGTTAAGGAGAGAGTTAACTGTCCAGTTAAGTTCCCTGCTCTTCCATGCTTCTAGAGTCTCCCTCTGGCTTTTTAAAATTATTTACAATCCACTAACTTTTTCCCCCAACACACCAAACAGTCTAAAAAACTTTTGCACTAAACTATGCTAAGTTATCGACACTTAAAAATTTATTGAACACCTACTATGAGCCAGGAGCTAGCCGTGACTGAAAATCTCAGGAGAAATGAAGCAGGTCCTCCAGCTCCAGGGACTTGACACATGCTAAGTATGGAAGGGAGCAGGGCCCGAGGCTCTCCATCCACACAAGTCTATTCATGCTATATAACCTAAGAACCATATTTGATGGGACAGAGGGTGCAACTCAATAGTAGGACACTTGTCCACCATGTGCAAGGCCCTGAGTGCCACCCACAGCACTACCAAAAACCATGACATCAGCAAAATACTAAAATACCACATCTGAATGGTTGGGGTGTGTGTGTGTGTGTGTCTGTGTGTCTGTGTGTGTGTGTGTGTGTGGAGGCCAGAGATCATATTAGGTATCTTTCTCAGTTGCTCTCCATGTTATTTTTTGAGGCGGGGTCTCTCATCAACCCTGGAGATTCAGATTTGGCTAGGCTGGACAGTCAGTGAGTGGCAGGGATCCCCATCTCTGTTCCCCCCAGTGCTGAGGTTCCAGACAATGTGCTCCCATGCCTGACTTTTCACACAGGTGCTGGGATCTGAACTCAGGTCCTCAGGCTTCAGCAGCAGGCACTTTACTGACTAAGCCATCTCTCAGGCCCCAGGAGTCATTTGTCTTAAAACAATTTGTTGCCAGGTGGTCGTGGCACACACCTTTAATCCCAGCACTCAAGAGGCAGAGGCAGGTAGATCTCCGTGAGTTCAAGGCCAGCCTGGGCTACAGAGTGAGTTCCAGGACAGCCAGAGCTACCCAGAGAAAACCTGTCTAGAAAAATAAATAAAAAACAATTTATTGAGTCATTTCTATGTACCTGTCATTGCACTTAGAATGTGAGATTGAAATCATTACTCCAATACAGAGCTTTCTGGTTTCAAAATGTGTGATCATATTCAAGGAACCAGGAGCAATTGCTCTCAAGGTGCAGAAATAGAGATGGTGGTGACTGGGCTGGGAAGGAGGATGGGAGTCATGCCAGGATCAGTCTCCAAGGCCCAGGGCACTGAAGGAAATTTGAAGGCCAATTTAGCTGTCCTGGAGGACCAGGAGAGGTAATGCTGGACCCTACAGGTTCTTTGCAGCCAAGAAGCCACTGACTCACACAGACCATCATATCCAATATATGCCCTGAGAGCGCTGCCCTCTATAGCTGCTAAATGAGCCTCTGGGGGCAAGCCTGCCAGATCACACAGCATCCACAGTCCGTAAGCAGTCCGTCTCAGGAACCTGCCCCCCAGCAAGGCACCCAGACTAATAATCAGTCACCACGGCTTGGAAATTCTCACATATTTATTCCGGGCACTCTGCAATTTGTTCTGTATGATTTCCAACTACAGGGAATGACTACAAAGAGACTCAGTGCCCTTCAGCAGGCACAGGCGGATGCCAGCCAGGTCTAGCCTTTTGAGAGAAGGCATTAGGAGGGAAGGTGCACACATATTAGGAAGCATGAAAATGAGACTCCAGTATGCTCATCAGAGCTGTGCAGCCCCCAAGGCTCCAAAGTGTCCTGGAGGAGACCCGAGTGTGCAGGAGCTGTATGAAAAGGTGCCTGGACTCCACAGTGAGAGAAAGGAAATTGTAAGGAGCAGCAAAATGTCACATGTTGCCCTTAATTTGAACAGAAGGTTAAAAACAGAAAATATCTGGTTTTGAAAATGACACTATGAAAAGGATCTTATACACTCTTATTGGGGACACGTTATACACGTGTGCACTCATCTGTATAGGTATATGTGAAGGCCACAGTTAGATGCGGGGTATATTCTATTGATCTCCACCTCACTTTTTAGGACAGGGTCCCTCACTGAACTCAGAGTTCACTGATTTGTCTAGGCTGACTGGGCAGTGAACCCCTGAGACCCATATGTCTCTGCCTGCCCCCCCACACACACAGTGTTTTGGTTACAAACACACACTGCCACGCCCAACTTTCGTATGGGTTCTGGGGATCCAAACTCAGACCCCTATGTTTGTGCAGCAAACATGCTACCAATGGAGCCTCATCCCAATCCCTGTGCCATGACTTTTGACCTGATTCAGACCTGAGAAGTTATCACACACAGAAGGCCTGACCTAAAATTTGTGAAGTCTCATTTATTTCTGTGCATTTGTGGTTTTGCCTGCATGTATATCTGTATGAGGGTGTCGGTCCCCTGGAACTAGAGTTACAGACGGTTGTGAGCTGCCATGTGGGTGCTGGGAATTGAACCCAGGTCCTCTGGAAGAACAGCCAGTGCTCTTGACTGCTGAGCCATCCCTCCAGCCCTGCAAAGTCTCATTTCTAAGCTACATGTATTGGGACTTCCTGGCACACCAAGGAGGAAGGAATTCTTTCTCTGTGGGCATGAGACACATTTAAAGAAATGTGGCTTAGGCCATGTGTGGTGGGTGGCACATGCCTTTAATCCCAGCACTTGGGAGGCAGGTGGATTCTCTGCGAGTTCAAGGCCAGTGTGATCCAGAAAGTAAGATCCAGTCTCAAGAAGGAAAAAGAAGAGAGTCATGTGACTCTTAGACTCCCATTACTCAATGCTGGATTAAAGCCAACCTTCATCCATGAGGGATTTACAGTTCAGTACAGAACAAATGTGATAATATAAAAGCAACTTAGGTTACCACAAGAAACCCTGCCGCAGAGGAACGCTGAGAGCCTGTCCATCTACAGTACCCAGCAGCTCATTCACAGCAGCTCAGCTAAGGCCCCCAGGCACACAGAGGGGAAATATTGTTATCCTCATTGACAAACATACAAATTGATCTAAAGAGCTGGGGGGGGGGGGATGGAGCACACCTGTAATCTTAGCACTCAGAGGGCAG